>NC_073357.2:46045000-46360000 GCF_027580225.2 Misgurnus anguillicaudatus | reverse complement strand
ATCAAAAATAAGAGATTTTAATGACAAACTAAATATGACATCAAATATTTGAAAACCAAATAATCTGTCACTTTAACTAGCTGTATGTCAGGCATATTTTGTCAAGTTATTTTACCAAAATATAACTATTAAAGGGATAGTTCGCTTCAAAATGAGAATTCTGTCATCATTTACTCATCCTCATGTTGTTCTAAACCTGTATGAATTTCTTTTTTTTGATGAACACAAAATAAGATATTCCGAGAAACAATGGCAAACACACAGCAGCAAGTGACCACCGACCTCCATAGTAGGAATAAAAAAATATGATGGAATTTAATGGGTACCGTCAACTGTGTGCTTACCATCATTTATCAAAATATTTTCTTAGTAATTTATCACAATAATTCCAAAATATTTTTTTCCTACTATGGAAGTCAATGGTGACCCACTGCTGTGTGTTCACCACCACCTCACAAAATATCTTCCTTTGTGTTCATCAAAAAAAAATCATACAGGTCCAGAACAACACGAGGATGAGCAAATGACGACAGAATCCTCATTTTAAAGCGAACTATCCCTTTAAAAACTGGACCATGTCTCCTGAGTTATGCGAGAGCAACCTCTGGTCAGGATGAGGTGTGCCCTTCAAACTGTATTGAGGAAGGTCAATCACATATTAATAAAGCCACAGACCAATGAACACTATAAACATCTCCAAGCACTTTGGTGTTGTGAACACACCAATTTTGTGCTATGAGTGGCTGTGTTTATTTTTATTTGTCGCAGATCATCACTGTGATTAAAAATTAGTTTGAGGCTTTTATGCTGAAGCGCTCTACTCACTCGTTGCCATAGGCAACAGTAACCCCGGCGACTGGGCCCGTATCACATCCGAGGAAAAGGAAGGAGACGTAGCAGGCCGTAGAGATGATATTCACAATCATTGCCAGGCGGATAGCCCCTAATGCCGACAGATCCAACTTTTTCACCAGGAGGCCTCCCAGGAAAATACCCAAACATGCACAGGGGATTGCCGTCATACCTATAAACAAGATTTTGCATGCAGCTTTAATCAGTGCATATGATTTCAATACAGAGGTACACATGACACAGCGTTTTATGATTTGATCGTATGCAAAAAACAATTATAGAAGGCACATTTATTCATCTACCTAGGAGCTGATTGGCCGAGGTGGTTGAGAGGTTAAACTGCTGTTCCAGATATTTCCCCAGGAAGGCAGCAAATCCAGCCACCACTGCAATTTCCATACAGGCCGCAAGAATGACACAGGTGAAAACCGGATTGGACAGCAGATGCTTAGTCACCTTGGGGATAACTAAGGGAAATTTAATTGCTTATATTAGTTTTTACACAATGATTTAACATGCACTGTATTGTACTGACATTTGTGATATTGCTTTTTGTTAATTCATGTTAGATGATGCATTGTAACAAATACAACCTTACTGTTGACAGGTCAAGCTAAATGAAAAACTGCTTATAAAAAACTGTCCCTTCTCTCACCCTGCAGGTGTTGGCAGCAGGTGAGGCCGTTGTTGATCTCGGGGCCATCTGATGTTTTGACTCCTTCGTATTCCTGCACCAACTCAGCCGGCAGCATGGCCTGTTCACTCTCACCCGCCGGATCCTCGCCAGGCTCGTTCAGTGACTGCGGGAAGCCGAACATGAAAAACGAGGAGATGAAGAGGAAAAGGCCACAGATTATGAAGCCGCCCCACCAGGCGCCAATCCACCGTGGGTCATCAGGTGTAATGTCCAGTGTGGCTGTTAGGAGTAAACAGAGATCTGATGAGAAATGATTATGGTGTGGTGTCCTATTACAATCCATTACATTCATCCACTTAGCAGACCCTTTATCTGAAGTGACAAATATACAAACATAAAGCGATTAATCATAAGAAGCCAGACTAATGCTTCCGCCACTCTGCAGAAGTGGCGACTTGACTCAGTTGCGCCCTTCTTTATTTTCGCCGTTTTTCAGTTTGACATGCAGCAATATTGTAGATTTTTAATTTTAGTACTTACTTGTGTCAATGAAGACTGCATCAACATACACTTTAGTGCAGAGAGAGCCGAGAATGAAACCACATGCTGGTCCAAAGACCAGTGTTGAGAACAAGATACCTGTAATGCAATAAAAAACGATAGTCATGCATACGCTCGTAGAAAAAAATATCAAAAAAATCTCTCTAGCTGTCACTGGAGATGCAAAGTACACCTTTGCATCTAAAGAGTCCCTCAGAGGTACATATTGCTACCAAATGCATGCATATTTGCACCCAAATGGTACATACTGTATTAGGCCATTTTGGAATAGTAGCTAGAGACCATTTGTTCTTACAGTTACTGTAACCTGGTAATGCTTTTTTTAAACAAGAGAGGGAAATGAAGTCAAACTTATTTTGTGTGTTAAAGGACCACATCTAGTGGTGTGAATTGCAACCAACGGTTCAGTCCACCGGTCATCCCTCCCTTTCAAAACACAAAGTGAAACTACGGTAGCTGCCACAGAACAAACAGGTCATCATCTGAGATAATGTAGTGATAACACGCACTCTATAGAGCAGTTTGTCCGTTTAGGGCTATTGTAGAAACATGGCGGCATAAAATGGCGACTTCCATTTAAGGGGAACCACGGTGTATGTAGATACATACAGTGGGGCAAAAAAGTATTTAGTCAACCACCAATTGTGCAAGTTCTCCCACTTAAAAAGATGAGAGAGGCCTGTAATTTTCATCATAGGTACACTTCAACTATGAGAGACAAAATGAGGAAAAAAATCCAGAAAATCACACCGTCCGACTCTCTAAGAATCTATTTGCAACTTATGGTGGTAAATAAGTATTTGGTCAATAACAAAAAAGCAAGATTTCTTTCTCTCACAGACCTGTAACTTTTTCTTTAAGAGGATCCTCTGTCCTCCACTTGTTACCTGTATTAATGGCACCTGTTTGAACTTGTTAGCAGTATAAAAGACACCTGTCCACAACCTAAAACAGTCAGAATGCAAACTCAACTATGGCCAAGACCAAAGAGCTGTCAAAGGACACCAGAAACAAAATTGTAGACCTGCACCAGGCTGGGAAGACTGAATCTGCAATAGGTAAGCAGCTTGGTGTGAAGAAATCAACTGTGAGAGCAATTATTAGAAAATGAAAGACATACAAGAACACTGATAATGTCCCTCGATCTGGGGCTCCACGCAAGATCTCATCACGTAGGGTAAAAATTATCACCAGAATGGTGAGCAAAAATCCCAGAACCACATGGGGGAACCTAGTGAATGACCTGCAGAGAGCTGGGACCAAAGTACCAAAGGCTACCATCAGTAACACACTATGCAGCCAGGGACTCAATTCCTGCAGTGCCAGATGTGTCCCCCTGCTTAAGCCAATACATGTCCGGACCCGTCTGAAGTTTGCTAGAGAGCATTTGGATGATCCAGAAGAAGAGTGGGAGAATGTCATATGGTCAGATGAAACCAAAACATAACTTTTAGGTAGAAACTCAACTTCTTGTGTTTGGAGGAGAAAGATGCTGAGTTGCATTCAAAGAACACCATACCTACTGTGAAGCATGGGGGTGGAAACCTCATGCTTTGGGTCTGTTTTTTTGCAAAGGGACCAGGACAACTGATCCGAGTTAAGGAAAGAATGAATGGGGCCATGTATCGTGAGATTTTGACTCAAAACCTCCTTTCGTCAGCAAGGGCATTGAAGATGAAACGTGGCTGGATCTTTCAGTATGGCAGTGATCCCAAACATACCGCCCGGGCAAAGAAGGAGTGGTTTCGTAAGAATAATTTCAAGGTCCTGGAGTGGCCTAGCCAGTCTCCAGATCTCAACCCCATAGAAAATCTTTGGAGGGAGTTGAAATTCCGTGTTGCCCAGCGACAGCCCCAAAACATCACTGCTCTAGAGGAGATCTGCATGGAGGAATGGGCCAAACTACCAGCAACAATATGTAAAAACCTTGTGGAGACTTACAGAAAACGTTTGATCTCTGTCATTGCCAACAAAGGGTATATAACAAAGTATTGACATAAACTTTTGTTATTGACCAAATACTTATTTTTCACCATGGTTTGCAAATAGATTCTTGGAAGGTCAGACAATGTGATTTTCTGGATTTTTTTTTCTCATTTTGTCTCTCGTGGTTGACGTGTACCTTTGACGGAGGTTGCAGGCCTCTCTCATCTTTTTGGGTGTGAGGGCTTGAACAATTGGTGGCTGACTGGATGCTTTTTTGCCCCACTGTACAAGGTAATAAAATATAGTTATGTTTATTATATAGCATTTCTGGCAAAAGATCCTTCCAAGTTACACAATGCACCCCACCTTTAGGGGGACACTCCACTTTTTTTGGGGATATCCTCATTTTCCAGCACCTGGAGTTGAACATTTGATTTTTGCCGTTTTTGAAACTATTCGGCGGATCTCCGGGTGTGGCGGTACCACTTTTGGCATAGGTTGGCATGATCCATCGAGTCTGGTTGGACCATTGGCATCGCGCTCGGGGGTGGCAAGAGAGTTTCGATATTTTTTTTGTTCGGGACGTGTCTCTTCTGTGGTTGCATCGTGTATTAAGACGGACAATTGGGGGTTGTGATTTTCTGGGCAGATATGACTGTATATGAGTATAAGAATCCTGCTCTCATTCTGGGGTAATAATCGGGGACTTTGCTGTCGAATCATGGCTGCAAAAGACCCCTTCACGGTTCACGTCACAGGCGGTTCCCACTGCGCATGTCGGGGTCAGAAAGTCATTTCGGCAGATTGAGTTGCGTATTATTCGGTATCGTCAAAAATGCCTACTTACGTCGTGGGCTGTGAAAATTGCACCAGGTCTTCCGTTAAGTTTTCGCGATTCATGCCGAATCTCAAAAACAAAAAATACAACATCTGTGGCTGCAAGCAATTAACGTGCAGACTGGGACAATGCAAATATCAAAGAGGGTTGTGTTTGTAGTGCTCACTTCATTTCAGGTAAGTCATCATTTTTCAGCCCTATGGTATGAACGGTTTGACCCCATGCTGCGCGCGCACCCGATAGTCATTCAATGTTTACAAACCTTGAAGGGGTCTATAGGCGCAATGGTGTTGTGCAGTGCCTAAAAATAGTCCCCTTATGGCGCTTTTCCATTGCATGGTAGTGCCCCACGGTTTGGTTTGGTTTGGGTCGGGTCAGCTCACCTCACTTTGGCTTGGTTAGCTTTCCATTGAGTTTAGTATCACTTCGTAGTGGGAGGGATTATAGGCGTGTCGTTATATTTGCGCTGCATACTGCTGTGACATCATACAAGTAAGATCCATTCCCATACATTTATTTATTTCTCAGTCCGCCACAAAATTAAAATTGGCCACCACAAATAGATGTTTGCACATCGCGTTTATCACTACCTCTGTCTCACATGACAGTTTCTGTTCAAACACCTGCTGAGCTCCGCTGAGCCTCATTAATGGAAAAAACTGTTATGGTGTCCCTGATTCTCAACCTGTGGATGTTTTTTTATCGCTAAAAGGGAGTTTGGGAACTTATAGCAGAGCACAGATGACAACAGGTTTACTTGAGACAGCGCAAGCTAGCTCGAAGGTAAAGCTAATCTTTTCCATTATAGCGATGACGCTGGTACGATTCTCTCAGAGCAATCAGTGATCTACAGTGTTTTCGCATCACGTTTGGTATCAGCTCGGGTCGCTTGGAACCCCAACTGAGGTGGTACGAAAAAAAAGTATTGGGTACTACGTTGTGCACCTAATGGAAAAGCTCCCAAAAGTGAGCTGACCCGACCCAAGCTGGGCCGGGCCGTGGGGTGCTGTGCAATGGAAACGCGCCATTAGTAACTTTCAATAGCAGGGGCCTATTTTCGGGCACTGCGTAATACCATTGCGCCTCCTGCAGCCATGTTGCGGCACCGGGGTTCTTGGTTGTTGCGCCAGAGTGAGAGTATAGTTCCCAGCCATATGTGCCTAGAAATTTGCAACTTTTAATTTTCCCGTCGGTCTTTGTACACGATGTAACTACGGAGGTGTCGGGTTTTGAATAGGAAAAATGTCGAGGCTCTTTGGTCATTTTTGAGCGCGGTGCTGGTGGTCTAATCAGATTCGATGGATTATGCTAAGCCAGTGCTTCTCAAATAGTGGGGCGGGACCCCCAGGGGGGGCTCGAAGCGACACCAGGGGGGGCGCGCGAGACCCTGGGGAAAAATACTTTTTCAGAAAAAAGGTGTTTAGGGTGTTTTCAAATATAGTTCAGTTTAAAAGAACCAAACCCAGTTCACTTAAAGTGAACCAGAAAAGGAACTAGCTGAATGTGACCTCAGTCCTTTTGGTGTTCACAATATAGTGGACTCAAAAGAGGACCCAGTTCTTTTTTTGGTCCTCTTCAGAACTGAGGTGATCTCAGACCTTTTCTTGTTCACATCACAACTTCATAAGAACTCAGATCCCAGCTTTCTGTGCAGCAGTTGATTTTAATACAATGTCCAAACGACACGCAAAGCGGACCGGGACCTCATTGATTTCACATATCAAAAAGAAATCTAACCACAAAAGAACCCAAAAGCGAACCATACTCAGACCACCTCCTGATGTGGTCTGAGTTCGGTTCACTTCTGGGTCCTTTTAGGGGGGTCTGAGATCACTTGGTTTGTTCACATATACACCCTGAACTGCTCTGAGAGCGTTTGGAGGGCTCAAACGAACTAGGTGTGAAAACACCCTTAAAGACATTACACCCCAATCACGCTGATAAGCCGCTTGAGTTTTTATTATTATTTATTGATTATATTTAATTTAATTTTTCAGTATCAAATGGTCAAAAATATTATACTTTAAATAAGTTTTTTTTTCAGGCAAATTGATGCATTTTAAGTCTTTTCTGTTACAGACTAAAAAACAATGTTAATAAAGTTATTCTTTGCTGTAAGTTGATCGATATTTCTTTTTTTAATATTCTTTTTTCTTGTTTTCTTTAACGTTAATAAGGATACAATGTTTTGCAGATGTGTCATTTTATAGATAAATTATACTATTTACAGTCGCGGCGGAGAGTTGGGGGGGCGCGAAATGTTTACTTCTTCCTAGGGGGGGCATGACAGAAAATAATTGAGAAGCACTGGATTATGCTGGGCTATGCTGGGAGTGGTTAGCGCCGGGCCCGAGGATTGGCTGAATGGATTCCAGAGCTGTGAAAATCGGGTGTTTGACTCTATGGGAGCTGGAGGGTGAGCATTTTTCGAGGGGGGTTGAGTGTCCCTTTAATCAACATTATGGCAAAATTCTAAATCCTGTATTTAACCTGGAAAGCAGTGGTGGCTCGTGACTGCTCATCCGAGGGGCGCTGATTCAAAATAAGTGTTTGGAGTGTCATGTGTGTGGTTTCTTTTTTCGGAATGTGTGTTCTGCGCGTCGGGAGATCCTGTGTGCGTCATATGTTTTGTCAAAGTGGGTGCCTAAAACCATTTGCCGTAAAAAACATTTATGATAAAAGAGACGTTCACGTTCCCGTTCACAAAATACAAGCAAGACACACTCCCTTAACACTAAACTCTTGAGATTATGCGAGTATCCGACAAACGCGAGCGTCTCTTTTATCATAAACCCTTTAGACGCATCTGCAGCAGGCGCTTGTTTTGAGGAAACATGTGATGCACGGAGGATCTTTCGGCGCGCGGAGCACGTGTTTTGAGAGGAGGAACCACACACATGACGGGCTACATACATGTTGTGACAAACTTTGCATCGAGCGCCCTGGAATAAAGAAGTCACCGGCCGCCACTGCTGGAAAAGCTTTCTAATTATAAGATGATAAAGTAGTTGTAAACAATTACTTGCTTCTTTACATAACCTACACTATCTATGACATGATAGATGACTGGCAGCTGATAAGTTTCTTGTGTTAAACCAATAGATTATTGCATTTGTGGGAATACCAAAAGTGTATTACAGCTCAAATACGTATTTGTAAAGGTTGTACTATCAGCTCCTTCATCCCTCAACGGGTAATAATTCGTCCAGACACAATCTCATAAAAATAAAAGTTGCTATGGATAAAAATGCCTGTTAAATGTAAAACAGTGCTCTCTGAGGTAAACTTTGTGACCTAAAGGCAAAAGGCACCTGAGTCGCCTTTATCTAAGACTTACAATGTTATTGCTGCTATCTAATCTTATTTATTAGACTAGAATGAAAGTCCTTATGTGTATCAGATCATGTATACCAGTCTTAATGCTACCCACCCTAAAAATGACAATTAAATCCTAGATTTTGTGTTAGCAGAGGTGCCAGATAGCACCTGAAAAACGTGAAAGACTAAACGGAAATAGAGCTAAATAGAAAGGGCAGAGAAAGACGATATTAAAAGAAGCGTGCAAGTTTTCCACAGACATTAATGTCTACAGACAGACATGTCAGCTCTATGCTATAGATGTCAGACACACTGCAGAAAAATTGAGAATAACAGGAATGCTGCGAAATGTGCACACTCATACCACAGTTCACCCTCATGTTGTTCTAAACCTGTATTCTGTTGAACACACAAGAAAGATAGTTTGCAAAATGTTGATAAGCACAAAGTTGACGGGACCATTAGGGTTGTGCCAATAGATGAATTTCAAAGCACCTGTGCTGTAACTCTTTCCCCACCATTGACAAGTTAACTCGTCAATTAAGAGAAAATGCTTCCCTGCTAATAACGAGTTTCTCCGGCTCCTCCGCAACTTTTAAAACCCAGAAATATCACCCTAGGGCAAACAGCTGTATGTCCTATGTTTTGAGGATCGCTCTGAATCTGATCTCTATCAAAAGTCCTTCACAAAAACCGAATTATCTCAGCTTTTTGCTCAACATTTGGTGTTTTTAAAGAGAAACCTACCCAATATTTGAGATGTTATAAAAACATTTCTTGAACAGAATTCGCCTTTCAAAGCCTACAGCGAACGGCCGGTTTGGACTACAGCCCTCTACTTCCTGCTTTAATGACGTCAGTAAAACAGTTTGTTGACAAAACTCCGCCCACAGGAATACATCAGCTAAGCTAGCGGCAAGCTAAGCTCCTGTCGAATCACAACACACTAAACAAATTACACAATCAGAACTCAATACGTATTTCTGAAGGAGGGACTTCATAGAACAAGGAAGACATCAGCTTGTTTTAAGGACAGTGAAAACACCACATAATATATCGCAATTTTACTCATGAAACATGAACACATGTTATATTGGGCACTGTAAACACAATCCAAGCTCCACAAACACAGAAAGAACGGGACTTTTAAAAAAAGAACATTTGCTGGAAGGCATTAAAATTTTGTGAAAATAATGAAAAATTCAGGCGCTGGCTGTCAACTTTTCTTAAAAAAAAAAAAACGCTGGCGGGGAATGAGTTAATGACCCCCTCATATTAATGCCATCAGTTTTAATGCCACAAGTTGCGTTGTTAGAGTTTTGCCTTTAGAGTAAAGCAGCTTCCTTTTTTGTCCACCAATCAAGTGACTTATAAATGACAAATAAATAAATGAGTAAACTATTGCCCCACCCCACAATCCTATCGTGTATAAGCAATCTCACAGGCTGACGATGGGACGATCTCAAAATGGGGCATATCGCCCAACACTACTACCCATTGACTTCCATAGTATTTATTTTCCTACTATGGAAGTCAATAGGTACTGTTAACTGTGTGCTTACCATCATTTAGCAAAATATCTTATTTTATGTTCAAAAGAATAAAGAAACCCATACAGGTTTAGAACAACATGAGGGTAAGTAAATGATGACATGGTGAACTATCCCTTTAATATAATTTTAAACAGCAAGTCCAACCTCATTTATAATTTCTCCTCGTGTTCCACATATAAAAGAAACTTAAATGTGTTTGGAAGTAAACTGACAAGCGAACTAACCCTGTAACACATTTAGTGTGGGATCTGAGCTATTCCTTTGAGCTATTCCTGTATGTATCAAATGTGGTGTGGAGAATTGTTGTCGTTGCGTAGAGAGCGATAGAATAAGAAGAAAAGAGAAAGAGATAGAAAGTGAGCTGCCTGAGGGACGACAGAACAGCCAGCACACATTAGCTTCACAGTAGTAATAACAGGCACTGAAGGCCATCATTGCATCTTGTGTAGCTTACCCCCTAACAACATAGCAACAGGAGATGAAGACAGTGGTGCACCAAACTAAACAAGTGGATTTCAATTCAACACTCGTAATTTCCCGTAAGAGTCCATTTTGTGCCATAAACAATTCCAGCTGCTGTACAGAGCATCACTTTTTAAATCATGTGTGTACCTTGGTACAAAAACAGTCTGCCAGGGAGTCCATCAGGACAGCAATAAAAAGAAGTAAAAGATCCACTGTTTGATGCTTTGTAAATGATTAATAACAAAACAGTGGTGTATTGGCAGGATATTGGTGGTGCTGCTACCTGATATTATGCACAAAAACAACAACAGTGCTCTCTTAAATTTCAATGTCCTGATCTCTACATTTGCAAACACTTCTCAAAAGGTTGTGCCATTTCGGGATGTTCTTGACTATTTTTAGCTGGATAGATTAGGTTAAACAAAACCTAATCTGTTTTTTCCATGACTTTTTGAGAAACCAACTATAGTGAGTATGACACGTATAGTATTATATGTGCTATTAAGTATTGATTTTTTTGACGCAAGGCAATAAGGGTTTAAAAGAAACCATTTTTGCTTTATTGATGAAGAGGTCATTGAACTTTACTGATGGGTCTCCAGGGCACCTTAAAAAAAAAAGAAAATCACTCTTACCAATATAAAGAGAAGAATCTTCTCGCCTGACATGATCGTCAATGTAAGATACACCCAGCGGCTGAAGAGGTGTCGCCCCAATTCCCAAAAGCATCTGTGCTCCAATCAGCATCAGATACATCATGTTGGTATTGGTTCTGTTCCCACAGAAATAACTCGAATCGGACAGTCCTGGTCGACTGGTATTGGAGCACACATCCCTTCCTTGTCCTATAGGTCGCGACTCTCCAGACTGATATTGATACTGCTGGGTCAAAAACTCTGGCAGCGCTGACAGTAGGGCTCCCAGTGCCATCACGATGCCCCCACAACCAATAAGACGTGGCCGATGGGCTCTGGCCCCAAAGTAGCTGACGAACAGGATGAGGGCAAGGTTGCCAATCTCAAAGCTGCTGGCAATCACACCAACGTCAGCGCTTTGCAAGTTGAAACGTCGCTCTAGCGTGGTGAGGACACTGACCTAAAACATAAATAACAGTACACGGTTACTTGTCATTACTTTCGAATTGGCACAAAATCACTAGGTATTGATTTACAATTCCTTTTGAATTATAGCATCGTGCACATGCGCTATTGTTTTGCCACATTTCTAAGGTCATCTTTGTTCATTTACTGTTTTCTACATAAAATCATCCTACATAATATAAAGAACATTCTGTAAAAATATAGCCTTGATATCTTTAAAAGAATAGTTCACCCAAAAATGACAAATCTGCCATCATGTATACATTTCTTTGTTCTGATGAACACGAAGAAAGATATTTTGAGAAACGTTTGTAACCAAACTGATCACGAGCCCCATTAAAGGTGGTTTGTGTGAATTTTAGCGGCATCAAGTGGTGAGATTGCGAATTGTAACCAATAGTTCAACCCCTCAATTTCAAAATGCATATGACAGCCGCAACAGGACAAACATGTCATTGTCTGAAACAACATAGGGACTAAACGGGCTTTGTAGACAGTTTGTCCATTTAGAGCTACTGTAGAAACATTATTGTGACTTTCATGTAAAGGGACCTGGGGTGTATGGATATAAAAACGGCTCATTCTCATGCTGCGTTCACACCAGTTGCGATAGAGGCGTCCAGTGCGAGCGATTTCAATGTTAAGTCAATGTGAAGATGCGTTGACGCGCATCTGGAGGTCTCGCGGCACGAATGAGGCATTTAGTGCGGCGCGGTAGACACGATTCCGCCTCGTTCGCGCAAATGGTGTGAATTGAGCGTTTTCGCAGGAACGCGCAAGTTGAAATTTTTTAACTTTGGCAGAAAAACGCGTCGCGTTAACCAAACAGGAGCTCGCTCTGGTAGTGACGTGATTACAGCAAATGAGCTGAGTCGCAGAAGGCCCTCCCATGACGCGAATTTCCGCATGAATGTCTCGATGACTAGAATTTTGCGCGTGAAGTGAGTAAACTCACTTGTTTAAGCGGCAAACTAGGAGCGGTAGACACGATTTTGACGCTTCAAATGCGGCTGGTGTGAACCCACGGTAAGGTAATAAAAACAATACATGTAAGGTCTTTATACACCACTAATAATATAGTTATGTATATTAAATTGCATTTCTGTCAAGAGACCCTTCTAAGAGTTACACAATGCACCTTTAACTAATAAAATAATACTATGGAAGTAAATGGGGCTCGTGAGCGGTTTGGTTGCAAGCGTTTCTCAAGTATCTTCCTTCGTGTTCATCAAAACAAAAAAATTCATACAAGTTTGTAACAACAGAAATGATGACATAATTTTTATTTTTAGGTGAAATACCCCTTTAATATAATAAAAAGAGTAAAACGATGTCAAATATTGAAATTAAAGTGAAATCAATGATTAAAATCAAACATCAATGCTCTATAATAATCCGATTAAGAGACTTTAGCCTGGACCAAACAGGCATTGTAACTTATGTTTTGTGAGTAGGCCTACAGGACAACCTTATGACTTAAAGCCAGCCTAAGCTAACCAATTTTTTTTAAGAGCATGGATGCTGCGTACTGTCAGTCATAAAATATGGCAGACATCAGTAAGTGTTGGAATAAACAGTTTTTAATATTCTGGTTCCCTTTATATGTACCATTCAGGTGGTACATCGTGGCCTTTAATTAAAAAAAAAAAAAAGTGGATTACGGCTAGGAACAATGACATATGAATCACTTCACCTTACTTTAAACCCTACGGAGCATGCGTTAATGTAACTGCGTGCATATTTTTCATCCTGTCCAGCTCGTGCTGAAACTTGGGGTCTGACATCATTTGATTTCATAAGATCATGTGGCTTAACGACAAAATACAATTCTCTGTTTATCCCTGACCACTGGGCCGTTCAGTGGACTGATGATTATTTTCCATCATGTACAAATACAGCAGTCGCAATACTGCACACACGAAACGCCACCTCATAATCTTGTTTTTTGTGCATGAGGGGCAAAGGTAGGTTATTCTTACCGGATTCAATGTCATTACAATCCATGACATCACGTGCAGTAAATAGTATGAGCTGTATGAGACTCACCAGATAGGCTCCTACAGTGCCCTGTGCCAACATTAAGGCACATTGTGATACAAGGAATATTTTGATGTTGGAGAAGCATGATGTCTTCTTCTGACACTCGTCTGGTTCAGTGTCTGGCGTGCTTGCGTCCGTGTACATCGAGTGTTTCACCTGCATCCTCCGATGCGGACTGCAGCAGCAAGAGTCGGGCAGAAAGTGACCATTGAGGACGAGTTTTCAGATGGATCCACAGCCAGACGTACACGGTTCCATTAACATCGCCTCCGGTTCCGGTCCGCTGGATGAAATCAGATCGAGTCGTATGAGATTATTTTGCTCGCTGCCGTTTGGTATCGCAGACTACGCATTTAGATATCTGAATCTGAATGGTCGGAAGAAACCGTCGGAGGACCACGGCAGCCTATTAATACCCACGAGCATCACCGACACACGGAAACTGCGATCAGATGCGCGAGGTTCTTACAGGCGCCTGTCGCTCTTTCTCATTGGTGGGGAGAGTTTGCTGGTGTGGGGGTTCAGGACAGTCGTGGCGTGGATGTTGCGTGTCCTCGCGACCACAGTCTGCACCAAATGATGACCTCTCTCTCTCCTTTCCCCCTCTACTTCAGCCACTCACTGGGTCTATCTTAATATCACCCCCTCCCACAAGATGTTTAGATAGATAGATATATAGATAGATAGATAGATAGATAGATAGATAGATAGATAGATAGATAGATAGATAGATAGATAGATAGATAGATAGATAGATAGATAGATAGATAGATAGATAGACTATTCTAAAATGTCAACGTCTAAAAATAACACTTAATGTGTCCTGAGAGCAATGCACCAAATTGGGGATATCTGAGCCGCTGCTGAGCCTTTAATTTCAGGATGTGATGTTGTTTTATATGCATTAATTGAGTATTTAATTTAGATCTTCATAAATTCTTAGAAAATTAAACCAACAGTAACATTATTTTTCATCTACTCTGGAATATTGGTTCAAATTTGGTGGTAAATATTCAGTATATCAATTTTAGCCCCTTCTGTATATGTTTATCTCTTTAAATTAACTTACTATTCAAAATGCACACAAAATTTGTCTTTTTACTAACTCGGGAAAGATAACATCATTGCCTGCATCATGCAGTGGTCATTTTGTGTGGCTATATTCACGGTGAGTGTGATTGTAGGTAATCACGAGTTTTGCACTGAAGGTCTTGGTGCTTCAATACTCTGAAGCAAAGACAATTTACTGCTGCCTAAAGAATGGACTCAGCAATAGCATAACAGTATATCTCAGACTGTCTTTAGAGGCAGAGTTGATTTACACACACACACACACACACACACACACACACACACACACACACACAGAGAGAGAGAGAGAGAGAGACGGAGAGAGAGAGAGAGTATTGACTTGTTGTTTTTTTATCCACCCTACAGAGCAAGACTCACCACTCCTTGTGTTTTCCCATCTGTCTATGGCTCTACTGGGCCCTTACAGTGATTCATATTGAGCCAAACAGGGCTGTGCTCATTGATAGCATTACACATCCCTCTCTTTTTATTAATTCGTGCATCACATTACCATTTTTGTTTGCTTTTCTTTTCCAGAAGGCCTGATATTAAAATGAGATAAAACAATTTCCAAGAATAGGGAAGAGAATAAATAATGTCCTACTACATAGTTTAAAATTCTGACTTCTAACAAATAACTGATAAAGCATCAAAATGAAATAGTCAAAAAGTATTAGGGTTGCAAATGTAAGCTGTCTCTTAGTAAAGGGCTATTTTTTGTATTTATTGATAAACTTCATATGAATTAAATAGAATCTTAATGTTTTTTTTTTTTACTAAAATCATTTAAAATTAACATGAAATTATTTGTGTGCAATGTGTCACATCTAATAACTGTCTGTTTTGTGACTGGAATACATTACAGCTCTTCAGTCTTACCCATTAACATCCCATACTGCAAGAATTAAAAAAATAATGTAAACTGTGGTTTAATTGTACATAACCTCAGGCTGGGTCTTGATTCTTTCCACTTTTGCATCTACTTAAACATCTTAGGGAATTTATTAGGGATGCACCGATACCACTTTTTTGGAATACGAGTACGAGTACTTGCATTTCAGTACTTGCAGATACCGATACCGAGTACTTAAACAAGGGACTAGTTTGGAATTATGAACATTTATTTAAAATGAAAAGCATGTTGTATCCAACATATTAAAGAATAAATAATTTAAAAAAAATTAAACAGTGACAGTGCAACTCAAGTATTTTTTTCAGTTTGTTGTAAACTCTGCCTCTTTGGACAACACAAGAGGCATTAACCCCTTCCACGATGCTCAAACATAGACATTTCTCAGACTGTGGTATCGATCCACGGTATAGGGGGACTTTTAACGAGTACTTTAGCAAATGCGGTATCGAGGCGGATACCCGATACCAGTATCGGTGCAGCCCTAGAATTTATCATTGCAGCTGTTCCCTTTGCAGTCACTAATTTCTTTATTTTCGTTTCAAAACATTTAAACAAAGTGTGTTGTAAAAAGCATTATACAAATAAACAGAGCTGAAATAAATTAATTGATATTATAGTGAAAGTACAAACTGCTTAACAATGGACTCAAGAGTAAAAGACAGCTTAAAGCTCAAACCTGTATAAATCTCTTTTTTGTAAACAAACATGAGCCCCATTCACTTTCATAATATTATTTTATCCTATATGGAAGTAAATGGGGGCTCATAATTGGTTTGGTTACAAACATTCCTCAAAATATTTCCCCTTGTGTTCTTAGAAAATAGAAATTTATACAGTTTTGTAACAACGTGAGAGTGAAAAAATGATGACAGAATTTTCAATTTGGGTGAACTATCCCTTTAATGCTTTAAAGAATATAGTGGAGGGCGACATCTAGTGGTAAGAATTAGCTTTGCACCATGTTATATGAGAGCATAGACTGTTTTAATAACATGGAAGAGTGTAAATGGAATACAATAAATTCAATGATGCAGTCATTACTAGGCAGAGGAACATATCTCTTTACTTAGCAGGAAATATTTAACCCCAACATGTTACTGAGGCATTCACTTTCAATTATAGTTAACCTATAGGCTGTATGTCAAGGTAAATTGTATTGACAACGATCAGGAGTTTGGAGCAGTAGAATGAACCAAGTATCTAGATCATGATTAAATCATACCTGAACAACTTATGCTTTAAACCATATGTCAAATATTCTATATATTCACCATGCTATGGAATATAGGGGGACAGGAAACATTTTAAAATTTTGATATTTTCTCATATCTCTCTTACATACATAAAAGATACATAAGGGTATGAAGAGTTTAATTAATAAAGGTTTAGTTTTTAGATTATAGGGGCTTTCTGTTCTTGTCCCTGAAGCTAAACCATAGTAAGGTTATGAGGCTTTCAGGATGGAGTTAGTAGCAGCTCAGAGCGAGGATTGAGTTTGTCCCTCTATGGGACACAGTGACCTTCCTGACAACACTCTTTCATATCACATGAGTCTATTGCCTCCAGAGTTACCAAGAAAACCACAACAATTAAATCACACAAATACTGACTTCCTGATTTATAACCAAGCGATTTAACATTGAGATGTTTAGTTGTGACTTGCAGTACCAAAAGACCTGCACCCTAATCTCTGTCGGGCTTTTCTTGTACTTTCTAGTTTATAGTTCTTTATTATATGAGTTATACACTAATCTCATCTTCAAAATGCATTAGCAAACTAACCTCTAAGTGAACATGGTTCTTTGAACAGGTAACACTCATAATATGCAGCATGGAATTAGGTGGTGGAAAGATTTAGCTTTTTAAAACCTATTTAGTTCTACTTAAAAAAAGTAAGTCACCTGGTTGACTTAAAATTTTGAGTTAAATCAATTTAAAAATATTAGTCAACTCAAAAATAAAAAATTGTGTAAAAATTGTGTCAACTAATATTTTTAAGTTGAATTAACTAAAACATTTAAGGCAACCAGTTTTTTTCAAGTTGAACCAACATATCTTCTTTTTTAAAGTGATGAAACCAGAAATAAAGATTAAATAAACTCAAATGGATTTAAGGAGAAAAATAAACAAATGCATTTAAAATCTATTTAAAATGTGTGCTGCTTGATGAATGGCAGTTGTGCAATTTTTAAGTGACTTACAAAAAATATTGATAATGTTTATTAGGCCTATAACAGCTACAGAACACATAATAGGCTAATAATAAAATGTAAGATAAAAACATGGTAATTTTTTGGTTCTTTCCCTTCTGTAAAGTCGGGCCCTTCGGTTCTCGCCCCTAAGACAAAAGGCTTGTTCGACTTCATGCGGCGCCGTAAGAATCGACAACCGAATGACGTCAAAGTTCCGCGCGAGAGATTTGAAAGCAAACTCCTCCGTATGATTTCGCGAATCGATCTCGCGGTACTTTGACGTCATCCGAGTGTTGATTCTTACGGCGCCGCATGAAGTCGAATAAGCTTAAACTGGGCAAAGTCTTAATTAACCACGCCCATCGACGATGATGAGATTAGTAATCATAACATTTACTTCACTTATAACTGGCCAAATCATCAAAATGACTGGAGATCTCTGGAGTAACAAACTGGAAATGTTTAAAAGAAGAATCAATTCAAGGCAATGAATTATTTCTGTTTCCATTTGCAATAGTTTATAACGTTTATTAGTAAACTAAATTGAAAAAATGTCGTTTAAAATGAATGAAAATTGAAAAAAGCATTTCGATACAATGCGTTTTTGGTGACCAGGTCAGGTCTCTCCTAACCTGTACAAACTTTGCGCATTGCGAGTTGTGCTCTTCAAGAACTATGAACTCCACCTATATTACTGAGGACACTTTTCTGGTAAACACCACTTGTGATTCTGCCTGTGACACCAGCATCCTAAAAAATCTGCCGCACTTCAGCACAGCGGCTCGGGTCCGAGTCACCGTCACCTTCATTCTGTGCGCACTGTCTGCCTGCTGCAACCTCGCCGTGATTTACTCAGCAAACCACCACAACCACAGAAAACAATCTCACGTCCGACTGATCATCACTAACCTGGCGGTGGCCGATTTATTAGTGACGTTTGTGGTCATGCCGCTGGATGCTGCGTGGAATATAACGGTGCAGTGGCTCGCAGGAGACCTCGCGTGCAGGACACTGATGTTCCTCAAGCTCGTGGCCATGTACTCATGCGCTTTCATGACCGTGGTGATAAGTCTGGATCGACAGGCTGCCATCCTGAACCCTCTGTCTATTAACCGAGCCAGGAGGAGGAATAAAGTTCTGCTGAGTGTAGCATGGACTATGAGCATCGTGTTATCCATACCACAGGTATTCAACAAATTTCATCACAAATAAATATTACTGCAATGAATGATTCTGTGTTATTCTCGTTTCAACACAATTTAGACTCACAAAACTTTTTTTATTATTTTTTATGAAATTATGCTATAATATAATTAGTAGGCTATAATTAGTATAGATTAATAAATTGTATAATGGCAACATATAAAACACGTGACATGAAAATGATGTGATCAAAATCTTCCTGCAGTACATAATATTACTGAAGCTTGCTTTAAAATAATACAAAATAAAAATTTTGTTGACTTGGCCTTAGGTTTCCAATTCCTTTTTACTTATCTGTGCACAAAAATGGTTAGTTACAATGTTTCTTCTTATTACATAAATAAATAACATAATTTTTTTTCTAAAATTTCTACATGGTATGGAGATTTAAAAAAATATTAGGCGAGTAAATAACAAAAATATTTTAACTTTAATGTTAAAGTTAAGTGAAACAGTGTAATTCTCTTCACCGTTTCTTACCATTTTTTAATAAACAAACCCTACATATATATTGTAACACATATCTGTGCTTGGCATGTCCCCCTTATACAGGTGTTTATTTTCCACATTGTGGTGATTGATTTTCCTGAGCAGTTTATCCAGTGTACGACCCATGGCAGCTTTAGCTCACGCTGGCAGGAGACACTTTACAACATGCTTACTTTCACCTTCCTCTTCCTCATACCTCTCCTTATCATGATCTCTTGCTACACCAGGATACTGTTTGAGATCTCCAAGAAAATGAAAGACAACTGTAAGTCATGACTAGAACATTTGTATTTGCATGTGGTTGTACATAAAAAGCATAGGTTCGACAACTTAACTGTAATGAATATCCAGAATATTTGAAATGACATTACCTTGATGTGTAATAAGTAACAACTTATACACTGTCAATCAGTTACACATTTTGCTCCTTTGTGTTTTTTTTTTCACATTTAGTGCTATCCAATAGAGTCCAGCTGCGCAGGTCAAAGAACAACATCCCTAAGGCACGTATGCGTACACTGAAGATGAGTGTGGTCATTGTCCTGTCATTCATGGTGTGTTGGACACCATACTACATGCTTGGTCTATGGTACTGGTTCAATCCTGCTGGTTTGGAGGAAACTGTCTCTCACTCCCTCTCACACATGCTCTTTGTCTTTGGCCTATTAAATGCTTGTTTGGACCCCATCATCTATGGTCTTTTCACCATTCCACTGTGCAGAGGCATGAGGCAGCGGCGGCATGACAGTAACATGGTAACATTCGAGCTGGAGAACACTAATAACTCTATGATGACTTCCCTCAGATGCTCCGCCTCCTCACTCACCTTAAAAAGACTGACAGTTCAGCAAACCTCTAAAGAAAAGCTTGAATTAGATGGAGAGCATGTAGAGCGAATTAGAGATGATGGGGGTGGATAAAGAACGATTTGGATAAACACATGAAGGAAAATACATATTGTAAAATAGCAAATGCTTGTGTAAAATGTATGTGTCCATTTTATTAAGCCATTCCTGTTATACCATAGGCACTTCACTCTTTTAAATATATTTCTATAGACAGTCATTATTTTACATTTTTTAAAGTATTGTCAAGTATTTTAATACTTTTAAGTATCCAAGTCTCCTGGTCAGAGTTGAAATGACAATAAATTAATTGGAAATTGAAATCTGTAGGGGCTTGGCAGAAACCATTAAATTCAATGTTAATAGGCTGTGACTCATAATCATTGCGAGTTTCATAATTACAACTTAACACAAACCATCTTTCATCTGTACGCAGCAATCGATTTTAAGTGAACAAATACAAAATGTGACTAAAAATAAGTAAATTAATTTTTTAAGCCAGAGGATGAGAAAACTGGTCACATTTATAAACACTGCAGCCCACTTTAGCCCGTGTTGCGATTAAAAGACCTGAGTGAAGCTGAAGACCAATGCCTGTCATATGAAATTAATAAGAGCGATACAACCAATAAAATTGTCTTGACATTGAGTATAATAATTAGCCATGATTGTGGCTTATGATCAACTTTTGACTGTCAAATTGTGTTAAACAAATATAATAAAAATTATGATGATAATGCTGCAATAAAAATCAATCGTCAAACATGACCTATGTAAAATTTTTAAGGCATTTTCATATCATTCTTTTGTGTGATGAGAGCACAAGCTTGGTGTAGGCTGAAGCCTTATACCTTATAATTCATTTCTAACAAAGACTCAACTAGAGAGTCACAAGTGCAGAATAAGACTCAAAATGAAATATGGTAACAACATTTCAATGCATTTCATTCACATAAATACAGAAGTAAAAATGCATTCTCTCTCTGTCCAATTTGTGGTGGCTGAGCAGCGTCACACTGTGTGAAAGTTCATTCAAAAACACGCTTCTGAAGCCGTTTCCAATGGATAGCAAAATTTCTGTTCCTTTCTTCCAAAGAGTCAAATCTACAGATATAAAGTACATACTGTAGTGTTTTTGTTAATGCCAAATTATTGTTGGACACGAAACAATCTGTTATCATACGGTATAGTTATAACTATTGATTAAACTTTAGATAAGCATTTTAAACATTCTTTACAGCTCACAAACCTCTCCTGAATGTAAAGGTTGCAGGCCTCCTCCAAACCTGACAGTGTGGCTCTTGTCTCTATGGTAGCTGGCCATGGAATCCGATACAGATCCAAAACTGAGCATTGTGCAAAGCTATAGAGGAAAAGAGTACTGTCACCCTCTTCTTTATCCATCACCTCTTCCAAAGATGTTTTTCTGTCACCTAATAAACACAAACCAGTAAACATTAAAGGTTAAATATGTATTTACCACTGAAAAACAAAGGAACTTGATAAAGTCGTCATTTGTATGATAACTTACATACGAGAACATAATGTGTTGCTTTGAAAGTAAATTAGTCAGAGTAAATATTACTCTTTTTTTCCCCACAGTAATCTTTAACTTTTGACTCTTAAAGGGATAGTTCACCCAAAAAAGAAAATTCTGTCATCATTTACTCTCATGTTTTTACAAATCTGTATACATTTCTTTGTTATGATGAACACAAAGGAAGATATTTTGAAGAAGGTTTGTAACCAAACCGATCAGAAGCCCCATTGACTTCCATATAAAAAAAAAGAATATTAAGTCAGTGGTGCAGGGTTTCCCAGAGTATATTTCAGAAATAAATATTTTATTAATTTTCATCATGATGCATACATCCCCGCCCCTTTGATTGCCACGCCCCCGGCACCGCCCACCCGCCCAAACCTACCACCTTAACTAACACATTTTCTGCGGGAAACCCTGTGGTGCTTCTAAACGGTCCCTTTAAACCTTCTAATGTGAAACTTGCCTCTAATATACAGATTTTGTTGGACTGGATCCAGCACATGCACAGGTTTCCAGACTGGACCCAGCACATGGGTCTGAGGCAAGTTTATGATGAACACGGGTGCTGCATCATCCATTTCCCATACAGATACCTGCCCATTTCTTTGCATCAACAAAGCCTAGAAATAACTGCATGAATTAGTGCAGATAAAATTGTATTTATGTTGCTATAGGATTCTTAAGGATTCTTTAAATTGATTAGCTAAAGATACAGATCAAATATACTGAACAAGGGCAACAATTTTCAAACTAAGTGTCCCAACCGGAACAACGCTTCTGACATTACTATCACTTTAAAATACAAAACAAAACTAAAACACATTTAAGCAGGAATCGACTAGTATGTCAGATAGAATTATACTGCAAACTTAGGTTGTGTTTTTACCAGAGACTTTAGGAAGGGCATAGGTTCAACAACAGTGGCAAAACTGCCAGGATCTGCAGGTCTGATAAATGAAAATGCAAAAACATTTTCTAAGCACCATGTACAGTTTTTTTATGAAAAAAGGATTAGCTGTGGGTATTTTGTACCTCTCAATAAATGCAGCAATTTGTGAGTGTCCTCCATGTCTTGTTGTCACACTGTAGCATGCCCCACTTCTGCATGTGACCAGGAACTGTAGTTTGGGTAAAAAGGGGCCTTGATGAAGAGGAGTGACCTGGAGTTGCTCAGGACTCTGCAAAATGAGCTTCAGCCTGCATAATGCACTGTCTCCAGGGATTACAATATTGGCATACGGACACACTGCACCACCAGAAGATGTGAAGAAGAGGTACATTTCTTAATGTCACTGTGATCAATGTATGAATTGTGCTATCATATATCATGCTATGATCTTACTACTGAAACTGTTACAATAGAGCAATATCATACAAAGTCTTTATGAAGATTGCTTGGTAAAACAATCTTACCAAATCTTCGATCCCATACGGTTACCAGCTGACTGACAAGCCCCAGAACAATGAACCTTGTACAGGCACTGACAGCAGAGCAGAGGATTTCCTGAGAATTTGGCCACAAAATGTCTGGCCTAGGTTCAACATCTGATTCAGAAGCAGATTTAAGTTATTCAAATAATGTACACATATTTATTTAAAAAAAAAAAAAACATTTGTAAGTGTACCTGTTTTTTCTTTTGTAGTCTTTACCAGAAGATACTGTAAGAGATTATTACTGCCACTCCACCACAGACATAAGACAATGGGAAAATCTGTTTAACAAAATAAAAGTAACAAAATAAAGTCCCCATCATTTTCCCACAGGTAACGTTAGGGATATATGCATCACAGCAAAGTCTGTCCCCATAATTTGATCACATATGGTTAGCTGTAAGCAGTGGCTGAAACTGCTCTTTCAAATAAGCTGCCATAAACTGAGACAGTTATTAAATTAGTATTAATAACTATATGAACATAATAGGTTTGGCATTGATACTAGGGAATTAAGGGCCGTTC
Organism: Misgurnus anguillicaudatus; assembly: GCF_027580225.2. Classification (NCBI taxonomy): domain Eukaryota; kingdom Metazoa; phylum Chordata; class Actinopteri; order Cypriniformes; family Cobitidae; genus Misgurnus; species Misgurnus anguillicaudatus. The sequence goes on along the minus strand of NC_073357.2, from coordinate 46,336,498 downwards.
ACATTATAACGATAACTATAAAAAAACTTAAAATGACAGTGAAGCTCATTGCTGAGGTCTATAACATAAAATTACCTGCAGTTGCTCTGAAAATTGACTACGTAATGCTTTTTATTCTATTACATTAACTAACTGTTATGGCAAAAGGTAAGAGATTACACAGATTCACTGTTACGCGAAACGCAGCGCGTTGAGGACATCTGCAAAAGTTTTTATTACAAGCATTATTAAAGGCAAGTGATTTGCGCGAGTGCCGTGAGCGAATTAGCATACAGGTATCGTTTGGTGATGTGGACGCTAATATAGTTATCGTTATAATCTGAACGGCCCTTTAGTGCTAAGTTGTATACATATCATGTTCAGTATGCGGATACTGTATGAACGATAGTTATAAATATCCGGATAAGTTATGCCTGGCAATAAGGACGGATCTTTACTTAAGGCTATTGGGTCTATTTGATATGGGTCCACACCAATCAAGCTTATCTTCTCTTGATACCGACGAGATGAAGCCATTAGGCTACTGCTCCCCTCAACTCAAATCTACGTGCGGCTAGGGGCAGGACAGATGTCATTTCAACAATATGGCTGCGGTTAGCTACTTCCGGTGTTTGCGAATAAGCCCTATACAGTTGTTCATGTTAGTTCATTGTGCATTAACTAATATTTGAAGAGTTTGGTTCCAAAACGCAATAAACGCCATTTTTGAAAAAAATGAGTTACTGCCAAAATCAGCATTATATCAGGTCAGTAGTTAAAAGTAAATTCTTAATTTTACGCAAAATCCAATATCCGCCGTGTTATTCTGTCATCTTTTCTCCCTTTTTTCCCAAAATGCGACAAACGCCACTCCCCCTTTTTTACAGAACGCAATAACTCCATTTCTGATATTACAGCCCACCGTTCACGCAATGTAAACAAACAATGGCGGACGCGCTGAGTACACGGAGTCCTGGTTTTCCTCATCTACTTTGTACTACGTGATCAACAAACAAAACAAAATAATACTTTAATTGCATCGCTAAACCTGTGATGGTTTTCTGTGATGGGAAAGAAACGTAAGCCATCAGCATCTAATATTTTCCCTGAGAGGCACTCGGGAGACGGGTGCTTGTTCTCCCGACAGCATCAAGCTTCTCATGCTAACACATTGACCCCAGAGGATCTTATGAAAAACTTTCCATTATTTTACTCAAAGTCAACGAAAATCGAGCAGGACCAAAAACATTTTACAGCTGATCGCTGTGAAAGACGTTAAGCGAAGACGTCAAGTAACCGCAATGACAGGGTTCTTAATATGACAAAGTAAGTGTTTTGATTAATAACATTAATGTTTATATTTTTAATTAGTGTGTACAACTAGTCAACTAAATGAATATAACATGGCAAAGGTGAATGCACATTTATATAGGCTATTGATTCAATAGATTTATAGCATTTTGAATAAAAACTTGTCATGGATTTATTGCATTTTGTGGAAAAAATAATCCTTTTTTATAATAAATCTTTGAAAATCAACTTATGGATTTGAATTTTTTATGTTTTTATAACCTAAAGATGCTGTGTGAAAGTTTGTAACAGAAAATAGTTGTTTTCATCTTGTCACTTTCTTGGTATAGAAAACACGTTTTTACCAAAATTTGTCAAAATGGATTTATTGCGTTTTGGAACCAAACTCTTCATTTACAGTTAAAGACGGGGTGCATGATCCCTGACGCCAGTGTTGTTATTTGAAATCACCTAAACAAACACGCCCCTACCCCAATAGAATCTGGACCTTCTCCTGATAGACCCGCCCCACAAATACACAACCCAGGCAGTAGACATGCCCCTTACTGCTGATTGGCCAAGTGTGTTTTGGTACTCGGCCCAACTCCCTTTTTGAAAGTGTTTTTCAAAAATCATCCACCCCGCCTTTAATACTTAAAACATTAACTAATGTTTACAATTACAACCTTGTTGTAAAATGTTACCCAAACTTATGTGAGGAAATATGTTTAAAAATCTTCTACAGTTCTTTACAAACAGATTATTTTTTCCCAATGGACAAAATGTGTGGAATAATCTCTTGCATTCATATTTTACCTCTGGTTGGCTTTGTTCCCCCTGGCAATGGGCAAAGCCCCTCATGCAGCAAAAAGTGAAAAGTGCAGCTGCTACAACAAAAGAAGATTGACATAAATCTTCCATTGGTTGCCACAGATAGAACTAAAATCTGGCTTTTAAAAGTCATTTATCCGTCTTACCTGGGCCCTTTTGGTTTCTGCTGTGATGGTGTCATTGGGTGGGTACTAAGGTACTTTGCAAACATTTTCCGAAATGCGACTTCCTGGTTTTCCCATTGAAAACTACTAATCATGTGATTTTGGCCTGAGCCTATTATGGTGCCATCTCCTGTTTTCTGCAGAACGTCAAATGGACTTTTCAAAGAGGTACCTTACAGATATAAACATTATTTTCTCAGATGAAAAACTAAAAATGCATATAAAACATTTCCAAAACAAACCAAATAAGAATGTCACCAAACACAAATTTTTGAGATTTTTTCAGATTTTACAAAATGCAAAATGCATTCATGTTTTATATATGTTTTCATGGTTTATAGAATGCATTCATGTTTTAAATTAGATACCTGCAGGGATTTCTGGAGGTTTAATCTTCATGAGTAAGACTATGGGAGACAGTTTGACCTCTGTGGGTGCATGGGTGTGTGTGGCCTACAGATAAAACAGCAGAACATTAACTTCTTATTATAGCAACTCACAATACAATGCCAGCAAATGAAAAAACTGAAGATAAGCATTCAAGAAAAAAAAAAAAGTGCATTGAAATGAACATTACCATGCTGAGTTTGTATTAAAACATTCATGTAGTAAAGGATATACACGATATATGGATACAGCAATTTTGTTTCCTCAATGTAATTATAACAATTACCTGTTTGATTTCCAGCTCTTTCAGCCACAATTCTTGTGGGAACCGATAAACATCCAACCAAACAGATCCACTTGCTTCAGTGATATTGACAAAAGCATTAATTAGTATTAATGGATTTAAATGTAATCTTAGTTTTACACTTTCTTGTTAGTTAAATTTAAACTGATTTAGTGTGTTAGTATGTAGTGAACTTACAGGTCATGACTGCAGCCCCGAAGTCTCCACTTTTAGACACTTCAAACTTTGTACAGATGTGTCTTTGGTTTATATCATCCTGCAAAAAATGAAACACAATGCCATGCATATCAGTTACAACAAAAGATTAACAACAAATATAACTTTTTAAAAACCATTCTGCACTTACAGTTTCATTGAGGACTTTAATAAAATAAATATTCTCTGTGCGATGAACAAACAGACGTGCAATACCTTACAGAGACAGAAGAGAGATTTAATACACAAATTAAAGGTGCAGTGTGTAACTTTTAGGAGGATCCCTTGACAGAAACGCAATATAATCTACATAACTATATTATCAGTGGTGTATAAAGACCTTATATAATGAACTGCATTGTTTTTATTATCTTAGTATGAGCCGTTTTTATCTCCATACACCAGGGGTCCCCTTTATGGAAGTCGCCATTTTGTACCGCTGTGTTTCTACAGTAGCCTTAAACAGACAAACTGCTCTACAGACCGTGTGTTGTCACTACTGTATTTTGTCTTAAACAACAACATGTTTGTCCTTTTACGGCTACCGTAGCTTCTCTATGCATTTCGGTGAACGGTGGACTGAGTCATTGGTTGCAATTCACAATCTAACTGCTAGATGCAGCTATAATCTACACACTGCACCTTTAAAATCCAAAAAACCTTTAAAAAAATGAAGACCTATGATTGAATCCATGAAATGAATTACCCATGTCATCCACTGTGCATAGGAGGTGTGTGCAATTTTCCAAAGAGGCACAGGAGATGCTGGTAAGCTCCACTCTTTCATCCTTCCATGTTGTTACACATGTGAGAGTAGAAGTACTGATCACTGAAAGACCATGAGCGTGACCCAGAAACAAGTAAAGTCCATCATCAGAGCACACAATAGCATTAGTTCTACATGGAATCTAGAAAATCAAAAAACAGACCTTTAAAATTAAAATGTCAAGAGAAAATAAGCATTTTGGAGATATTGCACCCAAATAATTTTAAATTCCAGTGCAATCATTGTATACGTACCGTATATTCTTTACAAGGACTTAGCACAGGAACCTTTTTTGTTGCCTCTGCCTCCTCTCTGATCTTGTCCTGCTTTGATATATCTTCCCATGCCCTGTCAACAAGACTGTTCAATATCTTATTGATCACTCTGACAGACTCGGGTAGATTATGCTCGTGCTCATACAGATCTGTGAAATAAGTCATGTCATCATCTTCACTGCTGCTGTAGTCTGATGGCTCTGGAATCTCAAGTCCTTTTCTGAAGTATACAGCCATTCTAATGTCTAAAAAAATTACCAAATAAGAGTATTACATTGTCCCAATGTTAAGCAAACATTACATGTATGTCTTAATATAAATATGTCAGCATATATTAAATGAAGCTGAGAAAAGCTTAAGATGAGTAATCCTGTATATGTTTAACATGTAACGTTACAATTACAAGCAGTTTGGACATCATTCAACCGATTTTAGCACATGTAATGCTGTGAAAATAAATGTGAAAAAGTAAACTAAACAATTAACGTTAACAGCTCTGTAAAAATGTTAAAGACTAATCCAATTGTAAAACAACTTAAAAACGAATGAAGAATTATCAGGTTTAGCACAGCACCTCACCGTTGACGCTCCACTGGAGTTCTTCCGGTTTGGTAGGTTGTCATGACAACCGCTTACAGCGTAGTCGCGAGCAGTGCACTGAAGCTTGAAGTGAAACAGAATAAGTATGGGATATTGTACATCCAGCCGGTTGTTATCACAAAATAAGGTGCCTTCTATCAACCTGAGGGAATTTTTTTTACTGCTGGATATATCCAGCATATACTATATTATCCATATATATTTCGCTTTTTACACAACTGCTTGTCACATAAGTAAGTAACTGGACATGAAATATTGATTTGGAGTATATTACCTCATTTTTAACACACAATAATACTAATTATTACTAAAATTCATGTTCTCTGCTCGTTTTTACTGGCAGTTTAATTTTACATATGTTTATAATTGACCAGCATAAATAGAAATTATAACAATTGGCAATCTGATAAAAGACAAATTTATCCAAATAAATAAAAAAAAGTGTTTTATATATTTTTTAAAAATACAAATGTATCAAAATTAAAATGAAATCTGGTCCCAGATGGCCACGGCTGTGCTCAATGTTCACCCAGGTGAAAAAGTAGGACTCTAGTGCTCTATTTTCAAGCACAAATTTTGTGCTTATTATACTATAAAATCTTCTTTAGTACATTTTAAGAACCTCTATAACCTCATTCACACAGCACGATCACTTTGGTCCCAAAAAAACCCCATATAAAGTTGGCAGAGGTGCTTCTGTGTGAACACAAACACGAGATTTGACACCAGATCAATGTTAGATTTTGACGTCAAAACAACGTTGGGTCTTGACATCAGGCTAACATTGGATTTTGACATCAGATCAACGTTGGATTTTGACATCAAGCTAACGTTGGATTTTGACATCAGATTAACGTTGGATTTTGATGTTAGATCAACGTTGGGTCTTCACGTCAGATCAACGTTGATCTGAGGTCAAAACCCAACATTGATCTGACGTCAAAATCTAACGTTGATCTGAGATCAAAATCTAATGTTGATGTGAGGTAAAAATCCAATGTTGATCTGACGTCCAAATCCAACGTTGATCTGATGTCAAAATCCTATGTTAGCCTGACATTAAAACCCAACATTTGATCTGACTTCAAAATCTAACGTTGATCTGAGATCAAAATCCAATGTTGATCTGACGTCCAAATCCAACGTTGATCTGATCCTATGTTAGCCTGACATTAAAACCCAACGTTGATCTGACGTCAAAATCCAGAGCTGATCTGACGTCAAAACTCAACGTTGATCCAACGTCAAAATCCAACGATGATCAGACGTCAAAATCCAACGTTGATCAGACGTCAAAAATCAAACGTTGATCAGACGTCAAGATGTGTGCTACGCCACTGGATGACATCAGAGTACAGCAGCGCGATTTAAAATTAGACTCCTCTGTATGATTTCTTAAATCGTTCTCGTGGTACTCTAATGCCATCTGCTTGTCAATTCTTCTCATCTCACACCTAAAAAACAACCATTAGCAAGATTTCCACTTGCTGCTTATGAAACAACTATGTGTGTGACCGTAGTGTAAATTATAATACAGAAACTGTCATTAAATTTCCCCCAACAATTTCCAAATAATTATTTATATTAATTACTGCTTAGTGCAGTGGTTCTCAAACCTTTTCAGCGTGCGGCCCCCTTTGTGTACGGTGCATTCCTTCACGGCCCCCCCAAAGAAAATTTACGACAAATTTGTTCTAAAACGTAACATTTTAATTCAACAAAACATTCAATTATACAAAGTAGTGCTGTTGGTAAGTAGCCTTATTTTTTTTAGGTTTAATTACACAGAATTCATGATAAATTAATGTATTTTAGAAAATGTCATAAAACTGGGGGCCCCCTGGCACCATCTCGCGGACCCCAGTTTGAGAACCACTGGCCTAGTGTACATTAGACATTATATAAACATTATAAAGGAGGATTCTGAAAGACAGATCAGCAAGCCTATAATCTTCAATAAAGCTCACTTAGTTGTAGGTTTAGAAATATTTCATTTATTTAACAACAAACCCAGTGATAGGCTACAGAAATATAGAATCCAGTAAGTGAAAAATACTTAATAAAATACCAAATATATGTTAACAGGTACTGATTTACCTGTGCTTTATAAAGCTTACATCATGTGATTTTGGCAACTGAGGCAAGTCAGCAAAGTGCTATTACACATGAATCTGATAAACCAACACAGATATTCTGTTCTCATACAATTTTCACACTGTATCTGAAAAATCAGATTAACCTTTATTAGAGGTACTTGTGTAGAATAATATATCACATTTTCTTTCCTTATCAAGTTAAATAGAGCTACAAAAGTAAAGAAACTGTAGTTGGTGCCTAAGTGACTCCAAAGGGAAAGTGCAACAGAGAGTACAAGTCCAGTTATGTAAACTGCTCTCCTGTACTAATAAAGTTGATGTTTCAAAATATTACAGCTTAATATGTTTTAAGCTTTGATCACAGTTAAAGTACTACCATCATTCCTTTTCTTTAAAAAAACCCTCATAAAGCCTATTGAGTTTACTTTTATAACAAAATAATATCTGGGTAATACAGTTTAGAAAATATCTAATCAAAATGGGCTCAAAAAAGAAAATATAAATATACAATTGTAATATATAAAGAGCTATTTCATCACATAAAACACCTACCTTTACTACATGGTACATAAAGCAAAACAGAATGCATTAACATACACTTGACAATAAGTTATTCACAGATCAACAGGCAATTTACATACACTAATGTTACTACATGAGCAGTAACAAAACAAGAATACTTTATGTTCAAGAGCATCGGCCTCATTTCGTTTAATCAATGTTAATATCTGGAGTCATCTCCATCAGCCTCATAAATGGAGTGTTGAGCTGAGACGAGCGAGTTCTCACTCTAGGACTGATGGGAGAGATGGACAGTTCTGAGGTTGGGGAGGATGGAGATCGTATAGACTCCGACTCAGTCTCATAACTGGTCTGAACATAACTTGAGGATTCTAGTGTGGTTTGCGTGGTGCTTGTCATACTGTCCTGTGTATTTATTGTACTGGACCGCAGCATTGAGGTGTATTGTCCAGGAGTATATTTGAGAAGACTACTGGTCAGTCTGCTGACTCTTGGAGGTGATTGGAAAGAACTGGGTTGGACAGGAGCTACATACGGCTTCTCTTCAGATCTAAGAAAAAAGGAAGAGGATGTGGGTGTAGACGTTGTCTCGAAAGCGCATTGTAATATCTAAAGGCAAGGCGGTGTTTATTACCTAATGGGCAGGTCACAACCAACTCCAATTTCTCTGGTGGATACTTTAGTTTCAGATGCTCTCTGTATAGACATAAAATACTTCAACTTGTCTTCTAACTCATTATTCTAGGAAAAGAAGCATATGGCAAAGGACAGGGAGTCAGATGAGAGACATTGAAAACTGAGCAGAGAATTTCTCTGACAGATACATAGACAGACTGTTGTACTCCATCTGATTCACGGACGTACAAGAATCGAAATGACAATCAAAAGAAATCAAGCTCGAAGCTTCAAGCTGACAGAATAGCAGTGGAATGTGGAGCGTTCACATTCAGCATGCTTGTTCCAACTATTCTGTGCTTTTAGTTGATTGATTTAGGCAAGAGGCATGCAAATATCTGATTTTAGCTACATGGTCCTACTTTACCTCACACTCAACAATAGCAATCCTGTCCAGCAGCTCAGTGATGAACATGTCCTTCTGTGCAACTTGACCTCTTAGTGTTTCAACCTGTGGAATTTTTGTTTGGTTTGTTTGCATTTTATTTTGCAATTAGAAATATTAAGTTTTTTATGACTTTAAAACATGTCAAAACATTAAAGGTGCAATGTGGGACTTTTAGCGGCATCTAGCGGTGAGACCACCAGTGGTGGCCGGTGACTTCTTTTTTTGAGGGCGCACAATGCGAAGTTCGTCACAACATGTATGTAGCGCGTCATGTGTGTGGTTTGTAATTTAAAAATATGTGTTCTGCGCATTGAATGATCCTATGTGCATCACGTGTCTTGTCAAAACAAGTGCCCGCTGCAGACGCGTCCAAAGGGTTCATGATAAAAAAAGACGCTCGTGTTTGCCAGATTCTCGCATAATCTCATGCGTAAGCAGAGTTTACTGTTAAGTAAACAATTTACTTTTATCATAAACTATTTTGACGCGTGTGCAGCAGGCACTTATTTTGACAAAATACACGATGCACATGGTTTACATGACGGAACAAGCACATATTTTGAAAACACAAGCAATACACATGACACTCCGAACACATATTTTGAATTTGCACCCCTCGAATGAGCAGTCACGAGCCGCCACTGGTATGCATGTGATGTCATCGTCAGCGAAAGTGACTGCGGTTACACCCACTGAGTGGCAAAAAGTCTGAGCGACAGCATTAGCATAATGTGGAAAACGTGTATAAAATGGGAAAGTAGTTGTGTGATCGACTATGCTAACAAATTCAACAAATCTTTTTTCAGACTGCAAAAACACTGAAAGGAGAAGTAAATCAGTAGCAGGAGCTATATGTCACGGATGTAACATTTTGGGATAAAAAATTCTAAAAAAATACACCAATGAATACTCTTATTCTGCGTAATAGCAAAGTTTTGTCTGTGAGGCTTCATTAAAAAACATCCATTATGATGAGCCTTGTGTTCTACAAAGATGGAATGGTTTAATTTTGTTAGGCAAGACAAACATATATGTCAGGAAAAGCAATGTCTGGCCATATGCCAATGTCCACAGACTACTGGTTGTTTGGCAAGTTGTTAGGGTCACTGTTAAGGCCAACTAAATTTAAGCAGATAATAGTCAGTTTTACTGCGGTTTTCGCAGCAGCCGCTATGAAAACCAGCCATTTTGTTGAACGTTTTCCCCCGCAACAGGGCGAGCTCCGGCGTGGTCACGTGGAAAAGTGACGTCGTTGCATACCCTCTATAGCAACCAACGGCTTAGTCCCATTCGAAACGCAAAGTGAAGCTATGGTAGCCGACAAACAAGTCATCATCTACGACAATATATTAACAGTTAGTTTAGGGCTACTACAGTATATAAAAATGACGGTGCCAAATGGCACCCCTTCCATTTAAGGGGACCCGCAGTTCATTTTGTAGGGTCTTTATACACCAGTTATGTATAGACCGTTTCATCGGGCGCACGTGCAGTGACGCGATTAGCGTCTGGTCCGAACTTTACTTCCGGTTTCTGTTTGCTTAATGGTCTGACTAGTTGCTAAAACTGAACTCTTAAACAAATACCCCGTCGAAAATAACAAATGTTTTGGGTTCCTATGTAATCTACGTGTTGTTTATTTTGCTTGTTACATAAATAAACTACTTTAAAAGGACTTTTGTTATTTATTCTTCAAAGAGTTTACCGGAAGTTACGTGATGACCACGAAAACCGCGTGTTTATGTTGTTACTGCTGAAAACGTCTATATTATATTGCATTTCTTTTAAGAGATCCTTCTAAAAGTCTCACATTGCACCTTTAACTGTTATCTAAATTGGTCTACATGATACAATCAGAATCTGTATCCTCACCTCTTCTATCATAGTTTTGACCTTCCTCTGCTGAGAAAACACCATATCATTGAGATGCTTTATTCTTTCTTTCAGTTCTGCCGCTTCCCCCTTTAGCTGCTCAGATCTGAGATGAGACACGTTGTTTATATATGCAATAAAAACACTATTGCAATTAAATAAAATGATACTCCCGATGGTTTTGAGTCATTTTCTCTCAGAAGAGAATTTGTAAGCGCTGTGCATTATATAGTCTTGAAATATAATTATAGTACCTCTGTTTCTGGTTATTAGTGCCCATAGCATAAAATAATTTTACAGTAAGTATCCTTAATTAAAAACACAACATTGTCACAGGTTTTAGCTGCAAAACTTGTTAAAGGTATATACTGGATGTCTTACTGTTTAGTCACTGCTTTGTCTGCATGGTCAACTTGGTCCAAACCACGCAAGCGCTGTTCACAGTCATATAGTTTATTAATCAGGTCACCCTTCTCCTGTTATAAAGGGTGGCGTTTTATTAATACAATAAATTTATAATGATAAAAATAAAATGTCTTCACTTCTGATCGTTTCCGTCATGGATAATATTATTTACCTGAGCCATACAGCTCAGTAGCCGCTCCACCTCTATGATCCTTTGGTCCCTTTCGGCGATCTTGGCTTCAGCTATTTTCGCATTTTTCTCAGCTTCTTCAAGCCTCCTCATGTAGTCGTCCAGCTGTGCCTGTGTCAAGTTCACCAACAATTTCAATCGATTCCTTACATCCACCACTAGGTGGAACCCTTATGTTAAAAAAAATGACAATTTCTATTCTCCCTTGTGAAAAACTACAGATGTTTCCTGTTATAGGACTGGACTCCTCACACCCTGTTTATGAACTATGAAACTCTTTTAACAATGTGTTTGCAGTACTATAACATAAAGTATTGCAAATACTAAGATACTATCTTAACTAGTTCAAGCAAAACTGAAATGCATACCAAGTCTTTGTTAGGTATCTGTATAGTAATGTACCTGCAGAGCCTCTATCTCTTCTACATATTTCTTCTGTTGTTCCCGCAGCTGTTCCTCATATTCCTTCTGAAGCTTAGCACTCAGCTCCTTCAATGCCTGTGTTTTGGCTTCCTGAGACGTCTCCACCTAAACAAAAAAACTAATGTATTACTATATCACTAAAACGTTTCACGTTTTTTAACATTTAAAGTTAGTATTTTTGCAGAGTTTGTACCAGTCAAGTTCTCGTTTGTTTTTTATTTATTCTTAACAGCAGCATCTATGGCTATTTTCATCGCAAGAACTGATTAATCCAAACACAAGTTAATCCACAAAAGTTTATCCATAAACATTGGGGGAGAGGCAACTTGGCGCTCTCCAGTTTACCTAACCTGCATGTTTTTGATCTGTGGGAGGTAACCGGAGCGCCCGGAATAAACTCACGCTGACACAAACTGCACATAAAAAGGCCACCTGACCTAACCGGGGCTCGAACCGGGGGAACTTCTTGCCCCCAATAATGTTTTGATGTTCTAAGTTTCTACATATTCTTTCATGTAAAAATATGGATAATAAAAATAACCTTTCACTGATACAAAGTATCAAAGTGATATTGCTGTTTCCCCCCGAACGAGGTTTCCTTCTAGAACAATGGTATTTTGTAAAGCACAATTGAAACATAGGGAAATTATATAGTACTAAGTGTATTTTTGTGTGTAGTAAGTGTACCTGATTTTTCAGAGACCGATTTTCAGCTTGTGCTGCTGCTAGTTTTCGCTCTGTGTCTCTCAGTTTGTCTTCAGTCTTCTCCAGGGAGCTACGAAGCGATTTCATCTCACCCAAGTTTCCCACTCGGTTTTGACAGTTTTCCAGCAATGATTTCTAAAACAGGAGCACGAACAGCATTATAATAATTTCACTGACAAACACGGGTAGTTTCTCAAAGCGCATGTTTGCTTTGGCTGAATACAAGTTCTTCTACATCTTTTTCTTGCGACATTTGCATTAAATTTATTTGCAAAACGATTAACGCTTCCAATAAAGTTTTCAACTGAAACTGCTCAAAAAGTGTTTTGTCATGATAGAGCATGAATTTATTTACATATCATCATCAAATAATGATTTTTTATTATTTTATCCAGTCTAATTTCATCTATGCAACTGTAATATTTACGACATTATAGTTTGACCGGGACCAAGATTTGTAGCAAACACTCTTGTTGAGTGCTTGTTCTTCAGGAGGTGGCAATGGCCGTATTGTTTGTGTACCTGCAGATCAATGTTTGCCGATATGAGAGAGCTGTTCATCTGGTCAAAGCTGTCCATGGCTGAACTCCTCGTCCTCACTTCTGACTCTAGGTGCCGCTTATGAGCATTGGCCACCTTGGGACAAACACAGTCAACGCATTGTCCTCCCTACTGAAAAATCGAGCTAAAACCAGCATAAGCTGGTAGCTGGTTTTAGCTGGGTTTAGCTGGTTTAAGGTGGTTAACGCTGGTCCTCCCAGCCTGACAAAGCTGGTCATGCTGGTGGGCCAGCTGGTATTCCAGCATGACCAGCTAAGTCCAGCTAGACCAGCTTAAAATGTGACCAAAACACAGCTAGACCAGCTTGCTACACCAGCAAAACCAACTAAAACCAAGCTGGGGACCAGCCAGAACCAGCTCGCCAGCTTGTGCTGGTCTTGGCTGGATTTTTCAGTAGGGCTACCACTATATTACTATATTATACTTTTAATTGCACCTGACAGGCTAAGGCTGGGCTGTTATTGTTTCGTGTGTTAAGAAAAGCAAGATTATATTTTTAGACATGAGTCATGGTGTGTTTTACTCACCCTTAATTCCTGAGATAATTTTTGCATTGACTGTTGCATCCCTCCGAACTGGCCATACATTCTCTCTCGGACTTTTTCCAAAGAGTCACGTACCTGTGGGGACAGGAGGAAGTGTGGGTTTTAATTAAAATATAATAAAAAACATTTAAACCCTCTCCGTGAAACATTTTGCCCGATACTAGAATAGCTATGTTCCACCTATATTCAAACACGTGAACTAGTTAATCAAGGTCTTCTGGTTGATTCAAAGTAGTTGTAGCTCAGTGACAGCAGGTATCTGTAGCTCAACCGCTAAAGCACACAATGTCAAGGTCATGGGTTCAATTCTCAGGGAAAACACAGACTGATATTATGTATTCATTAAATATAATGTAAGTCATTGGATAAGGTTGCAGGAAGGTATGTTTGTTTATCCAGCCAAATCCTACATACATCCTGATGTTTTTGCTGAACTATCACAGTTTATTTTGGGGAGAAAAGTAAAGAAAATCTCTTTCTGCGCTTACCTCTCTGATGTAGCTCATTTCATCCCTTAGGTGATTGACAGACCACTCGCGTGCCATCACTTCCTGTTGTTGGTTGGGGCTTGTGCTCTGCACCACGCCATAGACTCTGGGCCCTTGCTGACCAGGCTGGCTATTAATGATGCCATTGGATACAGGACGCTGAGGGAAAAGGACCACAGGGGTCAGATTTCAGTTTGTAGATGCGTTTAAAAGGGGAGTGTCACTGTTTGTGTTTATGGGTATAAGCACTGCTATATGTCTATTAGTGCATCCTGGATAAAAAAGAAAGACCAAGGTTGTCAGTGTTAAGGTGGGTATATATTTAAGAGTAAAATAGTACATCTACATGCCAGGGTATTTTTAAGCATTACTGCAGAGTGTGCAGAAAAAGGATTTGGGAGTCAGACAGTCAGAATTGTCCTCAGTAAGCGTGTCATATTTCTGCAATGCTGTACAAAAGAATTAAAATCTCAATCCTATTATTTTTATTTAATTGAAACTGGGAATATTGCACAAACTTTCACATTTTCAAAAGCATGCAAAACATGGAATGCTAAAAAACATGTTGACATTAGTTGGTGTACGTAGATAGAGAAGATATTTATTTTGTGAGAATGCCACGGGGAAAGGAAGGTAAAAGGAAGAAGGTGCTATAATGCCACACCCTAAATGCTCTTGCTCAAGGGCACATCATTGGTGATCAGTGACTTTTGAATAAATTTGCTCTGCTAACTGGCCTGGTGTTTCTGCGTCAAACACTTCGATGCTTTATACAGTAGGTCAATTATATCTCTCCAGTATGTGTTACCAAATAAGTTGTGTTTCTTTATTTCCAAGATTTAAAAAAGCTTTTTTTTCCAAGTTTTTAGCAATAAGCGAACAAATAATCACCTGTGTTTACGCTACACCATCAGGTTCATATAAAATGACTCGGATAATATTACAAGGTGTCATAAATATACTCATGGACAAAAACAGGTTTTGTGATTCTGTAAAGGATCTGATGTAAGAATACTGTGTTAATGCTTTTTTAAGGTTTGTGTTATCGTACCTTGTCTTCCTGTTCAGATGATTCTCTACCAGGGGGCCTCTCTCTCTGCATGAGACCATTTTTCCTTTTCCAGGTACCATTGACCAATTTTTCATCCTGTGATTTAACAGAGTCAATGTCATTTTAATGATCTTTCACAGGGTGTTTGGACAAAAATGTGTGTGAACACAACAACCAACAATGAAAAAAAATCCACCCTCTCCCTTTTAAATCCCCATAAAACCAAAGCAGGCATGCCGTTTTGATTCCCTTGTAAGTGTGATGTCACACTAATAAAGCCCCGCCCATTGCCACTGACTGGTTAATTTTACACAAACATGTATATATATATATGTGTGTATGTATGTATGTATATATATATATATATATGTATATATATATATAGCTAGAACTTCACAGACATATTCTAGGCACATTAGACTTAAATTAAATCTTGAAAAAATGGTTAAAAAACAATAGTGTGGGGAAAATTTGTAACAACCATCATGCATTAACAGTATGCTACTTGTTAAAGGGGGGTTCAACGGTATTTTTATGCATTCTGACTTATTAACACTATTTAAGAGATGGTTTCCTTATGCTCAACATAGGCAAAGTGTCAAAAAAAGAGTTGGAAGTGTTACCGAGCATTTCTGTGCCGAATGCACTTTGCCAGGGTTTGTACAAGTTTTTGTCACCAGCTGACGTATCAGGGGTAAGCATACGTATTATTTATTTTTATGGGCAATTCCCCCAGAAAAGCACCCCCACATGTCAATCAGCGGGAGAGCGAGAACCGAGGTTGCTAGAAGTCACTGGCATCACTTCACGCAACAGCTTTATCAAGACTCAACAATGGCATGAAAGAAGAAGTGTGTTTTTGGATGTAAGGAGAAGGAAGCCAGCCTTATGGAAACAATGGATATAGTTTGTTAACGGGGGTAGCAGCGGAGTTTTGAGTGTGTGTTTGTTTAACACTGAATTTCATTGAAAAGTTCCAACCGGGTCATGAGTTGCATGCGGTAAGACAGACTTCTGTGTTATGTTGGAAATCGTCGCGTAAGTGCATATAATGTAAATGGCACGAAAATGTAGTGAATTATAAGTTATCCAGTTGTTGCTTAACTCGTGACTCGCTCCTCCCGCAGCTCATAACTCCTTCTTCCAAATTTTTTCGTACGTGATCAGAAAGAATCGCTAATGGTGATCTGTCTTTTATGAATCTGATAAAACTAAAGACTCTTCAGAGATTTAAAGGATGTAGTACTACCAGGGTTCCCACACCTTAGTTAACTTCAAATTCAAGGACCATTCAAGGACTTTACAGGTCAAATACCCTCAAAGTCAAGGACTAAATGTGGGGACACATTTCAAATGAGAGCAAGGTTACATCGTGTTACCTTTTAAGATACATTGTTACAGTTCCCTTTCGAGTAAACTTGCGCTGCGTCACTGCGGTGACACTTTGGGGACACCTCCAGGCAGTGGTGTAGTGCAGGGTATACGCAGGTATTCGGAGTATACCCACCTCTTAATTTGATGGCATGGGGTATACCCACTTCTACTGGGGGCATAAACTAAGAGTATACCCACTTCTCCAGACACCACTACACCACTGCCTCCAGGGGATAGTGCGTCTGAATGTGTATATCAAATTCAACCAATGGTGAGGCTTAACGACAAAGACAGGGTGACGGCCAGGAAGTATATCGCTATCTGAAATATTGCCAAAGATGGCGTTACAGGGACCCTGAAAGTATGGCAAGGGAGATGCAGTGCAGGGTTCCCACACCTTATTTAACTTTAATTTCAAGGACCATTCAAGGACTTTACAGGTCCAATACCCTCAAATTCAAAGACTAAATGTGGGGACACATTGTTACAGTTTCCTTTCGAGGGAACTCGCGCTGCGTCACTGCGGTGACACTTTGGGGACGCCTCCAGGGGTAAGTGCGTCTGAATGTGTATATCAAATTCAACCAATGGTAAGGCTTAACAACAAAGACATGGTGATGCGGGAGCCAGCAGTATTTCGCTATCTGAAATATTGCAATAGATGGCGGTACAGGGACGCAGGTAGTATGGCAAGGGAGACGCAGAGTCTCGTTCCCTTCTCAAGGAACAACAGTTACATACGTAAGTCGAGATGTTTTCATGTGTCAAACACAACTATGCAAAAATGCATTTTGGTATGAATCAACATTCGCATACAGAATATATAAGCATTTAAAGCAAACAGTTTAGCATGTGTGCTTAAAAAACCTAGAATTTCATGATATTATCCTACACTACACATGGAATTATATGGATTTTTTTCCAGAAAACTTTCATATTGTATGTATGTATATTTTCAAAAACTTCCCAGGTCCTTACATTTTTTCCCAGGGATTCACAAACTTTCAAGGATTTCAAGAACCCCTGTACTACTCTACTCCAGATTAACATCAGATACGCAGAAACAGCATGTGTTTTGGGAGCTTTAAATACAATTCAAGCATTATTTAATAAATAAACGTTTATTGTTTATAAGACACGGTACTGTCTGCTATAATACTCGGATGCTAGTTTTCAACATTGTACAAAGATAAAACAATATTGATCAACTCCAGCTGTGATCACACTGACAGGGTGTGGTACTCCCCTTTCCCAGGGCATAGTTTCTCAGAACTGTAATCTTATTCATGTTGTGACCACACCTCTTTATAAATCTATTCCAAAACATATAGAGCAGCTTCATCAATAAGAGTGAATAACAAGTCTTTAAGAAAGGGTCTTTAAAACCCCTAAAGATGTTCACACTTTCAGCTGATGGATGAGCATGAGAATACATTAAAGTAGAATGTCAAATATTTTGGAGTACATAGACCAAAATTAATGATTTACCCCAGACTATCACTATAAGAGAGATACTGTATAGTGTAGGAGTGGGTAGAGATAAGAACGGTACATTCATGACAGTGAGCATTTTACAGATATTTCTACATTTAAGTATTTATATATTCCTGTGCACAGTATTTTATCTGTGCACCATGTTAACCCTTTGTGCATGGTATATACTTCATTGCCCGTGTAGTATTACTGATTGAATTGCATGCTCTGTCCTCTCTCTCTCTCTTTACTCCAATAGTAAGCTCTATTGTTATTGTCAAAGATGTGCCGATGGCTGTCTAGCACCTGCGCTTCACAGAGTATAACTGTATACATACAGTGGGTGTAAAACTGCCCACTCCGGCTTTGCTGAAAGCAGAAACACATTTATTCTGAGAGGTTGTATTTAATATTATTACAAGAAACAACGATCCTGGATCAGTGTGCATTTCTGACTTTCCTGTAATCCAACAGGTGTTACTCGGCTACAGGTAGGCCTGTCTCCCACGGTGGATACGATTACCAAACACACCCTTCTTAATTTTGCAGTGGGTTTCTTTGCCACTGTTATAAAAGTAATAGAATATCTTTAAATATTCTTTAATACTTAAAATATTTTTTACTCTTTAAATATTAACTATCCGTTCTCTTTTCACCTTTTTGTCTTTGTTGTATAGCTATGTCACTACTAAGTGCATAATGTTACACATATTCAAAGCCAGTCCAAAATCCCTCTTAAAGGAATATTCCATTTTCTTAAAAGAAAAATCCAGACAATCCACTCATCACCATGTCATCCAAAATGTTGATGTCTTTCTTTGTTCAGTCGAGAAGAAATTATGTTTTTTGAGGAAAACATTGCAGGATTTTTCTCATTTTAATGGACTTTAATAGACACCAACAATTAATACTTAACTTAACACTTAACAGTTTTTTTCAACAATTAATACTTAACAGTTTTTTTCAACGGAGTTTCAAAGGAATATAAACAATCCCAAACGAGGCATAAGGGTCTTATCTAGCAAAATGATGGTCATTTTTGACAATAAAAATAACAAATATCCACTTTTAAAGCACAACTTCTCGTTTAGATCCGGTCGTCAT
Source organism: Misgurnus anguillicaudatus (assembly GCF_027580225.2). Taxonomy (NCBI): domain Eukaryota; kingdom Metazoa; phylum Chordata; class Actinopteri; order Cypriniformes; family Cobitidae; genus Misgurnus; species Misgurnus anguillicaudatus. The sequence continues at coordinate 46,317,835 of NC_073357.2, read as the reverse complement.
GCGCTAGCGTGACCCCACGCAATACGTCATGACGTCAAGAGGTCACAGAGGACGAACGCTAAACTCCGCCCCAGTGTTTACAAGTGTGGAGAAAGAGGACTGTTCCGACGTTGTTGTATGTCAACTGATACTAATTAATGTCTTTGTGTCAGTTTATTGTTTACAATGGTCCGCAAATGTGCATTTATATATGTAACATGTGACCTCCCTACGTCACTACGCATTTACGTTAGGTCGCGCTGGACCTGACCTAAACGAAAATTTGTGCTTTAAAAGTGTATATTTGTTATTTTTATTGTCAAAAATGACCATCATTTTGCTAGATAAGACCCTTATGCCTCGTTTGGGATTGTTTATAGTCCTTTGAAACTCCGTTGAAAAAAACTGTTAAGTGTTGAGTTAAGTATTAATTGTTGGTGTCTATTAAAGTCCATTAAAATGAGAAAAATCCTGCAATGTTTTCCTCAAAAAACATAATTTCTTCTCGACTGAACAAAGAAAGACATCAACATTTTGGATGACATGGTGGTGAGTAAATGATCTGGATTTTTCTTTTAAGAAAATGGAATATTCCTTTAACTTTGCTACCCATCTTATTTTCTATGCATAACTAAATACTTTATAATACAAGAAATAGCAGACTTGGGTTCACCGCTCTTCCCTCTATTTAAATGTCATGACAATGCAGGATTCTTTAAAAACACGGTTACACAAACATACGAGGATTATGGGTGAAAATGTCAAAACAACATTATGAGTAGAAAGTAGGAGTAACTGGCCATAGGCAGCTCAATATGACATTCACAAGACGCACACACAAGACAATGACAGGCTACAGCTGGACTATCCCAAGAGAGACACTGATAAGACAATCAACGGTGCTCTGTTGGCAGAACTCCTGGATTTCTTTTCCTCCTGGTATTTGGCTTATAAAAGTGCTAGATGTTCCCAAAGCGGCTACTATCAGAGACCCAACAGTTTAACTTCAAAGACTAAGAGCTTCCATGCCAAGGTACAGATAAAAACTCTCATGCACATCTAGACGCACCTCTCTGGACTTCTTTCCAACACACTAATGGGAACTTGTCACATAGACTTAGTATGATATGTGGTTGGTAAACAAGCTCAAAATGTAACCTTGCCTCCCTAAGTAAACAGGTGACTCAACCCCATCAACTTTGCTTCATGTGACTCTGTTAAGGACATCCAAGTGAAATTTAAACAAGGCCTCGTTTGTTTTTGATATTAGTAGATTAAGTGACGTTTACACTGCACATATTGTTAAAGCCATTTCACACGGTAAGCGGCAAAATCGCCACGCGATTTCAGCTTTTCTCTTGTATTGGAAGTGTCATGAAGTGCCATGTCCAGAGAAGGGACAGGATTTTGGGTGCACGAGCAAGGCATGTGAACCAACTCCGTTTCACCTCTGTAACCGGCACCGTTTTGCTGCTTTCTGCATGTCTCTTACTGAAAAAAAACTAAACACTTGCGGGTTACCGCGTACCGTGTGAAACAACCTTTAGGCAGCACCACTGTGTGTATGCATGTGCCTTTCAGTAAATATGCATTGCATGCTTCTATTCCATTTTTGCATTCTCACCCTGAAACACTGACACATAAAAGACACATAACTATTTAAAGGAAAACACCACTATTTTTCAATATTTTGCTATGTTTTTACCTCAACATAGATGAATGAATACATACCTATCTTTTTTCAATGCGTGCACTTAATCTTTGTACAGTGTGACGTGAATGTGTTAGCATTTAGGCTAGCCCCATTCATTCCTTAGGATCCAAACAGGGATGAATTTAGAAGCCATCAAACACTTCCATGTTTTCCCTATTTAAAGACTGTTACACGAGTAAGTATGATGGCACAAAACAAAATGTGGCGATTTTTTTAAGCGGATTTTAAGCCCAAGGTGCAAACTAAGTGCTCTTTTGCCACACAATATTGTTTTCAAAATGTTCTGCTTAAAAAAAATCGCCACGTTTCATTTTGTGCCACCATACTTACTAGTATAACTAATCATGTAACTCATGTCTTTAAATAGGGAAAACATGGAAGTGTTTGGTGGCTTCTAAATTAATCCCTGTTTGGATCCTAAGGAATGAATGGTGCTAGGCTAAATGCTAACACGTTCACAACGTGCAGTACAAAGATTAAGTGCACGCATTGAAAAAAATAGGTATGTATTCATTCGTCTAAGCTGAGGTAAGAACGTAGTAAAATATTGAAAAACGGTGGTGTTTTCCTTTAACAGCAAGTACTTCTAGTTGCAAATGTATAAGTAAAGATAGCCTGTTTAAAAAGACTAATTATTTTCTGTTTATACCACGGGTCTGTTGAATGCTGCATTCTGATTGGCTGAGAAATGTTCTATGGGTGTTGATTATTTTTCTGTAAACCGCACACCTATCTTTTCAAATGTCTTAAAAATAGGCACCAGAGCAAGGAATAATTGATGACGGTCCTTTGAATTATTTGAAAATAATGCACACCTGCGGTGTAACGGCACTCCGCTTCGCGTTGTGCCGCATTACCACCTTGGTGTGCATTATTTTCTTATAATTCAATGGCCCGTCATCAATTATTCCTTACTTAGTAAACTCACACACCGTATTAAGAACTGTCCGTGTCAGAGATTCTAAGAAAAATAAACTATGGTAAATTAATGTTTGTTTGTTTATTCTTCACATCATTCCAGCATCTACTGCTATATTCATGGCAAAAAATCCATACACAAGTTAATCCACACAACTTGAGGAGCAATTTGGCATGATTTTGGCTTTTGGTAGGAAACCGGAGTACACACGGAGAACATGCAAACTCCAAACAGAAAGGCCACCTGACCTAGCTGGGGCTCAAACCGGAGACCTTCTTGTTGTGAGACGACATTGCTACCCATAAAGCTAGTAAATTAAAGGTGCGGTTTTTCCTGATCCAATTTTTCAAACTTTAGTTGGTGTGTAATGTTAATAAATAATACACATGCAAAATTATAAAGCTCAAAGTTCAAGGCCAAGCGATATATATTTTTTAACAGTTTCAAGGATTACAAAGAACCGCTGGTTTGGACTACAACCCTTTACTTTCCAGGTAAATATTCTGAATTTTTGACAGACCTCCGTCTACAGGAAAACGGCAAAAAGGGACATGACCTTGTTGCGCTTTCACAGAGAAGACGAAGAGTTGTGTTAGTAGAGTGTTTTTGTTACGATGCAATCGAGATGTTGTTATTTTCATCCCGGAGTCAAAATCCCCTTTGTTTGGCCTTTGCTGAGGACAGCTTCCTCAATCTGGCGTGACCTTTCCGGACGTGTGCTAAGTCGCTGTCATCGAATCACAACAAACTGTACCAGCTGCACAATCAGAACTTGTTACGTATTTCTGAAGAAGGGACTTCATAGAACAAGGAAGAAATCGGCCCATTTTTAGGATAGTGAAAACAGCGGTATAGAGAAAAGTAAATTGTGTGAAAAATACTGTGTTTTTCACACAGGAAACAGGAACACGTTATATTGCGCACTGTAAACACAATCATCACTTCGAAAACACAGAAAAACAGGAGCTTTAAAGAGATAGTTCACCTAAAAATTACAATTCTCATTTACTCACTCTCATGTTGTTACAAACCTGTATAAATTTCGTTGTTTTGATGAACACAAAGTAAGATATTTTGAGAAATGTTTGTAACCAAACTATTCGTGGACGTCATTTACTTCCATCGTATTTTTTTTCTGACTATAGAAGTGAATGGGGTCCACAAAATTTTTTTTGGTTACAAACATTTCTCAAAATATCTTCCTTTGTGTTCATCAAAACAACGAAATTTATACAGGTTTGTAACATGAGAGTGAGTAAATGATGACAGAATTTTCATTTTGGGGTCAACTATCCATTTGAAGCTCCTGTTTTTTCTGTGTTTTAATGCAATGGTATGAATGAGAAAAATAAAAAATAGCATTTTGATGTTACAGTATCACAACGAATAGCTGAACTAGTAGTAATTTACAGCTGTTCAATCATTATCTGAATCAGAATCACTCGCTCATCAACACTTCATGTTTTTCTGTTATCAGGCAATTACTTTATGCTATTTGTGGATCTCCCCAAACATACCGAAGATACCAAAGTGAGTGAAGAGGAAGTCTGCTACTGTATAATGATGAAAAAGCAGATTAAGCGCCAATCTGTCTGAAAGATGCTGAAAATGATACTCACAGTCTTTGCAGTTTCATTTTGAGTCTTAGGATTGTCCTCAGGTCTGAGTGTGAGCCTAAGACGCCTAATTCCCCTCTGTTGGACGTGGTCACACGTGCACAAAAAGAGCATTGATGAAAACGGACAGAGGGAAAAAACAAACAATGATCAGTCAAACTTTAGTCACCCTGTGGAGCAGGTATTTAAATTATGTAAAACACATTACACAATCGAAATGGAAATCATACTGTGGGAAAAGTAGCAGAGAGAAACACACAACAGTTATATAATAAATACTTGCTTATAATACATCTAATTTCTCAGATGGAGAATAGTCCATAGTACAATATATTATGTTTCACATGAGATGCAGCACTAAAGCAACTTTTCTGCCAGACATAACATTATTATTATTACTATTTTATTGACTTAAACGTCATAAATTATTCAATTATGAACTATTTCAGATGTGTACATATGTATAGTCAAAATTCACTACGTATAGATGCCCTCTTCATTGTTCAGGTCCATCAGACCGGGTGTCAGTTGATTAGCTGTGAATGGCAGCTGCCCACAGCATTGACGGCTGAGTGCCAGGCCCTGATAAAATAAACATGACAGGGCCCGGCCTCCAGGACGACAGCTCTTATTACAGGCCATCGCTAAAAAACAGAACCCTGAGTCGATGTGGAAACTCTCCTCACACACATCAACAGCACGCCTCCGTGCCACTGATTATCAGGGATATGTATAAGCCATTAGAGCATGGTCCAAAATACAAGTGACAGGCGAGAGATAAAGACAGAGAGTGGGGAGAGGTTCGTGAATTGAAACAAGAAAAATAAATGATGTGAAGAAACAATGACAGAGAATTCCTAGAACAGTTACAGTTGAAGACTCGCAGGGAAACAAAGTTCAAAAACAAGCAGGAAAATGTGAGAAAGGACAGGAAGACCTCCCCCGTCTTTAGCTACTTATACAACAATGTTTCTTACCTCATTGAGGTCCGTTATATTTGTGGTGGTGGTGGTTGTGGTGCGGCCAGCACCGGCCGTGCCATTTCGCAGCATGGCTCCTTTTTCAGTGTCTCTTTCTGTACACGCCACACATTCACACAAACTCAAATATCAATCTCTGTCCCCACCACTGCAGGCTAAACACCAAAGAGAGGAAGAATGGGAAGAAAATTCCCCTCAACAGCTCTGCCAGAATTCCTTCCCCCGGATGAGAAGGAAGAGAGAGAGACTGAGTATCGGGGAAAAACGTGGCTCAGTATTCCAATGTGCATAGGTCAGTAGAAAAGCAGCAGTCCACTGGGCAGGCAACTCCTGAATGACAGCGTTCCATGTAGACTCCTCCTGACTGATAGAGAGAGAGACTGAGAGAGAGAGAGAAAGAGAGAGAGAGAGCTGTCAGTGCTTCATTATCTGTACTGGCTACGTAAGCCTTGTTTCCCATCAAACCCGTCAGGCCACATTTTACCTGTGTGCTCTCTCTAGTACTCACCTACCTATAACCAGCTGCTTTCATGGGGTGTGGTTAATGTCATCAGGGTGGATCCCTCTCCATTTCTACTGCCTCGGAGACAATGCACCTTACAAGTCAGATTCCAGTTCGGCTTGCAATATGAGTGTTTTTGCATTGGAGCTCCGTATAATCATTTACCTATAATTTGAGTTAATTTACTCATTTGCAATGAATTATCATAAAAATGAAAATTAGAAGATAAAAGAGCTTAAAAAATTGCAACAATGTTCACAAAAGATATTTTTATGATTCATTAATGACCCTGGTTTTAGATCCAAACTGTCTGATGCAAGCTTTATCTGTGTGATTTTGTTTACTTACTTCAAAGTGCGCACGTTGTAGGTCAATCATTAATTTTCAAAACAGATACACCTCCCAGTTTAATCATTTACTCTCCTGGTTTCACTTTGTCTGTATTTGTTTGATTCACTGATTGAAAACACAAGCTGTGATTCCCAAGATGTTACAACAGACTTTAAAGTATAGATAACGTCTTCAACAAATGGGTAATTTGGTGGTTTTAAGTGTCGTTAAATCTTTTGAACATGACATGGCTCATGAACATCTAGAAATCCAAGAGCAAGAAAATTAAGCAACATGTGAAAGGTCAAATGGATTATATTTCCAACCTTTTATGATGGAATATTGGATCTTTAGGGGAGTGGTACCCTACTAACCTACTAGTTAAGAATTTAAGTTCTTGCTAGTTAGATCAGTTCAGTAATTCTCAATGAGGTACTTGTAAATATTCTTTCATCACTGTGCTTTTAAAATACATATTGCTCCAGTTTAAACATGCCTGTTTGCTTAAAATATTACTGAACAAGAACAACTTGGTAAATAAATAAACAATCAATGTTTCATAATTTAACATTGTTTTTTATTATTGCTTTGACTGACTGGAGTGATTTTTTTGTGTGTGTGTGTGTGTGTGTGTGAGGGGGGGGGGTAAAGTAATAATACAAATGTTTTAACATTACCTTAGAGGTCTCTTATCAAATGAAAAAGACATCTGGAGAAAATCATAACAATGGTGGTGAAGAAAATGCAAAGGATAAATTATGATTTTCCATCATTTTCTCCAGCTGTATTTTTCATATGATTTATTTGATAGGCTAAAACTTCAAAAGCACAGCAAGATCACATAGAAACAGTGTTGCCAATTTTGTGATAGATTTAGTGACCTTTTACAAAAATTACACTCATTCTGTTGTCTGACAACAAAATTAAAATATGCTAATATTAAAAATTTAAAATAAGATTTTCGCTAACTATATAATCACAAGCTTTTTGTTTTCAAGTATACCCAGATAGCAACATATATAGATAGGCTGAATCTGGCCTACATTTGGCATTTCTGGCTTTATTTTGGCTTTCTTTTGCTCACAGCCTTGTGTGAAACAGCATTCGGCGCTGTGACATGAGTCTAGCCAACCAAAAGCAATAGGCACCTTTTTGAGTTTTGGTTGGCCAAAGAGTGATAAAACAACTAAATATTTTTTTGTCATGCAGAAATGTCTAAATATTTTTGTCATGTCAAAACCCTTTGAAATATTTATTCAAATAACATAAACTTTTCAAAACCTATTTATATGAAGCCATTTAAACGAACAAAAAATAAAATATAATTTATGGGTAGTTAATATACTGGAGGCATTAATGTGCAGTATATACAAACAAAATAATAAAAAAATGATGTCAGAATGAAGAAAAATAAATAAATGATTCAGTCTGATCATACCTCAGACAAAAGACTTAATGGGTGTTTAGAATTACATATGGATGTAAGGCCGACGTTGGGTTTTGAACCCATCATTACAGTTTGACGTCAGCCGACGTTGTTTTTTGGTGTAACTCAATGTAACAGCTTGACGTCAGGCCGATGTTGGGGTTTGACGTCGACCTAACGTAACAGCTTAACGTCAAGCTGATGTTGTTTTTTGACGTAACCCGATGTTACACAACTTGATGTCAGGCCGACATTGGTTTTTGATGTCAACTTGATGTTTTAGCTTGACATCAGTCCGACATTGATTTTTGACGTTAACCCGACGTTACATCTGGACGTCAACCCGATGTTGGCTTTTGACGTAAACCTGATGTTATAGCTTGACGACAGGCCAATGTTGGTATTTGACATAAACCTGAAGTTACAGCTTGTCGTCGGTCTTTAACTTCAGGCCATCAAAGTTTTTTGACGTTAAGTCAACATCTGGACGTCGACCCGATGTAACAACATCAACGTCATGCCGATGTTGGTTTTTGACAAAAATGCGAAGTTTGATGTCTGGCCAACGTTGTTTTTTGATGTACACTCGAAGTTACTGGACGTAAATACGGCGTTGTTTTTTACCTCAACCTGATGTTACAGCGTGATGTCATCCGACTTAGACTTTTGACGCTAAGATGACATCTGGACGTCAACCTGATGTAAAAACGTCAACATCAACCTGAAGTTATAGATTGATGTCAGACCGACGTTGTTTTTGGATGTCAACCTGACATTACTTCTTCACGTCAGTCTGATGTTGATTTTTGACGTTAAGCCGACATCTGGACATTGACCCAATGTAACAATGTCAACATCATGCCCAACGTAACAGCTTAACGTCAGGCTGATGTTGTTTTTTAACGCTAACCCAATGTTACACAACTTGATGTCAGACTTGACGTTACCAGACGTCAATACGACCAAACCGGGTGTGCCTCATAAGCCTTGAAAAGTGAAGCCTCTGGCTCTTTGATCGCCCCCTGGTGGCTGGCTGCAGTACAAGTCATAACCCCGCCCTCTCCATTCAAATGAATGGGACTTTGCTCTAACTAAAAAAAATATTTACACTTCCAATAAAAGTTTTCGAAAGATGGTTTTGGTCCTTTCAAGTAGTTGTTATCACGCTGATATATGTTCAAGTGTTCATTTTAGCTTGTAATTTGATGCTATAGAAATGGGGCGTGTCGTTATGATTGGAGTGGTTGAATTGGCCGCGCGAGTGTTTGGGCGGAAGTTTGATACCGCGGCTCTGCCTCTGGCTTCCCGGACGATTCCTTCTGCGCATGCCTTGGCTCCAAACTGACGTTTTTACGTAACATGGTGGCAACCGTGGTCGGACATTTTTGGCTTCAATTCATTACAATGGTGGGAGGCGACGTCGCGTCGTCCATCTTTTTTTACAGTCTATGGACCAAACCCAAAAACATGTCCACAGATGTATTAAACATATTAAAAAATTCACCGCTAAAGAAATGAACAGAACTTTTGGAAAATGTGATAAAAGCTATGTACACTCACATGTACTGTAATGAGCTGAGTCATATCAGTGGCCTAATAAAGATGTTTGCTTTCCATGAACCTGCACTGCCGCCACGTTGAGATCACATGCACAGCCGCATATTATCCACATTATCACTGTAGTCATATATAATAATTAAATTATGGCTGTGACTAGTGTTTTACTTCATCATTAACTGAAAACATTTACTTTTGCCACCTCGTCCATTCACCTTTTTATGTGATTTTTCCAGAGCAATGTATCTAAACCTTTTTGACTTTAAGGACCCCAATAATATTTATTATATATTCATTATATTTATAATACCTATTCATAACTGGACACTAGCTCATTTTTTTTAAATAACCAAAAACTACGAAATTAGTTTTAACTGTTTTAGCTCATTTTAATGTGTGTCTTACTGTAAAAAAATTCAAGTATTAAGGCCACTGAAAGAGCTTTGGACCTCTGGTTGAGATAATACAGTCTAGACAGCTGTATTATTTGGCATTCTTACAGCCATGTGTGTATTAACTTATAAAAAGGGTGTTTATTTAAGTACTGTAGCAAACAATGCCAGCATAAAATTGAATATCTTCAAAAGCACACATAAATTATTCAGAAACTATTGATGTTTTGAAGAACAACACAAATGACAGCACTTTCCTGGCTGTTGACTTTTTCCACATTAATGCTGAAACAGGATATAACATCCAGCTGATAAAATCCCTTATCTAATCTAAAACTACACTACACAAATCTACAGACAAATCTACTTTGTCTTACCATTAGATGTTAGTAGATATTACCATGCTAGGTCAAAAATCATTACTTGTAATACAGCATTACTGACAAATTGTTGCTCACTTCACCTCATCCAGAGCTTACGTCTGTCTGAACCCACCCTTCATAAACTAACATACATGTATGCTCATTGTGTACGTATTGTCACCTCGCTCACCTTGTCTTACCTGATGGGTTAGATTCCCTGAAGTACATATCAGGGAAGAATCATGTTTTAGAGATGAGACGGGGAATGACAACAGGAAGAAACAGAGGAAGACACATACAGCTAGAAAGCAAAGAATGGGTCTGTGTTTAGAGATATTCTGTTTACAAAAACAAGTGTTGGCCTAAAAAGCAGTTAGCTGGTACTAAAATATTTTATTTATATTTAAGACAAATTCTGCCGACACATTTTTCTAAAGAGAGACTTCAGAGAAAAGTGCTTTTGTTTTGCTTTGTGATACTGCAGTTGAAAAGCAAAACAAATGAAGCATTTTCACTAGAAAAGATTCCTTTTAAGTAAAGTACTACCAGTAAAAGAAAGGATATACAAAAAGCAATGCACAGAAAGATTTAATACGGGTTTGTATACATGTTTGTGCATTCATTGTCTTATGAAACTAGCCATCATTTCAACGTCTATACTAGACCCAATATAGTCCGTCTATGAGTAACCCACTTCTAGCCAAAATAAAGTTAAATCTGGTTACTTAAATGACGTTTTTACAAAATCACTATCGAGATGATGATGATTTTCCATTATGTAAGCAAAGTCAACAGTGATTACAAGGCGTTTGGTTTCATTTGTTTATTTATTTCATTCCATTCATTTTTGGCCTATAGTTAGACGTCTATGGACGGCACAAATGTTGCCTTGTTTTAGCCTAGACATCTGTTAAATTTGTTTGGATGGCTATTCGTCATTTTTTTTCCATAATTATTAATAAGCGAATAATGTTGAATTCTAAAAAATGTAAAACAAAACCTTGAGTTGGTACTCGACCTCCACCCAATCACAGTGCATCAACTTTAATGTGGTCCTAAAACAGATATAGTGATGTGTTATGCTCATATACACTAGGATGGTGTCAAAGAAATGATTCTGTCTGTTGTTTGAGGTTTGTTGTTTTGTACCACAGCTTTGCACTATCGTCACCTCTAGCTGACAGGTTAGTATTTACGGCTGGCTGACTAACTATCTAACAACATACTGTGTTTAATAATGTCTTCACAGATGACTAAGTACAAGCTCAGAGAACTGGTTATTTGACATTTAAAAGTTACACTTACGTAGTGATGTCCGTGATCACAGGGTCTGAGCAAATTCTTGTATCTGTGACAATTTACCTTTATACCTTTGACAGACACTTTAATTTACTGTAAGTAACTTACAATATATGCATTGCATTAGTTAAAGCATTCCCTGAAAATTGCACCGATGATATTGGTGTTGCTAGCACCATATATTACTAGTTGAGATATGGGAACATTTCTGTTACTTTATATACTTTACAGTAGGGCTGTCAAAAGATTAATCGCGATTAATCACATACAAAATAAAAGTTTGTTTTTGCATAATATATGTGTGTGCACTGTCTGCAATTATTTTGTATACATTTACACACATGGATGTATGTATTTAAGAAACATTTACACAACTTAAGTATATATTTATTTAGATTTAAATATATTTTATGTTTAATAAATATCCATAAATAAAATCTTCTTAATTGTTAAATTCTTACATTTATACATGTATGTGTGTATTTACAAATACATAATTATTACAAAACATAACACACACAAATGTATTATGCAAGCACAAACTTTTATTTTGTACAGTATGCGATTAATCACGATTAATCTTTTGACAGCCCTACTTTACACATTGCCTCTGAGTTTGGTGTATTTCTTTTTATCCAGACTAAGACTTACATAGTTGTCAATGCAGTTTTACTAAACAAGACAATGCGAAAAGTCTTAAGAGATACGTTTTAAGAGATTAGAGAGAGAAATGCACAGCAAAAATAGCTCTCTAAGCATTAAAACCTGAAAAGGCCAGGATCTCAAACAGAATAGCATTAATAACAAAATGTGTTGGTATTTGAATGACTATAAAAGAACCAAACAACAGTGAATTAAGGAGTACAGATAGGAAAAATAACATCATGAATAGATGTACATCACGCGTAGCAGTAATGATTTGTTACCGACACAAACTTTCTATTTTGTATTCTTTTTCAGATCAGCGTAAATTTACACCCCCGCAGGCATATTACCGACCTTCAACGTTGAAATTTGGTTGAAATAAGGTCAGTTGTTTGTTTAGCGTTGAAACAACGGTGAATAGTAAACGGTTGCAAAAGGTTAATAAAATGCTTAAAAATCAACGTTGAAATTTGGTTGAAATAATGTCAGTTGCTGTTCAACGTTGAAAAAATTGGTGCAATTCAACGTTGATTCAACCTTGTCCTTGAAATGCCTGCTGGGACTCCTACTGGAAATGGGACATACCTCTGACGACTGTTAAATCAACCATAACCCTTTTAGTCTGAAATATTTGTTTAAATTTTTATTTTTTAAGGCAATGATTACTTTTGCTCACAGAAGGGATTTTAATTCCTTAAGTATTCAACTGTTGTAGATAACAGTATTTGTACTATGAATAGGCTAAGACTGTCTTTTAAAAAGTTGATACGTTTGTAATTTTTTAGATAATCTGATTACTAAATATGATATAATTGAAATTAAGTTGTAAGATCGCCTAGTATCACAATGTTTACATTTTCAAAAGTGTGCTACCGCTCAGTGACAGAAGAGGGCAGAAGAGAGCTGTAAATTCCCACAGTTGATCAAAAACTTGCTTTTAACTTGTAAAAAATATTTTGGACTAAAATAGATTAAAATACAATAAGCACAACATTTTGTTTTGTCTCTAAGCCTTGAGTGTACGTGCATTCCTGAGGAGTGGGTTTGGAATTTCAGGAATGGATCGTCGGCCCTAGTCGCTCCACCCCAACGAGTGAAATGTCCGCCAAGAACCCCTCAGAGATGCTCCCCGCACATTGGAAGTTTATTTTGTTTTGTGCTTTATTACTATGGGTCAGACTTGAAGATCATACCTGAGAGATTTGATGATTCTGGGCTTCTCAAGTGCAATATTCTCTTGTTTCCAGATGTAAAGGCCTGTACAGAGAAAACAAACATAACCAGTTTTTCACGTGCAGTCCTTTCCCAACACTGGGGGCGTCAGACACCATTTATCTTCCCGCGCTGTTGTTGCGTGTCTATTTTTGTTCCGTTTCTCTAGCTAAAGGAACAGATTGTTATTGTGTGCTGGCCAGGATCTAGACAACATAAACACACAAACATCCAAAATGTATTAAAAAATTAATATACATTTTAGCCAGATGATAAAATAGACCACGGAGGAACCATGCAGGCCTTACGTATCTCATCTGAAAAATTACTTGTTATACTTAAAATCACAACAAAAAGCACACACACTAGATTAACTGAGTTTATTTTCGTTTACAGTTTTTTTTACTTTTACATAAATTTATGTGTACAGAGAGGTAGAGCCAGGATCTTTTCAATCTTAAAAAAAGATGCACTAATGTCTAAGAGCGTTTTTCATAAACATTTATGAGCACCGTTTACACAAAAGGGTTCACGTCAACGTACAGTGCAAATCATCACAGTGTATTACAAAAAGGTGATTGTCAGAACAGTAATATACAAGGTTTGCATACAGACAGGCACACAAATGTTTTTACTTACAGTATGTGCATGACACATTCCCACAGGTAACAAACATACAGGTGTACTGAAACCTACAATACGACATGGCTCATACAACTTCATATATATTTAACACTGTTTTGTGTTACAGAGAGGAAAGGCTTGGTAACATAAATGTCTATAAAATGTAACATGTGGTGATAAAAAAAATTGGTGTAGCCAGTTGCAACCTGCGGCGCTTTTATGTGGTATAATGTTATAATGTTAAAATAAGCAGAAAATGTGAAAGCAGCTTGATATGAATAGTTTTGAAAAAGTTAGAAAATCATATTTAAAGTTCAAAAACTATATGTTGGACATAGCTCTGTTTTATTTTATTAAAACTTGTCCCTTATAAATACTTCCCTTCATATATATTGTATGTATTGCTTTAAGGTTTATCAGTCCTTCACATTCCGGATAACAGCTTTATGTCTGTGAAACTGCAGACTTAAGAATGTAAAAAAAATAACAATTGAAAAGCACAGTATTTTAAGCAGATATACAGTATCACATAGGTTTGAAAACACAAGAGATTACTTGTAAAAAAATATATCATCACGGAAGAAAGGCATTAAGATTGGTCTCATGGTTACATGAAATTGTGGCAAAGCCAGAAAAACGTACAAATGCTCATAACTGAGAGCACAAATTTTGTCCATCTAAACAACTCTCTTCCAAAAGCGTTTCACAGAGAGAAATTTGAGATGATGCCATCTTGACTGCTAGAGCGTTTGAAGCCAGATGAATAGCTGAAGTAGGTCTCACCATCAGTGCTGACATCATCATCATCGTCATCATCAGCAGCATTCAGCACTGGTGCCGAGCTGTTCCTACGCCTTGACAAAAATAAGTTTTGTTAGTTACATATAGTATTTCTACATTACGTTATCTTGTATATTTGCAAAAGTTGGCATTTTATGATTTTTTATACTGTAATTTCTCTATAAAATGTCATTTTATCATTAAAGGGGTTTAGCTTACAACATGGTGCTTTGACTCTAGGTCAGCAGCCAGTAACACGTATCATTTACCTCATTTCATTGGCTCAGCAGTATGGTTTATATTATTTACCTCATTTCACTGCGCAGCGACTTGAGCTGAGTCTGAAGCTGTTCATTGGCCTCCTGTTGCTCCTCCAGGTCCCTCTGCAGTTTCTTCTTGCTGTGCTCCAGTCGATCGATCTCCTCCTCTGCCTCATCCATCTGTCTCTTCAAAGCCTTCAGACGCAGATTCAGCTGAACAGATACACAACATGACATTGTTACCCTCTACGTGACATTTTTAATGTTTTCCTCAAGTGAAGAGATCTTTGCTGACCTGATCTTTCTGATCCTGCAGTGATTGATGCTCTTCATCCACTTGCATCATCGTCTCCTTCACCTTACGCTCCAGTCGACGGTTCGCCAGCTGCAGGTTTGCACGTTCCCTGGACACACAAATATTTCTTTAAAAGTCTAGAAAATGTCATTTTAGAAAAATCACATGATGTCATGTCTGGGAAACACAACGTATTGGTTTCCTAGTTTACCTCTCTTCTGCCTCTACTCTTTCCTCCAGTTCCTGGATGCGATTTTCTAGCTGGGCCACCAGTCCTTCTTTACTGGGCTTCTGAGATCCCTCCAAATAAGCAATTCTGCTCCTCAGATCTTTATTCTGCTCCAAAAGATAAAGATATGGTTAAATACACAGTACAGATAAAACGATTACCAGGGAATTCTTGCATAAACTTTGCTAGTTATTAGTTTTAATAAAGTATCAGTGGTGTCTCATGACTGCTCATCCGAGGGGCGCTAATTCAAAATAAGTGTTCGGAGTATCATGTGTGTTGCTTGCGTTTTCATAATATGTGTTTGTTGCGTCATGTGAACCATGTGCATCACGTGTTTTGTCAAAATAAGTGCTGCTCCACACGCGTCAAAACGTTTATGATAAAAAAGACGCTCACGTTTACAAAATACACGCAAGACACTCCCTTAACAGTAAACTTTGATTACGCATGACATTATACGAGTATCTGGCAAACGCGAGCGTCTCTTTTATCATAAACCCTTTAGACGCGTCTGCAGCAGGCACTTATTTTGACGAGACATGTGATGCACATACACGCACTCGAAGCGCAGAACACATATTTTGAAAAAAGGAACCACACACATGATGGGCTACATACATGTTGTGGCGAACTTCGCATCAAGCGCCCTCGAAAAAAGAAGTCACCGGCCACCACTGTAAAGTATGCTGATTGTTTTAAGCCAGTCATCTATCAGATGGCTGATGGCTTTGTTACCTGTCTTTCCATTGTGATCTTGTCACACTCCAAGTCCTGTTTGCTGGCTCTTTCCTGCATGAGCTCACTCCTCATCTGTTCCAGCTATTACACAAACACAATACAAACATTAATAGCAGACCATACCAGCCAAAACAACAACATGAACCCCGCCCCAAACAGCTTTTGCACCATGATCTTGGTATAAGATTATTATTAGTTTGGTTGAACCCGTCTTTTCCTATTTTAAGTATAAAAAACTATGGCAATAGAAAAATAACCTTATTAAAGATAAATTCTTTAAAATAAGGTCCTTATATATTACGCAATTTTTCTTTTATATATCTGTAGATGTTTTTACTGGAAAACAAGGCATTTCTGATCAAGAAAGTGAATTTTTTGCTGTGTAGTTGTTGTTCAGCGATCACATCTGTATGTGGTTTGCTGCACCTGCACCAGATATGTGTTTTCTATAATTTCACCATATTTGTAAGCACCTGTCTGAAATTTTCCTATCCTAGACTATTTCTCAGCACATTTCAGGCACATACACTGATCCCTTAAAGGAATAGTCTACTCATTTTCAATATTAAAATATGTTATTACCTTAACTAAGAATTGTTGATACATCCCTCTATCATCTGTGTGCGTGCACGTAAGCGCTGGAGCGCGCTGCGACGCTTCGATAGCATTTAGCTTAGCCCCATTCATTCAATGGTACCATTTAGAGATAAAGTTAGAAGTGACCAAACACATCAACGTTTTTCCTATTTAAGACGAGTAGTTATACGAGCAAGTTTGGTGGTACAAAATAAAACGTAGCTCTTTTCTAAGCAGATTTAAAAGAGGAACTATATTTTATGGCGTAATAGCACTTTTGGGAGTACTTCGACTCGGCGCAGTAACACCCTCCCTCTCCCATTATTAGGGGGAGAAGGGGAGCGGACTTTTCAGGCGAGTCGGAGTACTCCCGAAGGTGCTGTGGCGCCGTGGAGTATAGTTCCTCTTTTAAATCCGCTACGTTTTATTTTGTACCACCAAGCTTGCTCGTATAACTACTCGTCTTAAGTGGGAAGGGCGTTGATGTGTTTGGTCACTTCTGGCTTTCTCTGGATGGTGCCATTGAATGAATGGGGCTAAGCTAAATGCTATCGAAGCGTCGCAGCGCGCTCCAGCGCTTACGTGCACGCACACAGATGATAGAGGGATGTATCAACAATTCTTAGTTAAGGTAATAACATATTTTGTTATTGAAAATGAGTAGACTATTCCTTTAAGCAGAAAATGATTTTTGACTTGAATACATTATACCTAATACAAAAGGCCCACATAGAGTAGAACTAGTACCTGCCTTCGGATAGTAAAAAATAAAGGTGGATATGAATAAAGGGATAAAATTGAAAAGAAGGAAAATAAAGCGATTGAAAATAGAAGACGGCTCTTTTTGTCTGGTGCCAGGCGGCAAAATGGATGATATTTTATCTCAATTAGTGTATGACTGAGGCACAGGGATGAGCGGGATGTTGTGCGTGTGCCGCTCTACCCTGCAGGGCGCTGCGTCAGCAGAGCAGAAAACACACCGAAACTAATCAAAGCAAGAGAACCAGTGAGACAGACAGTGAGAGCGTGTGAGCAAAGAGCGAGAGATTACTCTCATTTAGACAGCCGCCCCTGCACCTGCTGCCACAGAACGCAGGTGTGCCCATCCTGACACCCCCCCTGCCCACCTCTGTAACCCGTCGGCGTCTCCGCAGAGCCCTCTGCTGTTTCCGTGGAAACTCACCTTGGCCTTAGAGTAACACTATTGTGTCACTGTGTTTGCTTTGATTGTCTATTTCCAGACAATTAAAAAAAGCTCCCGCGCTTCTCTCCTTCATAATCTATTAATCACTTCTTCATTCCTGATCTAGATTCACTGTTTTGCAGGGGTCTAAATGTGGTCCGACAGGTGCAATTGGACCAGAGCACCAGAATAGCCTCAGTTTGGGAAAGTTGAGTTTGAAACAATAAGTGAGGAGAAATGTAGGCTGCTCATGCTCAAAGTTTTAAGAAGTCAAAGGTCGGACCGTTTGATGCACGATCCATTTAAAAAAAAATCAACTTTTCCAAGTACACACAAAGATCTGTTTTGCGCCCATAAAACACTGAAGCAAGAATTCTCACACTGGCATTGATTGCACAAGGCATGCCCTGTATCTCAGGAAACATGTATCATCTGTGCCTCGCATTGCAAAATGTTCCCTTTACCCGGCTTATCAGTCAGGAAGGAAGAATTCTCGTCTGCCTGTTGTTTTCAACTTCAGCTTGGTGCATTTGAAACTATTTCACAAGCCTTGACACTAGTTTGCGATGCCAGGTCGCTTGCATATTTTGGCCAAAACTGAGCTTCAGAAAAAGGTTTTTATTGATGTCTGAAATTTGGACAGGCAAGCTGCCAATGAGAATGATTATGCAAGCTTATTTAACAATGCGCTATACGCTTCAGTCCTTTCTCACTCAACCGCTCCATCTTTAAACTGAACTTTTGAGAGCAGAAGTGAATAGTGGATCAAAGACCTGGTTTAGTTCAATATCATTGTTAACCAAGATGATTCAGAACGCTTTTCTTGAACCCTATTCACACAAAATTTTTGTAAAATTGGCTGAGGTTTCTGTGTGAACACAAACAAGTTCCATAAATGTTCTGGGTTCGTTCCTGTAAAGAGGACCCAGTAACATTGCCGTAACATTTACAGAACACATCCTGTGTGAACAAGTGGAAAAAGCAATGCCGTAAGGGAGGTGCCGTAGTGAGGACACGCGTGTCATCGCAACAAGTTATGATTCAGCTCTTTGACAAAGGGATTTAAACTAACATCAACATTCACAATGAGAAATTTTGGCAAAACTGGACTGAAGCAGAGATCAGGGAGCTCGTCACTATCTGTGCTGAAGCTAAGTTCCCTTTCACCAACATGAAATCACGCATAATTAGCAAACTTTAGACGCTGTGGAAAAAACCTACCAAATGCAAGACTTTAAATACATCACCCTCTTTATGGGATCTTTACGGTATGTGTGTGAATGCACACACAGATTCCGAAAAATTATTGGCAGTGTGAATAAACCAAAAATCAAACAATCTCGGACAAATCCCGAACGCATTTTCCGTAATCTTAGTCTATGCATTTCTGGAGTAAATTTTAAAGGATTCGTCAATTTTCTTAAAAAAAATCCAGATAATTTACTCACCACCATGTCATCCAAAATGTTGATGTCTTTCTTTGTTCAGTCAAGAAGAAATTATGTAAGATTTTTCAAATTTTAATGGACCCCAAAACTTAACAGTTTTAATGCAGTTTAAAATTGCAGTTTAAAAGGACTCTAAACGATTTCAAACGAGGCATAAGTGTCTTATCTAGCGAAACGATTGTCATTTTTGGCAAGAAAAATAAAAAATATGCACTTTTAACCCACAACTTCTCTTTTTCCTTCGGCTCTGTGACAAGCCAGCGCGACCTCACGTAATTGTGTAATGACGTCGAAAGGTCACGAGTTACTAGGGGTGGCACGGTTCACAAAACCCTCGGTTCGGTTCATATCACGATTTTATGGTCACGGTTCTCGGTTCAGTACGGTTCTTGTTGTTATTTTTTCTTTTAATTTTTTAACACTCCAGAAATGTATAATCTTATTAATGTATTAATTAGCCATATTTTAGGATACAGTATTAAAAAGTTATATCATGTAATCATACACAATCTGAATTCCATCTCTGAGGAAAGCCAGGCGAGATTTTGATACAGCAAGAGGGAAGACATTGATGATTTCAACATGCTTTTCATTTATTTGGCAAAAAAATAGACTGTGTATTGCCATCTACATGAACTTATGTGCCTTTTTAACACACAAAGATAACTTTCATTTTTCAAACTCCCAACTTCAGTGTAGCTCTTAGATTTATCATTGAGAGAGAAACATAAAGTTTACACTTGTAATATTTAAATCCGTCTCTTTTGCCCACTTTTGACCACTTCTGTCCTGATTATTTTGAGGGGCAATTTATGAAATAAGATCGCGTAACTTTCACACGCTAGCAAAATGAAACTACGCGAAAATCAGCCGCTTTCGTTTTATCAACGAAAGGCTAAAAATAGTGGTGTTCACCGTGTGTTTGCGGCAGAAGTCAGAAAAGACGTAAAACAATTGTGTTCAGTACCTCAGATTAGATAAATGGGCAGAGACAAGGCTGTCGCGTGTGGCTGTTTGAACACATTCAACCCATAGACTGCATTTCTATCTATTGTTTTATTTCCGCTGTCATCATAGGTATCATGAAATAAAAAATGTTTCCACACACCAAACTTATACGACGCTGGCGCATCCTCCAACACAGACAAGGCAGACTTCCTTCCCACTTGCCATTTCTACATGTAACATGACCTGCAGCACTCACTCTCCACACCAGTCACTTCTTCTTTCGCGCGATTCGCGAAAGGAAAACACTCTATCTGAGGTCACATACAGGGCACGAGGCTACATACATTGCGCATGCCATGAACCATCGAACCGTGCGACGCACACACGCTCCGAACCGAGACAAGCGAATCGAATGGACAATCGTTTCACTAGATAAGACCCTTATGCCTCGTTTGGGATCGTTTAGTATCCTTTGAAACTGCAATTTTAAACTGCATTAAAACTGTTAAGTATTGGGGTCCATTAAAATTAGAAAAATCTTGGAATTGGCGTTTGCAGTTTTTGTGATCTTTGTGTAATTCTCACCTGTTCTCTCCCTCTGTCTATTCTCTCCATCAACATGTCTCCACTCTGCCTCTCCTCTTCCAACTCCATTTCTAATTGTGATACTCGATCCTTTATGGAGATACAAGCACCATATTAAAACACAGCTAAGGGACCACTCGGATAAAAGAAACGAAAACTATATAGCAGCACAGCAACTGTACCTCCAGGATCTTGGTCTGTCTGGATTTGTCAATCGAGTGGGCTTTGGTATCGGCCTCGACCTCCAGATTAAAAACCTTCTGCTCCAAGTCTTTTGCTGTCCGCAGTGCGTCATCTCTGTCCTTCTGGCACTGCCGCAGATCCTCCTGCATGTGAGCCAGCTGAAACACACAAAGTAATTAACACTGTAGACTTATAAAGTTCACCAAGATGACTATGAGCATTCAAACAGTTGAAAACAACATTAAATACTGCATTACCTTGAACTTTACAGCAATTAAATTAATCTAAATTTGGGTAAAATAGTGCATGAATTTTGCCCATTTAAACATTCATGCTGTGCTACATACTTTTTACTGTCCTGTACCTGCAGTTACAGTTTTGGCCACAAGATGTTACCTTTGAGTGATCTCATGCACACTTAATTGCCAAAACCAGTGATTACGGTGTTATTTATAAGTAGTTAAAAGGACCATTATGTATCTTAATTTGTTTTAAGCGTGTAAATCAATCCAGAGCAGGTGAATTTCAGACTTGATGTGTGTGATGTTTTTGTTTAAGAGGTAAACATTAAAGGTGTACAGCTCTAGAGGAAACAGCTGTTTGACTGAGGTCATGTATTATACGAGGACATCGTGTTAGAGAGGAGTGCATGTGCCAGAGGAAATTCGGGAAGGATGAGGTGTCATTAGGTCATCATTCGGAGCCTGTACTCTTCACAGGAACACCACATCCTTCTTTCCTTCACACACACGCACACACGTGCAGAGGAGGATGTCTTAGTGTTTCATGTCTTTTATACTTTTATTGTTTGTTTTTGTTCTAATCTCTCATTATTGTTTCCTTATGACATTGTATCTCTCTCTCTCTCTTACTCTTTTTCTTTTGCACTCATTGGATACTTTTGAATTTACCTTGAATTTAAGACAAGCTTCCAATGCATCAAAACATCACGTTTACTGCTCTCATACAAATCTAAATGCACTTTAGACAAAACCAACCACATATTTAGAGACAAAAGTGTTTATAAGTCGAAGCTGAACCTTGTGAGCAGCACAAATGTGATTCCCAGCTCAAGGTTCTTTGCTGATAAGTTCCCTTCCCTCCTCCCTGTATTTTACTTTCCATATACTCCTCTATTACATAGGAAATAGAAACAAAACCCAAAAATATAACTTAAAAACAAGTAACTGAGTCATATTAGAAAAATTTAAAGTATGTTTAAGATATTTGTGTTGTTTTTGTTTCCGCCAAACAATGATCCGCATGAAGAGGATTGTGTGATATAAAGGCATCCAGTAGACAGGACTTGTGTTACAGTCAGTCGGCTCTGAAACTAGGCTAGATTCCCTCTTGTTCTCAACGCATAAAGTGTAAATGAGATTGAGGGGGGATGGAGACCTCTCTCACCACTTCCAGAGGACCTCATTCACAAAGCTGAACATATCAAACAATAACATTCCTCAAATGCCACTGTGTTGACAGGGTTAAGGCGAATAATTGCATCTAAACAGCAGAGGTCAAAGGTCAGGCCCACTTGGGGCTGTTGGGTATATAAACTGATCAGCTGGATATACACTGTGAACACAAGCTGTAAGAGACTTAAAAATCTGATCTGCCAAAAGAATGCCGGTCGATGATTAATAGCTATGAAGAATGTTCCAGACGTTTATTTAACACTGAGAGACCTGATATGCTGATATTATCTTGAGAGATAATCTCTGAGAGAAAACGAGAGAGAGAGAACTAAACAGAATAAAATGCATACACATTTTAATGTCAGATTTGCAGTGATATGCATATTGCAACATTGTTTTTTGTCAATTTAAAGGAAAACATCACAATTTTCAATATTTTACTATGTTCGTACCTCAACTTAGACAATGCGTGCACTTAATCTTTGTACAGTGCCTTGTGAACGTGTTAGCATTTAGCCTAGCCCCATTCATTCCTATGGCTCCAAACAGGGATGAATTTAGAAGCCACCAAACACTTCCATGTTTTCTCTATTTAAAGACTGTTAAATGAGTAGTTATATGAGTAAGTATGGCTGCACAAAATAAAACTTTTGTTTGGAGCCATAGGAATGAATGGGGCTAGGCTAAATGCTAACACATTCAAGAACGCTGTACAAAGATTCCTTTAAATCAATCCTTTCAGTAATTGGTCTGATTAGTTAGTTCCTAGATACATTTAAGCATTTAGAAATATTTTGCTGCTTTTTAATAAATGGGCGCAAGTTTCAAGTTTTTGCTAAACATAGCTGATTTTTTTCCTCTCCGCTCACCTCCTCCTGAAGGTTCTTGGTGGTAAGACGTGACTTCTCCAGCTCCAGTCCTCCCTCTCTCAGCTGTTTCTGCAGCTCGGCCATCTCCCTCCGGTTCTTCTCCTTATACATGTCGATCTGCTCCTGAAGCTCCTGAGTTGAGCTCTGAGATGCTTCTACTATCTCACTCATCTACAGAGAGAGTATTATATCCAAAAATTTAAAACCACTGAAACAATAAAAGGTTGACAGTTCCTCTTAAATAGGGTGACCATACGTGCCATTCTTCGATTTTGTGTTCGTCTTCGGGAAGTCGTATTTGTCGACCGCATACGTCATAGAGGATTATTATTATTATTACAGAAAAGCAACCGTTACATTTTAAGGTAAGAATGAAACTACGATTGTAAATCTTATGTTTTTAACTGAATGGTGAATGCGGTCAACAAATACGACTTCCGGAAGACGCACCGAAATCCTGGACGGGATGCGTCCGGGAAGAATGGCACGTATGGTCACCCTATCTTAAATCTATCAACTGTTAAATGAACAGGTAAAGCTGCCTAACCAGCTCAGATTGTGTCGGGGTAAATAATTATTAAAGGGATAGTTTACCCAAAAATGTTATGTCATGTTGTTACAAACCTGAATACATTTCTTTGTTCTAATGAACACAAAGGAAGATATTTTGAGGAATGTTTGTAACCAAACTGATCATGAGCCCCATTCACTTCCATAGTAAGTATACCTTTTTTCCTACTATGGAAGTCAATGGGGCCTCTGATTGGTTTGTTTACAAACATTCCTCAAAATATCTTCCTTTGTGTTCATCAAAACAAGGAAATGTATACAGGTTTGTTAGAAAAAGTAAGTGAGTAAATGATGAGAGAATTTTCATTTTTGGGTGAACTATCTCTTTAAAGGGACAGTTCATGCAAATAATGAAAATTCTTTGTTTACAAATCCTTATGATGTATGTAAGGAATTATTGACGACGACCCATTGAATTATTCGAAAATAATGCACACCCAAGGTAGTAATGTTGCACGACGCGTAGCGGAGAAATAATTCAAAGGACCAAAGTCAATTGTTCCTCTTATACCACAGTTCCACAAACATTACTCTGGTGCCTATTTTTAAGACACTTAAAAGGTTAGGTGTGCAGTTTACAAGAAAAATAATCAACACCCATGGAACATTTCTCAGCCAATCAGAATACAGCATTCTACAGGCCCGTGGCATAAGTAAGGAATAATTGACGACGGGCAATTGAATTATAAGAAAATAATGCACACACCCAAGGTGGTTACACTGCGGGTATGCATTATTTTCAAATAATTCAAAGGACCGGAGTCAATTATTCCGCTTATACCACGGATACCACAAACATTGCTGTGGTGCCTATTTTTAAGACATTTGAAAAGTTAGGTGTGCAGTTATCGAAAAATAATGCATACCCATGGAACATTTCTCAACCAATCAGAATACAGCATTCAACAGACCCGTGGTATAACATAACATAATCATCATGCATTTTATTCAAAAGCTTTGTGTGAAGTCATTTGGGCCATTTTTAAAAATATTTTATAGTGTTTCTGTCATTCTGCACCTTGACATCCTTAGTCTATATTTTCTTCCATTTTATGAAAGGTAGGGCAACTTTAAAAAAGAAAATTACCTTATGTGGTCCTAAAAAGAAATTAAGTAATACATGTTTGAAACGACATGTGTATATTAACGAATTTTCATTTTGGGGTGATGTATCCCTTTTATAAAGCCTCACCTCCCGCTGTAGTTTCTCGACGGTCCGGTCAAGCAGCCTCCTCTCATCTTCAATCTCATTCTTGGTACTTTTAAACTGCTCTTTCTGACTTCGTTCCTCCTTCAGTTGTTCCTGTAGCTCATGGTGCTCTTGAGTCATTCTGGTTAAGTTTCTCTGTAGATGGAAAATGTCACAGCAATGTCATGGCATCCCTTAGGCCAATAACTGAAATATTATGCTAACTGTATGCTGACTGTTATATATGTTATATAACTGGTTTCAACACTACACAGTTTTAACCCTATGCGACTTGAAGCAAGATGCGTTAGCAATGCAAAAGGTCATGGGTTTGAACCCAGGGAACACACAAACTGATAAAAATACAGTGTAATGCACTCCAAGTCGCTTTTGCATAAGACTAGAAGCTGGGTAAACCAGACTTGAGGGTCTCACCTGCACATCCTCCAGGCGAGTGCTAAGGGCCCGGTTCGCTCTGGTCATTTCCTCTTCCTGTTCCCTGACCTCAGCAAAAGACTCTTCCAACTGCCTTTTCTCTTTCTATGGTCAAACAAAGACATACAGATGTTTTAGATCTCTGGGCCTGGATATCTAGACAAAGCTTAAGGCTTTTCCTCAGACAAAAATCAATGAGGAATTCCGGCTGATGGAATTCCAGCTGGGGCAATCTTAAAGAGATAGTTCACACAAAAATAAAAATTTTGTCATCACTCACTCATCAATCATGTGTTTAAGAAACGATATAAGTTTCTTTGTTCTGATGAACACGAAGGGAGACATTTTGAGGAATGCTTGTATCCAAACCGTTCGTAAACTTCATTCACTTCCATAGTATTCTTTTTCCTACTATGGAAGTCAATTGGGGCTCATAATCGGTTTGGCTACAAACATTTCTCAAAATATTTTTTTCCTGTTCATCAGAAATGTATACAGTTTTGTAACAACATGAGAGTGAGTTTTCAGTTGGCCTATCCATTTAATATTTGCTTGGGACACTGTCCCTATTGATTTAACTAAATGGCGTTGAGAAGTTCGCGTGCAACTATTGCCTTGGGGCAGTGTGTGTGTGTGTGTTTAATGTACTGAAGCGTGTTTATTCTTTACACAATGAAACAGAAAGCTGAAAGTACCTCCAGACGGCCGGCTCGCTCTCCCAACCGGCTCTCCTGCATCTTGGCATCATCAATGATGCGGTTCAGTTTGGCCACTTCGTTCTCCAGCTCCTGTACTCTTCTGCGCAGTCTATCCACCTCTTGAGATAGACGGCTCGCTTGGCTCTCAGACACCTTACGTGCTGCTTCCACTTCCTCCTTCGCTTTGTTGGCCGTGGCATTGTTCTAGAGACAAACACAAACATACACAGACTTTAAAACAGGACGTACTTCACCTCAAACCCCATGTGAGGAAACTGCAGTCTGGGCTGCGATTCAATTACATAATATAAGGAACATTCTGTGAAAATATAACCTTGAGATCTTTAATACTGACTGAGTAAGGTCATGTCAAAGACTGAGATTAATGTAAAATCAATCATTTGATGCTCCGAATCTCATTATTAGATTATGAAAATTATATTTTAAAAATTGTATATTTGTAACCAGTCATTGGCATGCGTGCCAAAAGGTCATTTTGGACACCGGTTGTGTGATCAAACTCCATAAACCCTTGCAAATACATTTGCCCTTATGGAAAAGTGAATGTGGGGCAACAGGCTCGTGCCCTTCTGACACCCACTTCAATGATGTGGCCCAATGCATTGAGTCACACCAACAGGTGTGCGGCTAAACTAAACTGCCCTGTCCAATTTACTAGTACTGTTGGTTTAGAGTTAGTTAAGCATGTCTCCTTTTCCTCTGCCGTCTGAATGACTCATCCTGTAACACTATAGAGCTGCCTGACTCTTTAAGCCTTTACACAAGTCATCTCTCAACATGAACGAATTCCTTAATAAGACTGCGCTCTCTTTGTGGCCATCTCTTTGTCAGGATTTGACGTTCTTCTCCACAAGGTTTTCTGAATAGGGAAGCGGACGGCCCTGTTATGCCGCTGTGCATATAAAACATTATGAAAATATTGTCTCATTCTGCAATTTAGACTTTCATGAACCATTTGGACTTGGTTGTCTATGTAACCTAAAAGAACACAACAAAGAGCCCTTTGTGGGGCTCTTAAGCTAACAAACGGAGAGGTCTTAAAAGCGGAGACAGTTTTCATGCAACGACGGTCTCTTTATCCTGTTGATGACAGCTCAAAGATTTTACACAACATGGTTTCAGAACTGGAAGAGCAGGTAGGTAGTTTGCTATGCATGGGGGAATGTCACATAACAGGTTTGGCCATCCGCAAGCCGCTTCAGAGGAAGACAATCTTTAATTTATAGCGAAACAAAGACAAGGAACGAAAAGCCTACAAGACATATTTTTTGTTAGGGCTGCTATCGGTAGTCAACACAGTATTTCATTACAAACCGACCATGGAATCAAGATTTTAAATGTTTACGATAAATAACACAGGTGTGAGAGTTTACAGAAAACCATGAACTGTAATTGCAAACCCTGTGATTAGCTGACGTCCGGTGAATGAGTACATGTGTTGTATGTTAATGTAAGGTCATCTGATGTCTAACATAACATTGACTCAATAGCAAAAAAGGGTGGATTCATTTTCTGCTTACAGTTCAAACTCCCGAAGCCCCTCCGAGAAACTCAATCTCTCTGCAGGTCTCACTGGTCAGTCATGATTTACTCATTAACCACAACCAAAAACAACCCAGGCAGCTCATACTCGAACAAAAGTTCAACTTTACAAAAGTTTTGTTTTGTTAAACGACTTTACTATTTAGTAGATACTTCACTGCAATTTTTGTTCATTTATGTTGAAAAAGCTTGAAAAAATAACATTATAGTCAGTGCAGTATGTGCTTAAACCTGAAACTTTAATTCAAACATGAACCTCTATTAACACAGCAAATTCATCAACAAACAAAAATGTATTTTGAAAAAGTCATTCTTGTGAAAACTTCCACATTTTTGAAGTGTAAATCTTCTGGAGGTCATGGTGGGAGTGCCTTGCTAATATGTATCTAGCCTGAGACAACATACTCCAGCTTGGTCACTTATCTATCCTTGCAAAACTGCAGAAAGATAAACACTCAAAGTTTAGTAAAAAATGACCCCTTTAAAATTTGAAATATCAAATCCTTTGTTTGCAGAAAAGCTACACAGTGATCCGAGTCGGCTTATCGCAATGTCTGTGTCCTTCAGAGAAGGTTAAAATTGTTTAATTGTGGCAATATTGTTTTCCTCACATGGACTGAGAGAATGTTGGAAATATTTTATCACTGATAAAATACAGGACTGGGGATGGTGCTAAGAAACTGTTGTACTGGAAAAACTCCAGTGTTGGTATTTAATGAACGTTCACACGCACATTCACTTATCTTTCCATGTCCCAGTTCCTTCAGTCAGCTCTTTGGACAAAAATACCGGTAAAAATACTGAGCTTTCTATGTTTGTTCCGCTATTTCTGTTCTCTAAAGCAGCATTATAAAGCACAGACCGGAGTACAATGTGATCTGAATGGTGCTTGCTTGGGTTGTTTATCTATAGTTGGGCATTAACCAGCATTGTTAGTGTTTTAAAAGCTTAAGAATAACAAAAGCAGGAGAATCACTTCATGAACTCAAATCATGGATGTCGAGCGTCTCCAGGCTTTACAGCCCTAAATCATCATTGTGTGTCATTTATGGCACAAACAATCACAAAAACTAATAAACCTGTCTAAGCCATCCCAAATTCACCATGGGAAATTATTTTCTCTCCTACATGCATGGTACCTTCAAAGAGCTAAATCTTTTTAATCCACTCCTAATCATCCAGGTTTTAAGTTGAAAGCATTATCAGGGTGGGAGGGTACAACATAACCTTAAAGCCACCCAGAAATGAAAGCAAGTTTAACCGTAGATCAACCCCACCATGTAAACCCTGCTGGACTGCACACTATCACATACAGTATATACTGCCAATTTAATTTTTTTTTTTTTTTTTGATCTGAATCAATTTAATCACTGGTGAACACATATTTCACACAAAGAATACAGAATAAACTTGTATAAAAATATAACGTTTCAATTATATGATTCAGAGAGGCAATGTTGTAGATTATTCGATCAAACTTATTAAACCAGTTGATGATCTGGATTATGACACAAACTTTTAATAGTACTAAAGTGTCACATTAACAACAAACACAAAAACAATGCCTTACAGGAAGTGATTTCATCTGCGTTATACTCGGAACGAACGAATTTACAGGAAATCCTGCTTTCTCAGTGTCCGAATTCAGTGATTTTACCACCCTGAAAACAACCGAGCTCATGTTGTCACCGCAGCCAAGAGCAATTAGTCATTTATTCCTCTGGCCAACCTTTCAATGTGACTTCTGTTTACATGCCAGGCACATTTCTCAAGAAAAGCAATGTGACTCGACGGAAAGATAAGAAAACACAAGCATAGAAACAAAAGTCATCCAAGCCACTTGAAACTTTATCAGGCTACCACAAAGCCTTCAGCTCTTGAATACCGCACCTACACCAAAGACTTGAGCTTCAGTTTAGCTTCAAACAACCCTCTGTCTGTTTCTTCATCTTGGAGGTATATGTTACAATAGCTTTGCTACCAAACAAAGAGCACACAGACACAAATGTGCCGAAGCAGGACGAAATGCAGAGGACGGGCGAGAGGTGCTCAAGCTGGAAATGAAAAAGCGCTGGATGAAAAGCACTGGCTTGCGTCCAGTTGCGTAAGACGGTTGTGTTCACCTCCTTTCGTCCTTCGATGGGCATTTTCTCTGAATGAGGAGGGTTTTGTAGATGCTAAGCAGCTGCTACAGAGGTTAAAGTGCACACGGTTTAAGTGATTTTTAAAGCCGGTCAGAGATATGCTGGGAAACCAGAATTAAATTATTCTGCATGCAAATGCTCAACTGGACAGTTGTTTTTCCTTTGAAGTCATTACTGCTCGTAAGTATGTTTGGGATGTTTAAAGGGACACTCCACTTTTTTTGTAAATGGGCTCATTTTCCAGCTCCCCTAGAGTTAAACATTTGATTCTTATTGTTTTGGAATCCATTCAAGCTGATCTCTGGGTCTGGCGCTGCCACTTTTAGCATAGCTTAGCATAATCTATTAAATCTGATTAGACCATTAGCATCGCGCTCAAAAATGACCAAAGAGTTTCAATATTTTTCCTTTTAAAAACTTGACTCTTCTGTAGTTACATCGTGTACGAAGGAAGGATCGGCTGAAAATAAAAAGTTGCAATTTTCTAGGCAGATATGGCTAGGAACTATACTCTCATTCCGGCGTAATAATCAAGGACTTTGCTGCCGTACCATGGCTACAGCAGGAGCAATAATATCATGCAGTGCCCAAAATAGTCCCCTTGGTAAATTTCAATAGAAGGGGTAATTTTCATGCACTCGCAACTTTAAATTTTCTGTCGGTCTTAGTACATGATGTAACCACAGAAGAGTCATATTTTAAATAGGAAAAATATTGAAACTCTTTGGTTATTTTTGAGCGTGATGCTAATGGTCTAATCAGATTCAATAGATTATGCTAAGCTATGCTAAAAATAAAATAAAAACTCTAAGGGAGCTGGAAAATGAGTCTATTCTAAAGAAAAGTGGAGTGTCCCTTTAAGACTTGCAGATTTGCATATACATTATAAAAGTGTTGTGGTCGAGTGAATTTATGCCAAATGCTGAAAATGATCAGAACAGATTTTAGTGCTGTCCACTCATGAACCGATCAATTGAACTGGATGTTAAAGCTGAAAACAGAGCAGGAGTTATTTTCTTTTAGTTGCTATGCACAAATGAAGCTCTGGTATACTCTAGAACTGAAAATAACTTGAAGACATTTAAGGCAAATAGTCCTTGACAACACCCAAAATCCAAACCACCCTTCATAAATTAGGGTTAGGGTTAGATTTACTGTACAGATGGGGGTCGTAAAAGCAGGCGTGATCAGTATTGGGCAAGTTACACAAAAATGTAGCTGCATAAGCATCAACATAGCATCTCTGAAACATTCTTTATGACACAACACATCAAAAGTTTGCCTTCAAAATAATAGCCTACTGTGGTGGTACCAGATAGATAAGTATTGTATTATGCTGTTTACATACTCTAAAATGTAGAAATAGTATAAAGTTGCAGTACAAAGTCACTTACAGCTGCACCTACAATGACCGAGCTTAACAAAGAATGTCTTCATTGCTGGAAAATGTTATGTTGAACTTCCAGTTTGGGTTACAACGGATATCAAAACATATTTCCCCACCGATATCGTTAGCCGATTATTTAGATTGATTTCTGCCGATAGTTATATTAGCATGCATTAACTAAATTCTGAAGATTAAATTTTTCACATAATGATCGATACGGATTATTGGCCGATATATCTGTGCATTGGACGATATGCCCCATTTAGAGATCGGCCTATTGTTAGCCAAAACACAATAGTATCGGTGGGCGGGGCAGTAGTTTACTAATTTATTTGTTCATTTTTACTTATTTATGACACTTGACTGGTGGACAAAAAAGAAGCAAGGGCAACACTGTCATGACCGCAACCTTCTCAAAACGAATGCCATTAATCCATCCGCATCAATAAGACCAGGCCCTCTAAAATTTCCTGCGTACCATGAAGTGGGAACAACAAACTCACTAGTTTTAACACTTTGCGGGCCTAACAACCTGTCTAGTGCAAGGAAATATGCCGCGTGTTTTACAAGTTCAGGTGCTAGAAGGGTCCGCCCGCGTTCCGGTCCGAGCAAGAGTCCAAAATGCGCGCATTGAGTCCACGTGTGTGCGAGAAGGAATCCGCGCACATTACAAGCTCTCTCGCGCAAAGTGATGCCTACAAACTCTCTCATGCGAGGAAAAGCACGCAATGCGCATGTTAATGTGAAACTATGATGCTAATAATAATAACTTTCGCCAAGTATCGTCATGAAAGCCAGCTATTAGCGATATGTCTGACGATCATCGATACACGATACTATCGTCTATTGACACAACCTTAGTGTATCTCTAGTTAGAACTAATGATGCACTGATATATAAGCCTATAATTGGTATCGGCAAATAAAAGCTTTTTTCCCCACTATCGGACTTCAGCGGATTCTTTAAAAACAGCCAATATTCAGATTATATCCTGATAGATATCGTTCTAAGTAATCAAAGATTTTTTTTGTGCGTACCTTGCTACAACTGAAAGTAGGTAAACATCTACTTGGCTTGTTTTTAATTGTATTCTGCGCATAAAGATGCAGTATAACAGTATAGATGTCTTACGATCTGCCATCATGGTCATCGTTTTAACTAAATTGAAGCCTAAGCTAAATCCCTAGCTTTGTGCCTCTGCATTTAATCTCTTACAGACAGAAAAACTGAGGGTTTGACCCCCTCTGCTGAGCTCACGGTGGGGGATTTGTTGGGTTCAGGATCGAACACATCATCTGTGGGAGACTTTGGCCCTGCAGGACGTTGAGAACAATGGCAGAAGAATGCAGGCCAATGCTGGAGCGAGGTGCCCGCCATGGCCTAGTTACCATCACACAGTCTGCATCAAGCATGAGTACTGTTGTTTATATGCACTGTCACAGCTATCAATTATGATCGCCGTCATTGTGCGCGAAAAGTTTGCAGTGGTGCCAACTGAGCTTGTTGTTATTAAGTTCCATCATAAAAACCAGATGCACAACATCTCTTTGATGCCTGGATTTGCTTTTAAATGTCAGATCCCTCTGTTTCTATCTCCCTATCCACTTCCTTCTCAAGGCGTCCAGCTGAATCACCACAGAAAAGCCAGACACAGTTTGCTATCATCACCTGAGGAAACACACTGCGTCCTGTGAGACTATCTGTTCCCCAAACAGCGCCAAGGAGACAGTCGCAGCTCTATATCAACCACTGCCCAAAAACAAACAAAAACAGGCGGCAATGCACTCATATACTTGATTAAAATGCACAAAAAATCCTGATTATTCAAGATCTGTTTTGTGATTTTGTTAATGGCTGAATGATGCCAGTCCGTCACAGTTTGGCCTAAAGATTTTGGCACACAAGACGGAGGTAATACTTGTGTTAATCTGCCTAATTTTAGATAAAACGTTGAAAGTCTGCTTTTCTAAGCATTTAAGTTACGATTAAAAAGGAGAGACATCTGTTGGTCCAGTGAGAGAATCCTTTGCACAAAGAAGCCCAACCGTTGAGAATCAGGAATCTCTTGCTGTGATGGGGACACTATGGACCCCCACCCCCTTTTTGGTCCCTCTTCTACAGTTAGTTCAAAACAACTGTACCTTTATATGCAGCAGTATAAGTAGACTAGACCGAGGTGTATTGACTACTCAAGATTTTCCACACTGCTGTTAACAAATGATTTTCAATAACTTTTAGAAAAAGATGCATTGGGATAAATACCAAACGATAGCATACAGAATGGGCAAACAAACCAACTAACTATTTTGTATAGACCTCCCCCATTGTATCATCTGTAATGCCCCATGTCTACACAGTGACCCGCTTATTGACCATGTGCAATTCCCCTGCTATTTGCATATGAAACAAACCCATCATTCAAATTTTTAAAGAAAAGGAGAAAAACAGAGAGACAGATACCAGCAGCCAGCCATCCCATCAATACCTCATTAGATTAGTGATGGCCTGCCACAGCAATTAAACACTAAACTCCATTTACTGCTCTACCATTCAATGTTCATTCACATGGGGTCTTCACATCAACACTGAAACTATAAAGAAGAGGCGAATGGTAATGCTTGTTCAGTTTGATTACTTGGTCCAGCACTAAATGTCCGGTAAACCAAGCTTTCTCCACATCTTTGTCATTTTCTTTAAAGGGGA
Source organism: Misgurnus anguillicaudatus (assembly GCF_027580225.2). NCBI lineage: Eukaryota > Metazoa > Chordata > Actinopteri > Cypriniformes > Cobitidae > Misgurnus > Misgurnus anguillicaudatus. Next base: position 46,284,077 of record NC_073357.2, on the reverse strand, counting down.
CATATCATAAAAATTTGATTTTTTTATGTTAAAGTGCTATAATTGGGTCCCCAGTGCTTTTATCAACCTAGAAAATGTGAAAAAGATCAACCCCGTAGCTTAGTTTTGGTTAACTATTCTCTGCAAGCATGTGAAAAAATAGGTAATTGAAATTTGGCTCCCCCTGTGATGTCAGAAGGGGATACAACGTCCCTTAAAGGAATAGTCTACTCATTTTCAAAATTAAACTATGTTATTACCTTAACTAAGAAGAGATGATACATCCCTCTGTCGTCTGTGTGCGTGCACGTGGGCGCTGGAGCGCGCTGCGACACTTCGATAGCATTTAGCTTAGCCCCATTCATTCAATGGTGCCAGTCGGAGATAAGGTTGGAGGTGACCGGACACATCAACGTTTTTCCTATTTAAGACGAGTAGTTATACGAGCAAGTTTGGTGGTACAAAATAAAACGTAGCGCTTTTCTAAGCGGATTTAAAAGAGGAACTATATTTTACTTCAACTTGGCGCAGTAACACCCTCCCTCTCCCATTATGAGAGGGAGAAGGGGAGCGGAATTTCAGGCGAGTCGAAGTACTCCCAAAAGTGCTATTACGCCATAAAATATAGTTCCTCTTTTAAATCCGCTTAGAAAAGCGATACGTTTTATTTTGTACCACCAAACTTGCTCGTATAACTACTCGTCTTAAATAGGAAAAACGTTGATGTGTTTGGTCACTTCTAACTTTATCTCTGATTGGTACCATTGAATGAATGGGGCTAAGCTAAATGCTATCGAAGCGTCGCAGCGCGCTCCAGCGCTTACGTGCACGCACACAGATGATAGAGGGATGTATCAACAATTCTTAGTTAAGGTAATAACATAGTTTAATATTGAAAATGAGTAGACTATTCCTTTAATCTGCACTATCCAACCACGGCACTGCCATTTAGTGCAGAGATCAACTCATTTAAAAGGACACACCCAAAACGGCACATTTTTGCTCACACCCAAAAAGTTGCAAGTTTAACATGTTATAATAAATGATCTGTGGGGCATTTTAAGCTAAAACTTCACATATGTACTCTGGGCACACCAAAGATTTATTTGAAGTCTTGTGAAATGTTCCCTTTAATATACAATGATAAAACCGTTCACTATTCTTGGATGGTTTCATTGACATCTTGCCAACTTTTTCAACAATAAGCACATATAAGCTCATAAAGCACATAAAACAAGCCAGTGTTGTACATGTGGCACCTGACCAAATATGACATTTGTCTGTTTACTCCTTCAAAATAAAGCTAAACTAAGACAACAATGGCCTCCTCTGGATAGGAAGTTACTTTGTTGCAAAAAGGAAATGAGCTAAGAGCCTCATATAACTAATGCATGTAATGCCACATTCAGAGAGTTGAGGATGTAAAGGAGCTCTAACCAACAGAGGACAGGACACCTGTGGACAACCAGATGTCTTCAGATCACCTCCATTTCAAACCCACTCTTTCCTTCCTGTTCGTTTTATTCTACGAATCTTATTTCACACTAGAATCTCTCATGAATTTTCCATTCATGAACCTACAGTCTTATTCCTACTTACTGTTTACACTCACACCTGTTGCTTAAACTGGCCTTACAGGATCTGTTTACCCTTATTTGATGGACCCTCTCAAAAACATAGAACGAAAAATGTGGTTTATCAAATGACTTCATCTATTGTAAACATTAAGAACTGAGTACTAAGAACAACTAAGAACCAAGTCACACACGAATTCTGTGAAAACAAGGCTGATAAAAAAATAACAAAGCAGTTTTTATTGGAGGCATTTGGAGGAGAATAAAGAGAACATAAAATGTTCTTTCATGTCAAACTTCAGTTTTTCGAGCAAAAACATTGATGTGATGAGTATGTGAAAGGGGAGATTTATCACCTGCTTGGACTCCTCTACAGCCGTCTGTAGCTTTCGGAGCTCCTTTTCGTACTGCTCCCTAAGTTTGTCCACCTCCTGATCGTGAGTTGCTACTTCATCTTTCAGAGCTCCCTTGAGCGCGGTCAGCTCCCTTTCGCGCCTCCTCAGCAGCTCCTCCTGCTCCTCTTTGGCTAGGAGCAGGTCCTGCATATCCAACTTCATCTGCATCACGTCCTAGAAAGTGCAGAACACGGTTACATTGCGTTAGATGTGCTACCATTGTCCTCAGGTCTTAAATATCTAGAATATGCAAATGCGTAAAATTTGCATATTATATGCAAATGTGCTTTTCAGCACTGGCTATTTTAATTCCATATAAACACCTTGATGAAAAGACAACTGTTGTGTTTTAGGTTCTGGGCAATAGCATGGAAGGCTTTCAAACTAGCCAAACTAATAGACATGCACCGATGTATCAGCCGCCGATCAATTTAAAACTTTTAGCATATGGATTATATAGCTTTGTATAGTTTAAATCAAGTACCTCCATAATGGCCTCTTTTTCTGCGCTGTCTGTTTGAGATTGTTTGGCTACATCCAACTCATCGTGCATCTCTGAGAGCTGGTCCTGCAGGTCTCTGATCTCAGTCTGGTACTGCTCTTTCTCCATCTTCACCTGGAAGAGGCTGACACATAGACATACAAACACCGTCATGTAAGCCACGTGAACCATGACAACACAGTCTGATAAAGCAATCTCTCATGTGCTAAACTGAAATACTTGTATAAAGTTGTGATTATGACAACCTTAAAGGTCACATTCCTTCTGATCCAATTTTTTAAACCCTAGTTAGTGTATAATGTTGCTATAATAGCATAAATAATACCTGTAAAATGATAAAGCTCAAAGTTCACTCCCAGGCGATATATTTTCTTTAACAGAATTCGCCTTTCAAAGCCTACAGCGAACGGCCGGTTTGGACTACAGCCCTCTACTTCCTGCTTTAATGACGTCAGTAGAACAGTTTTTTGACTAAACTACGCCCACAGGAATATGTCAGTCGGCAGATAAGCTAACAGGACGCTAAGCTGCTATCGAATCACAACACACTAAACAAGCTACACAATCAGAACTCGTTACGCATTTCTGAAGGAGGGACTTCATGGAACAAGGAAGACATCAGCCCGTTTTGGGGACAGTGAAAACAGCACTATACAGATAAGTAAATTGTGTGAAAAATACAGCGTTTTTTACATGTAAAACATGAACACATGTTATATTGAGCACTGTAAACACAATCAAAGCTTCAAAAACACAGAAAGAACGGGACCTTTAAATGGGACAGGATGGAGAGATCCAAGAAAATGTATCTGATGTTGGTGTTGATTTTCAGTGTTAAAAGGATTTACATCAGGACTAACACATGTAGACTTTAGTTATGCTCATCATGAGTCACCTTAACATGATAAATTAAACCAACCATCTCCCATGACCCCACCAGCATTTCGGCGAGCCTATGTGGGGTAACACCCACAAAGTTGTGAACCAAAGCCCATAAAACGTTTCTTACTCATCGAGTGTAGTACGCAAGTCAGCCTCAGTTTTACTAAGCTTGTCCTGCAGTCTGGCACAATCGGCTTGACTCTGGTCTAACTCTCTCTTCGAGTCTTTAATTCCAGCTCCCGCCTTCCGCTGACTATCACTCAGATCTCTGCACCTCTGCAAAAAGGATAAAAATAAGACATGACAGTTAGAACACAAAGGGGTGGTTTCCCAGACAGGGATTAGCTTAAACCAGGACTAGGCCTTAGTTTAATTAGAAAATATAATTATTTTTAACAAACATGCCTTACTAAAACATTACTAGCATGTATTTTGGGGCAAAACAAAGAGCACTGATGTATTTTAAGATATGTCAGTACAAATTGTTTTTAGTTTGGACAGCTCTTACATTTATTATAGTCTAAGACTAGTCTAGTCCCTGTCTAGGAAACCGCCCCAAAATGCCAGGATCTTCATTGAACCTTACCCCCCACAACATAAGCAAACCGGCTGTCAGTCTAAGACACCATGCAAGACGCAGTATTTCTAATAAGCCAGTAATTGGTTAACATGATTATTGTCCTTAAGAGGGTAATAGGGCTGGGATTTTCAGTTAACATGAAACAGACTTGCTAAACAGACAGAGCAGACGTCCAAGGTACATTTGACAAGTTAAAGTTGTTGAGGTATTAGTGAAAAGAGAGACAGAGGGTTGACTTTAAGAATTCATTGGCAAGCCCAGAGAAAACAATTACCTTGCTTTCTTCTTCTAGCTGTTTCTTAAGATTCACAATCTCTTTTTCCAGTTCTGCTTTCTGCTCCTGAAGGGCTTTAGCCTGGGCTGTAAGGTCTTGCGACTGAAAGAGACACTTATATTTATAACTATAACTCTAAAATATGTATAAAAACAAGATTTTAAGAAAACAATGTACAAAATGTACATAAAAATCAAGACTCGTTTTTCTCTGTCAAGTGAGAATTTTGGATGCATGAACAAACGTTTAAAGGAAAACACCACCGTATTTCAATATTTTACTATGTTTTTACCTCAACGTAGATTCATTAATACAAACCTTATGTTTTTTCAATGCGTGCACTTTTAATCTTTGTACAGCACGTTGTGAATGTGTAAGCATTTAGCCTAGCCCCATTCATTCCTTAGGATCCAAACAGGGATGAATTTGGAAGCCACCAAACACTTTCATGTTTTCTCTATTTAAAGACTGTTACATGAGTAGTTACACAATTAAGTATGGTGCCACAAAATAAAACTTGTTTGGAACCATAGGAATGAATGGGGCTGGGCTGGATGCTGGCACATTGGCGGGGCGCTGTACAGGGATTGGAGGTGCACGCATTGAAAAAAGATAGGTATGTATTAATGAATCTACGTTGAGGTAAAAACATAGTAAAATATTGAAAAACGGTGGTGTTTTCCTTTAAACATTATCCAAAAATGTGCCATTTAGTAAGTAAATAACACCAGAAGGCCTTTATACTTTCTCCAAAAGAGCTCAAAAGCTTCCTCATAAGAGGCTCACGGGTCTTAGCTGTTTATTGAGTCCAGTTACACCGACTCACATTGTTGTCTCCTTGCACGCTACCCGCAGCCCGTGACTTCAATGTCTGGATTTTTTCGAACACCAGGTTGACCTTCCTCTTGGTTGTGTCGTCATTATCGTTGCTCCTGCAAAGCAGACACAAGCGCTTGAAATTACTTGGATGATTTGAGAATCTCAAGCCTTTTTTTGGACCCTGTGTGTGTGTTAGTAGTGTGTGGGCTGGATCAGAGTATAATCCCTCAGAAATCTGAAGAAAAAAAAAAACCTGTGTAGAGAGTGCAGAGCACGCAAGCTTTGATGTATCACCTTATGACCTGCCCACCCTAATTACTGCTTTCTTTTAACAAGTCACATGTCTAGGAATGCATATTTCAATGGGGACGCGGATGCCCGCATGTTCCCAGGGCACTCAAGTGATACATGAGGGAAAAGCACAGAACTTTGGGTTACTGCCATACAGTAACAATAAGAGAAACCAACAGACCAGCACCGCCTCTCTTTTAACCACACACACACCTCAGATAGAGGAGACTGGTATTATTGGTTTTATGACGTAGTCTGATGTTGCCAACAGATATATTGGTTAAGAACACTGCTGACAATGACATTTCTTTGACCTGCTTTAATTACAACCACGACACTTAACCAGTCACGCCTACGGGACGCGTCGGTGAATGCGACCTAACCAGCACCTCAAGGCAAGACTTGTATACGGTGCTTGTAATAAAGGTGGCCATTGACCAGAAGATATCTGATCCTAGATCTGCAAGGCTTCACAGGGTTCATAGACACCGGTGTATAATCTGCTCACCTCCACATAGCACATGAGGAATGCAGAGAGGTTGGACCTTTTGACATCAAGAATATGGAGATCAGGGAGGGCACGGGTTCAGCTATTCACTAGAGCAGGTCGGGTTTATGGGCACCTACAGCACGCTTTTGAAGCTGTGCAGCGATCGTGCAGGATTAGATGCGAGTAGGAAGCAATGTTGTTTTGGGTGGAACTTAAGATCTTTGAGCAAAACTGAGCAAAAGCAGAAGATGTTTGTTGACTTTACACAGTCAGTTGAACTGTTTTTATTGGAAAAGAAGCTGAAACATATGGCAAGGAGTTTTGTTTATATACTATTTTGTGCTTTTATATTATAGGAACAAAGCAGACTGGTTTGTCGAATGTTTTAAGAAATTTTTCACAGTCATACATGGTGATCAAAAACAACCACTGCATAAGTTTACATCTCTTCCAAGCCAAACTGTTATACTCCCAAAATAAATAACAATTGATGCAAGCACTCTTTATAAGTTATTTAATGGCGGATGGATGTTATTATCATAATTTTATTGTTGAAATCTTATGTTTTATTGTTTGGTATGTGGTTGCTGCACCCAAACTGCCTATTGGGATTTTAATGAAAGACACCCACCACAGTTTACTACAGTATAATGAATGTGACCCACAATTTAGCCTGTAATGAGTCATTGAGAAAGAACATTAAGAATGTGTTTTTATTCTCAAAAGAAAGTTCAGGGTGAGTTTGAGTTAAGAATAAATGAGTCTACTGTATGCATCTGGAAGGGAGTGTACATTTTTGTGCTGTTCTCATGAGTCAGAGATAATAGTTTTGTTTTATTCTAGGTAAAATATTTCTGGATAGTTTCTCCCTAAATGCCTAAAAGATGTTGTGTGCTTTGCATTTGAAAAACAATCAAGAGTAAATTGTTCGAAACATTTATGTTTAACAAATGCATACAGAATCAATTGTGAAGTGCACTCACCCATCTTTGAGGTAACTGAATAATATCTGCTTGGCAGTGTCTTCATTTGTTTGTTGTGAAAGCTCTTGTTGACCTCTTAAAAGATCTGGCGTCACCTAAACAAAACAAAGAAATATAGTTTACACTAACAACAAGCCATTTTTTGTCTTTCATGACATTTATTGCATAATTAAAAAAATAATGTTTTAGGGTCAATGACAGGGCATTATGTACTATTACAATATGTACTATAAAAAAATTGATACATTTATGACATGCATCTTCTTTTCTATAAAATCTATGTAGTTTTAATACATTTTCAGTATTTTTTTAAAGGGACATTCCACTTTTTTGAAAATATGCTCGTTTTCCAGCTCCCCAAGAGTTAAACATTTGATTCTAATGGTGCGTTTACACCAACAGCGGTAGAGGCGTGAAGCGCGAGTGATTTCAATTTTAATCCAATGTGCAGACGCGTTCACTCGAGTCAGGAGGACCCGAGGCGAGGAAGAGGCGTACGGCTCGGAGCGGAAGACGCGTTTCCGCCTCATTCGCGCGTGAAGCTCTCTCGAAAGGAGCGAATTGAGCGTTGTGCGCGGTACGCGCGAATGGTGCTTTTGTGCATTTTGCGGTTCACGCGAATTTGCGGCTGACGCCCGAGTTGAAGGATTTGAACTTTGGCGGAATTTCGCGCCGCGTTAACCAATCAGGAGCCTGCCTGCTGCTGTGGTGGCAGCCCCGCCCGGAGTCACTCACTCAAGCAGTCACTCGGCGCTATATGACACAAGTTGTTATTTCTATAGAGGAGACAGGAATAAAAAGGACCTCGCTTGGAAGAGTGTCAGTAAGGACTTTGGGCAACCTGGTAAGTTGTAATACACACTTCACGTTTGAGTCACGTGACGTTTATCGACCCGCGCCGTTTATTTTCCCCCTATAGTAAGGTTACCCAATACAAACTGGTAACTCTCTTGATAAATGCACAATCAACATCAGTCATCTTGCAAACAGACACTCGCACAGCAGTTGCCCCTCCCACAAGAAGCGGATTTTGCCTCGGACGCGCGTCAAATGCTTGCTTTTTCCGCGCGTCTACTCCGCTCTACACGCGCGAATGCATTCAAAGTGTTCAAACGGCAAACTAGGCGCGGTAGACACCATTTTGACCCCCAAAACGCGTTTTGTGTAAACCCTGCATTACAGTTTTGGAATCCATTCAGCTGATCTCCGGGTCTGGCGATAGCACTTTTAGCATAGCTTAGCACAATCCATTGAATCTGATTAGACCATTAGCATTGTGCTAAAAAATAACCAAAAAATTTCAATATTTTTCCTTTAATATTTTAATAATGATTTGGTACCTCAACATGTAAAATGGCTGGTGGAGCCCATTGTATGGCAAAGTCCATACAATTTATTTTTTAAAACCTATACTATAAACAAATTTCACAAATATTAGTAGTTGTTGGGACGTTAGGATATTTGAAAAACGTTTGTTTGGATGTTCTTGAATGTCAAGGTAGTACAACCGCAATCATGCTCTTTTTATTAAGAAGTTAACAAATATAAAAGTAAACATATCACATTATACAGTATATTCGAATCAGTGTTTCCCAATCCTGGTGCTCGAGGAACCCCTCCCAGAATTTCCCAGTTTTAGTGCCTCCTTATTTAACACACCTGATTTTTTTCCCTGGTATCCAAAACTTTCTGGGAGGTGGTCCTGGAGGACCAGGATTGGGAAGCACTTGGGAAGGTCTTTATGGCTGAATGAAAAGTTTGTAGATTTCTCTCAAATACTGAAACACTACTTTAATGTAATAGGTACTTTCTGTGTCAGATGGTACAACCAATATTTTTTGTAAAAATAAATAAATAATTTTAATAAGCTAATAATTTAGCTAATATTTTATATCATTTATTTATATAAATTGTTGTTTTTAAATGTATATAGTTTTCAAATGTTAGTATAAGGGTAAAGTTGTTTTACACTTTTTAAATATTCTCAAAATTATAATTTTAAATGCCACTATCAAATAAACAAACAATTAGCATGGCACAGGGAGCACATTAAAACTTAGCTGGCAAATAGACAATGATTGGTTGTAACACATGACATTTTTTGAATGGGGATATCAAAAAAATTGCGGAAAAATCATTAAAGGCGGAGTCCACGATGTTTGAAAAGCGCGTTGGAAAAGGAGACGGGCCGACTACCAAAACACACTTATAGCCAATCAAATCAAATCAAATGCCGGGTTGCGTATGTGTGGGGCGGGTCTATCAACAGAAGGTCCAGATTCTATTGGGGTAGGGGCGTGTTTGTTTAGGTGATTTCAAATATCAACATTGGCTTTCAAACATTATGGACTTCGCCTTTAAGATGTACTGAAATATTGTTCAATAAACACATTGTTTTAAAACACAGTGTTCCTGAATCAAAAATATTTTTTTTATAAAATATTTTTTTAACAATACGTTTTTAGGTGCTTGCTTTGTCATTGACCCTTTCACCATATCGGATAACGCCATCATACCTGAGCATCCACTTCACTGTTTGGCGTTTTCCCATTGACAGCAGGGCGAGAAATTGATGCTGTTGTCACGCTCGACAGGGTCTTTCTGCTTTGTGATAGTTTGGTCTCTTCATTTTTGTTCTGGACAGGCACTACAGAGGGGCGACTCTGGGTATTTTTGTACCCCAAAAGAGAGTCGGACACTGTGCCCTGAGGAGAACCCGGGGCACTGCTAATTTGTGCTACATTTCTGAGGTTTATCCTGGGTCTGGTGGAAGGTGGAGAAATAGTGGAGGCTTTCACTCCAACACCTTTCTGCAGGAGCTGTGACGGGCGAAGAAGATGCTCTGTGGATCTGCCTCGATTACGGCTAACCTCGTCCAAGTAGTCATCATCACCCTCGAGACCGAATGGCAAGGCGCTGTCCACACTACGGGAACGCTTCCGGTCTTCTGGGTTCAGTCGATTTCTCCGTCCAGATCGACCCCTGCGTTGGTGAGTCTCTTTTCTGTCAAATTTTCTGATAAGCTCATCCACACCAGGGATGGACTCAGTATCAATATCACGCCCTGTGCCAGGCAGAAAAGGTATATAGCGTCGGTTTTCATGCCGGTTGATACTTTCTGCATAAAGCTGGTCAAACAGGTCTTCCTTGGTCGGTGTTGTGGAGCCCACAGATGACTTACGGGAAGAAGACGACTGTAGAACCGGGCCGCTGGAGTCAGTGCGCCGCAAGGGCAGAACGTCTGGTTCACGTCGACTTCGCTCCAGACTTGAGTTTGTGCTACTCACCGAGCTAGGAGGTCTAGTGGACGTCTTGGTCTTTTCGTAAGGGTTGCTGACTGCCGTGGATGCCTGAGGAACCGGAAGGCGTTGTGAGGGCTGAGTTTGAGCCTGGTAAGGCAATGGAGTTTTTTGTGTTGGCTGAGAGGACGGCTTGACCTGAGGTTGTGTTTGACCCTGGGGTTTAACCTGAGGCTGGGCCTGGTCTTTGGACGGACCTGTTTGAGTTTGGACCTCTAATGGGAGTGTCTGGGGACGATCCTGAGATTGGACGTTTCTCCTTTCATTCGGTAAAGATGCATTTTGGACTACGAATTGGTCTGGGGTAGAGGTTCTCGGCTGGCTACCAGCTGTGGAGTTTGCTCTGTGCAGGGATCCTGGGTAGGAATTTCTTGTCTCAACAGTAGGCAGTCTTGCGAAGTTATCAAGAGTGTTACTGTCAGGATCATATGGCTTGAGAAGTTCTGGATGCTTCTGGTAGTTTAAAAGAGTGGACTGTTTCCTAGGATCAGACGTTCCATTTTGAGGACCTCCATTTTGCTTCTGATGCCTAAAATCCACATACGGGCCTTCAGAAAGATATTTAATAGATTCTTTGAATTCATATTCATCATAATTGCGAGTGAATACGCTTTCAGAATCCAGATATCCGTTACTGTTTTGGGGAACCCCATAGGGGTTTGAACCTCTATCCTGGTTGTTGAGGACTACAAAGGGATGTCCATCTATGCCTTGTACTCTGATACTGAGGCCATATGTACCATTAGCCTGGCCTCTTGCGCGGGAGGCCTGTGTATAGTTTTGTGAAAGTCCAGTGTTTGGCATCCCGCTTACTCTGTAAGACTCCATACGGAACACTGAAAGAAATTACAGAATCCCTTTCCGTGGATAAGGCTCACCTGTGAAAACAAAGCCATAATCGTATTATTACACAAATAGTACATAATGCGTTTAGCATATTTAGATCTAAATACCTGGTTTTTTAAATGTCCAATGATAAGATTGTCTGATAACATGTCATTATGTTATTCAGCCCTAAATCAAGATTACAATATGTGATGTAGGCAGTGAAAACTCAGCTAAAGTCAGTTTTTGTGATTTATGGTTTTCTACATAAAATCATCCTACATAATGTTTAAAGATACAACATTTTGTGAAAATATAAACTTGATATATTTAATATTGACAGAATTTAATATATATATATATATATATATATATATATTTATTTATTTCACATTAGATATGTTATAACAATGCAATAATGTATGTTTGCTTTATAAGCACATGGCAGGCATGAAAACAATTAAGTAACTGCGATTTCAGCTGAGTCCCGAATTTATAATCTCCAGCACATTCTTAACACTGCTGACTAAAGCAAAGAGAGACTTCAGTGTTTGGGTCATGATGCCACTATATGGGGGCATACGTGCATTTAGTATTATTGAATTATCTTCAAACAAGAAAGATGAAGAGTCACTGTCAACAATTCTGTACGGGAAATAAATAACCAACGTATGTGATGTAAAGACATTTTCATCTCATTTGCATCAAGTGTTCCAAAATATACAACCCACTAAACACTGGACATCAGATAGACGTGCAGATCATGTCTATATTGGGTCTGTCGGTCCATGACTAATTCTGGACATCTATTTGACGTCCAAACTAGGTCCACTATTTGGACGTCCAGACTAGGTCCACTATTTGGAGGTCCAACCATGACCCTACCTGGACGTCATATTAACGGACAACATTTGACCTTGAACTGGGTCATTTTTTTGACGTCATTTGGACATCTATGACAGGCCTATATGTATGTATTACATGATTAGGCCTATATGTGTTTATTTACAAATATCAGCATTATTGTATCAACATGATTAATACATATGGGCAGCCTATATTACTTATACAGAATTTTTTTCTGTTTTCCTGAATTACATACAAATTCATCTAAATTTACAATTAAAAAAATCTGTTATTAGTTCGTTGTATTAAAAGTATATGACCATACTAACAATTAAACATGAAAAAACACAAATTTATACATTTATTGTAAAAAGTATATAAGGGTTACTTAAGACTGTTGTAATAGTCATGCTTTTGAGATATTGTTGGCCTAGTGGATAGAGAGACTTGTTTGTCACCCGGAGGTTGCTGGTTCGATTCCCACAGCGGGTGGGAAGTGACAGAAGTGTATTTGGTTGCATTGATAGTTGCCCAGTATTTGTGTCTGTGTGGGTTCATGACTTGCAGTGGATGGGTGAAATCCACGTCTCTTTCACTTTATACCCTTTTACACAGAGGTTTTCGTGAATATTAGACGTGCAGTATACGTAAAAAAAGGAGGTCACCTGGCGTTACAAACAAACAACCCCTGAATTTGGACGTCCAAAAATTACATGAAAAAGACGTCACTCTGACGTCACAGTGCGCAGTGGGAACTGCAAAAAAAAAAACCAATGCTATCAACTCAATTCGTTAAAACAAATCACATTTGACATGCGCTGTATTGTGAGGTAAAGAATGGGGTAAACAAAGCTGCAAATTATCACCCCACTTCAGGTATCACACTAGGCAACAGGCTATTATCAGTTTCGCCTGGACCCCACAGATAAAATCCTTTTACCTCTAAGCAAACAAAAGATTGCACGAGTCATATTGATGACTGTGATTCAACAAATGGTATTAGCAGAGCATGCAGTGTAATAATGCACATGGCAACCTGTGAGATGCCTCAGGGCTTCCCACTGAACAAAACCCAAGCAGCATTGTTCATTTTCTATAGGCATATAAAGAATCAATTCAATCAATAATAAAGGTGTAAAGATACTACAGACCATATATGCTGACAGAATAGTCCTAAAAGCTAAATGAACTTATCATAATAAAGACAGGCAAGTGGAAATACATCCTCATTGGGCTACTAAGAAGGGACTCAAACTTTCCAGCCCCACAAAGGGGAATGAATAAGAACAATAAGGGCGAGTTATAAAACGAGCCCCCTTATCCACAAGGAACAGAAAAAAGGATATGACACAATAGACTCTTTCAGCTTCTGTATCACATGTACTATACACACAGGGATTTGTGGTGTTAATGTTACTCCTTTCCTCTCATTGTGTCGACTGGAAACGTGGAGATCTGACAGGGGAGTTTTTGCTGTATGCAATGCATCCAAGGCCTCCAATTGCTTTCTCTTGCCAGGAAACTCAAATAGAAGTTTCTGGTTAATCTGTTTCACCATAGTAACCCCTAAACTTATTTAGTCCTGATAAATGTATAGCATAATGGCATCAACGTAAACATTTAGCAAAAAAGTTTAGGCTTTGAGGACTGATAACGAGGCAAACATTATAAATATCTTAAGTAATACAAGTTGCTTTTGCTTTTACATACAACATGAGGCATGTTACATAAATACACAAAAATCTAAAATAACATTTTCATGACATGCATTTCAATCTGCACCATCAAAAACATGCAAAGTTGCAGGATAAAAATGTTGCGTCTTTATGTTTTTTTTTAGATATTTAAAAAATCGTAGAAGATGCTAAAGACTCGCTTTACCACTCGCCTTTATCAATTACAACATCATAAAATTAATTAGATTTAAAATGTATTTTTCTGTCTTGCAGTGCGTATCTGTTAAAGTTGGTAAACTTTAACTTTTGGCGTTTTATTAAACTTAACAATGTTACTGTACAGTACAACGTCGGCTAAATGTTTCTACATTAAAGTTGGGCACATTTTACCTCCACAGACATCAAAATGAATAAAATTATCATCCTAAAGCTGTACTTACCGCAGTTTATCCAACAATATGCGTTTATTTCTCTTTCAAGCTCTCTAAATCACGGTGGCACGATCCATCTCCTTCAAATTGCTCAAAGTCACTTGTTGCAGGTCTTGTTTTCAGACGAGTTTTACTTCAGGCACACGGGCTGTTCAGAAGTATAATTCCCGCCCACATTACTCCACCCACCCGCTCCCTGTCCATCAGTCCCGCTGCGGCCTGCTGATTCCCGATCAGCTGATCTCTTTAACACGACAAGCGATCAGAGCGCATTTTAGATTTCGGCTGATCTGAAAACACAATGGCTCAGAAACTAGGTGTAGGCCTTGTGATTTCGGTATCGATTTATTCTGGAGTTTTCATGAGATAATGAGTTTTCACTTAAGATGATATAGAGGAAAAAGTACACGCGTGTGTGTTTATTGTCGGTTCTTTACTGGATCTTGAATAGAATTTCATAGGAAATATTAAACATATGTAGGACGTTATTACCAATACGATTCAACGCGATTTTAAATAATGATGCAAGATTAAAATTACTTTAATTTTGAGTATTGTTTACAAAACTTTGACTCACAATTTTCTACCGTTCACCTGCCATTGCAAACTAGTCCTGACAACTCCATAGGACTAAGAGCGCCATCTAGTGATATAATTCTAGAGACGGCTCATTTACATAATGCAAATTATAAATAATTATATTGAACTTATGCAACGGGATTTGCATAACGTTAAAGCAAAAAACAAAAACCAATAAATAAATAAATAAACAAATTGTGTAGTAGGTATATGTGGTACATTTTTAAATCGTTATCCTCGTACTGTACTATTATAAACTGTAGTAAAATTCTATACTACACTCTTAAAATGGCTGGGTTATTTTTGACCTATAAGGAGTAAATATTGGACAGAATGACCCAATGTTGGGTTGTTGTTATGCCATGAGGTATAATAACCCAGCAGTTGGGTTAAAGTAACCATTGGGTCAAATTTTAACCCAGCACGTGTTCTGTCCAATATTTACCCATTATGGGTCAAAAATAACCCAGCCATTTTTAGAGTGTACCCTGTAAAGAAAATGCAGCATTGTCAAATCCACATAATTTGTTAAGTTAAAGTAACATAATTTTTTTTATTAAAGTTGTTTTTATAAGCTATGCTATGTCAACATATCACAGGTAAAAATAAATAATAATAAAAATAATATGTTGAATTGACTTGCAAAACTAAATTGCTATAACTTCATGTTGCATTTTTACAGTAGTATTTCTATACAATTCAGCAAGGTATTGTTGTGTTTCTGGACCTTATCATAGTAAAACTTCACAGCATTTAATACAGCTTATTAATTTTCTACATTATAATACTACTACAGCCTATATTAATAGTGAATACATTTTACTGCAATCAATATTAAAAGTATAAATAAAAACAAAAAAGAGCAGCTACAATTTTTGTTAGTGGGTTGACCATTTAATAGGCTACGCTTAAATGAGGTAGACCCAATTTTGTCACCTGGAAATGTGTAACCTACAACAAAAGCCAATGAACACAACCAGCACACGTGGTGGCAGTTATTTTCTACAAACAGGGACACAGTGAATATTTAATGGGAACACCGATGTCTGGGTTATGATGGGTTTCATTTATCTGCATATCTGAACGCCTGAGTAGGCTACTGTACGTCTTGTAGCTGTTTTGAGTTACATGAAACACTAAAGCAGCTATAATTTGACAACGTCTGCAATCATTCAGTAGAGAGCGCTCGAGTCTCTGGTGTGAATGGAGATCGAGAAACATGCAACTTATGATGATGTAGCCTACGTACGCCAACGTTAAAGTCAACAACTTTAAAAATATATAATAATAATAATACAAATACTTTTACGAATCAGCTGCTTACCATTAAAGCTATTACAGACAGACTGACTGATTCATTTCATGTATTGTGTTTTGGGCCATTCTATTATGATCTTAATGTTTTCAACATGTGATATTTACGTTGCTGAAAGGTTTTCTATTAGTTTCTATCCAGCAGACATAAATTCCACAAAATAAAAGCCCATATATATTACCAGTATAAAGAGACCCACATAGATCATTATGTGTTCCATTTAAACTAATCCAATTCCCATTATAACCATAAAAACCATTGGACATCGTATTGGGGATTTGTTTTTTTAGAACAGATTTTTATAACGGATATAAATACAGCTATGAGATGTCATTATACAGTTTTCCCACATGCAAATATATATTTATGTGTTTAATTTTAAGTGAATTAATCTCAATAAGCAATATATTAGTTCAAATATTACAAATCTATTCATTTGCTGGAATAGTCCATGCATTTGCTTTGTGCAACACTGAACCAATGCTGCAGAAAAAGTTTAGAGATAACTCAAGTTTTGAGTTTAATCATAATTTCTAGATTTTGTAACCATTCCAGTCCAGTGTCTGTTGAATTTCAACAAAAACAAACCTTGGTACTTACAAAGTCATCCAACAGCAAATGTAAAAGACTGAAAGCATGACAAGACTCATAAAAAATTAGGGTTTTTCCAATTTTTTCCTCCTGAATTCTCCCTAAGACACATGTAAAACATTAGTATTTTGTTGTTGAGAAATGAACTTGTTTTCTTGAAGATCGGAAAACACTGCATCTTTTTTTGTTATTTTGACTGGTTTCCCCATTTCAATTTCGAGTAAATCAATTAAATATAAAAAAATATTAAGAATTTGGCAGAAATACTGCCGGTAGTTGACAGAATGAAAAAATTATAATTTTACTTAAACACATACACTAAAAAATGATTCATTCAATTTACTCAATTTTTTTAAGGTAAGTGGTTGCAATCAATTTAAGCTACATTTAAACAAAAGTTTTTTTATTTTATTTTACTAATTGTTTTTGTTTAAATGTAGCTTACATAAATTGAGAATTGAGTACATTTAATAAATATTTATTTTCAGTGTACCTATAAATATAGTAAATCTAAAAAAACTGAAAGAGATCATTGACATTTTTCCACAGCTGTACAGTATATACTTCACTAAAGTGAAAGAGTAAGGCTTTGATCTGATCCACATTTTTATATAATAGGCAATTCTACAAAAAACCGTCAATATGTCCCTTATAAAATATACCTATATAAATTATATAAATAAGAAAGGACAATGCTACATACTATTTGCCCGTTAGGATGTCTAAAATCCCACAAAAATGTACTGTAAAAATCATCTTTACTAAACAGAAACATCATTTGTTTTATGAAATGACTGCTAGGGACCCTTAGTTAGATTCCAGCAGCAGAAATCAAGATGCTCCTGTGAGCAAGCCCATCGTAACACTCCCTTATGGGTTGTCCCAGGCAGCCAGATCCACAGGAAGTTAACTTACAAACATGGTGGTCCCATGCTTATAAAAAACTGGCCATTTTTCTAGTTGACTGCAAGTAAACACTCCAGGGCACGGTTTTGATAAAGGCAGGAAGGAATATGCACACTCAGTCACACAAAAACACACACATTGGGAGGAAATGGAACAAAGCCTTCCCACCCAGTCAGTGGAGTTGGAGCAATCTCCAGATGAGGTGTCGTTTTGGAAGGCTGACAGACTCAGCTTCCAGAGTCGGAATTGGCCGAGATCCCTCCAGTATTTAGCAACCTCTTCCCAGCGTCGCTCCCGTCTCATAGCAGATCTAGGGGCCGATCTGTCAGCGCAGGACAAATCCAATGAGAAACTGTCTCTCACACTTATGTACAGAGACATAATTTAGGGCAGATGTGTAAGCCAGGGAGATGAGTTCTGGGATTTAGTTTAGTCTTTTAATTGGACAGCCAGGACTGATGTCATTGCATAAAAATGTACGGCTGAGATGAAAAATGAGAAATAAACTCTTATTGGAGTTTCATGTGGAAGTTGCATTGTGCAGAAAGGCTTTGGCTGCAAACCTTTCACCATTACTGGGACAAAACAGGTGCTCCCATTTTTCATAACCGACACCAAAATGGAAAAGAAAATAATTTAATTAGAAAGGAAAGTCGATTAGCGCGGGGAATATGTGGGAATATGCACACACCCTGTGTAATGAAAGAGCGATAGTCAAGTGTGTTATACCTCAGAGCACCAACATTTTATTTCCCCACGATCATTCACTCGAAAAGCAAAATATGTTTGTCTCTCATTCAAGACAAGTTAAAGACAGATGTTTCACTTTCTTAAGAAATATGAATGAAACCCAAAAGAATGAATTTGCACAGCGCACAGGAAACAAATCCTAAAAAACAAGCCAAAGAAGTATTTGTAAAGCCAAAATAATACTTTCTAATGAGAAACCCCTTTGAAACAGTACAGCTTTGCACTTGTACCAAAGATAGTGTTAACACCTCAAAGATGCAATTAGTATCTCAAAGGTATATTTAGGTATATCTGTACCTAATGATACATATTAGGACTGTTTTAAAGGTTACTGCCCCAGTGACAGCTGTGGTACATATTTCTACCAATTTTTCTAACAGTGTAAGGCTAAATGTCTTTGAAACAGATGTTACGCATAAGCCAAGCACATTTAAGGTTGGTTATGTTGAATGAGGACAAGACAACCGCAGCTCAAGGAAAATAAACTCACGTACAATTCAGTTAAAAAAGATGGCACATTTATTGCTACATAAATGTTATATACATATTGTGTTTTCTGTTACAGAGACAGAAAAAAAGAATTCAACTTCTTACTGCTGGTTTTCTGATGTGCATTGACAATACCTTGAATTTTGACATGGGTACAAATCTTTCATCAACCAACAATGCAGACTGGAGACAGAAACGGAGAGCACATCTTCTGGAACATCAAGCTCGTACAATACCCCATATGTACTAGACTGCGAGCTACAATCCTACGTATGTTCTTAAGATGCTATCAATAATCTTTCTTCTTATAATAATGGACAGGTTATGGTAAATAACCGTACATTTGTTTTACTATCTAATATAGTAAAATAAAGTAAGAAACTTTTTACTCAAAACTTTTGATTTCAAAAATCTAGAAAGAGTAATATTTAGAATTCAAGAAATGTTCTTACAATATTATTGTATAAAAGACTAACTATAGTGAAAAATAAGCCAAATTTTTTTTATCCTTTTCATAGATTTTTTCGTTATGAGGGAAAGCATCAGGGCATACAGCAAAAACTAACATACAGAAAAACAGAATAAACGCAGGGAAAATGAAACAATAGACAAAGAGATGACTCATAACCTCGATTAATTTGCAGCCGGCAAAAATACAAGCTCTTGAATACTGAAATGTATAACAAGGCCACAAAGACTAGTGGATTTTGTTAAGGAAGGTAACTCCACACAAAATAAGAGAAAAAACACAGATTTGGAAATTAATGCTGATATTGTAATAAATGTTTCTTAATGTTTTTTGTTCTTCTGACTTAATGGACTGATTAATATTAAAATGTGGCCGAATGGAGTGAAAGCACGGAAGACAACAGACCGGGTAAAATCAAAAGATTCAAAGCAAAAAAACGTTTTGGTCTTAAAGTAAAAAGCATACATTATACAACGAAAATAAGTGGTGTCTGCTGCTCTCTGAAACACACAAAAAACATAATGGCAGAGAAAATCCTGATTTCCACTGATCGCTGATTTTGATGCTTCACAGCATTTATAGAGCTTCTTGTTTTCGAACAGACATTGCGCTCACATTCTGCTGATCGAGTATCAAGTACTCCAATGCATCGGGGAAAAGACAAAGCCATTCTAAGTAGTAACTTAGAACCTCCTATTTTCACACAACAAATATACGCTTTACTATGAAGCCTAGAGAAATGCTTTGTATACAAGTACAAATAAACATATAACATGTGGTTACTTTGAGTATTTTTTTCGTTTTCGTTTTTAACTGTTAATGTTTTTAGAAAAAGAACAAACATAAAGCAAAATTTCAATTCAGGCCAGGTGAAGTAATGGTCATCGTTTTAAATCCAACTCTTCTCACGCAGTGCCATGTCTAACGCCTTAGATGCAAAGTTGCTCAGCACAAATGCCCTCGGCATTACCACGGCCGTAATAACGTAACATCTGAATACAAATAAACTGCATCGGAAATATATTTCTGTTTACCTTTAACACTATATGGCAAAGGAATCAAAAGGAAGAGACTGTGTCCCGTTCTCCATTTAAGACGCTAAGAAAAATGCAGGGAATGCTGGGGTTTTGTAACTTACTGCTTTCTGTATCTGTACTGCTTACTAATGAGTATAAACATGTCAGTTTGTGTTTGATCTTTGACCTTTCAGTAAAGCCAGAGTTTGCCGTTCCACCATCAAACTTTGAGGAAAGCGCAGTCTGATCTCATCTGGCCTCACTCTTCATCTCTCGTCTTGCTATCGACGTACAAAATAAAGATTTAGGTAGTTTTGGTTTCTCATGCTGATACTTGCGGAATGAATGTTTGATAAATATAAGTAATATATTATTTTTTCTTCATTTTTTTCTAAACAAAGGGAACGCCGTCAAATTCTTTCGAGGGCATGGAATTTGATCCGAGTGCGATAAAAAATATATTAATCTCATAGTGCGGATGTTGAACGGAGAGGTCCTTCCACAGAGCGACACGAGGGAGATGGTGCGGACGGCACGCGACAAACTGCAGATCTACTGAAACGCCACCAGCTTTCGTAGCAATGTACTTTCCCTTTAAACACAGACTTACAGCTCAGTAACATAATAAATAGAAAAAAAATCAACAAACGAAAATAAAACAATTGCTGTTACAATGCATTCGTCAATTCAGCTTAGGCACAAGGCAACTTCCACGTAGAGGGTGGAGGGGGTGGCGACAGTCTCTGATTGTACAGCTGCGGCACACAGCTTGCGGACAGCGATATGTGCTGAGGGGCTTCTTCGCTTGATTTTCTTTTCTCGGTTGGGCAGAAAGTTGCTTATCGATACGGGATGTCTTCACAGGGAGCTGGGCACTTGCCAGTTTTCATCTCAGGATTGCTTAACGGTGGAATTTTGCTTCAAGTGGTGTGTCTTTTCAAATCTGTGTCACAAACTGTGAGTCCTGTCCGCCCGTGGAAAGCAAGGTCACCAACTCTGTCTAACACACGCTATCAGGATCCATTTGATCTGAAAGTGAGAGAACGTTGGTTGTCAAAACCCACTGGGAAATTTCCTAATTATGTTTATCAGGTTTATGTAAATATACTGCAGGTTACCTGGCCAGTGTTCAAAGATGGCCCATGGGGTTGGATGCGTCTGTGAGGCCTGGGTGCACAGGCGGGTGGGTTTGTTGGGGGTCACCTGAAACCCCTGACACCTTCTCCTCCTCCCTTCTTTTAAGGCAGGCTGCTTTGGGGTTTAGATTCCTCTCTGTGCAAAAAAAATTGAAAGAGCATGCAATTTTAGTTAGTTTCAGAACTTACAACATTTAGTTTACTGTACAAAACCAGATCTGACTATCAGTGTCTGACCTCTGACTTGCTGTTCGAGGCTGAGAATAACAGCGACGGCCTGATGAAGGATGAGCAGTTTGGTCTGGGGCTTCTCGCTCTTCAGGTGGAGCTGACACATGCGGCCCAGCTCTTTAAATGCCTCGTTGATGTCTCGGACCCGCAGCCTTTCGCGGGCGTTGTTGGCCATCCTCCTTTCGCGCTCACGCTCTGCCTTCTGCTCGGGATTCAGGTCCTCGTCATCATTGATACTGCTGTAGGACAACAGATAAGACGTAGAAAACAATTAGTCCATAAAAAATGTCATTTGAGGTGAAAAGCGCTTAATCACATGGGAATGTCTGAAATGGTTTTGAAGGTAATTTTAGAGGTAGTACTTTGGTGATGAAGGCCCTTGCCTTGGCCGAGCTGCTCCCCTCGCCTTAAGATCCCTTTTATTGCCCTCATCGTCCGATTTGAGGTCGTCAGACGAGTGTTCATCATGCATGTCGTCCTTGTCTTGATTCTCAACCTTGAGCTCCAGAGGACCGACCTGGCTAGCCAGACTGCCAGCAAGTGCTGTCACATACAACAAGCACACCATTCATTCATGTTTTAAGAATACATACAAGTTGATGTCGTTAAAAATGGAATGGAATGACATAAAAAGCGTTCTAACCTCTGAATGCTTCCGCTGCGTGGTTGAGCTCTGAGCTGGAGCCGGCGCTGGCCTGCAAGCCACCATGGTTGTTGAGGCTGACGGCCTCGTCACGGTGAACAGAGCCCTGTCAGAACAGATAGCCGTAAATACACGAGGCAGAGAACAGAGCAAAACATCAAGGGTCCCTCTGAT
Organism: Misgurnus anguillicaudatus; assembly: GCF_027580225.2. NCBI lineage: Eukaryota > Metazoa > Chordata > Actinopteri > Cypriniformes > Cobitidae > Misgurnus > Misgurnus anguillicaudatus. The sequence goes on along the minus strand of NC_073357.2, from coordinate 46,261,932 downwards.
CACGAAGCCATCTGATCAGTGCCGAAAAACAACAAACGTGATTTACATTAAATCGGGGAAGAGACAGATCTTGGACTTCAAAGCTGAGAGTCTCTGTGTTCCTACTGTAGACTATGACCTCCTCTCTGAACAACTGAGTGGTATTCACACTACAAAGAATGACCTTCACAGACCGAAATTCGCACTCAGAGACGCACAGCACTCCGGCCCGGAGTTTCAATTCTGTTTCACCTATTATATTTTCTTTGGTTTTCGTTTTAAAAGCGTATGGTCACACTTTGAGTGGCAGGTTGATTGCAATGTAGCATTGGGCTGATCTTTTTCACATTACAGTAGAAGGCATAGCTGCAAATGTTAGATCGCATAAAAAGCTAATGATTTTGTGTTGACTGTTTTACTTTAAAGGGACACTCCACTTTTTTTGAAAATACGCTCATTTTCCAGCTCCCCTAGAGTGAAACATTTGATTTTTACCATTTTGGAATCCATTCAGCCGATCTCCAGGTCTGGCGGTACCACTCCCAGCACAGCCCAGCACAATCCACCGAATCGGATTAGACCATTAGCATCACACTTAAAGGGACAATAAGTAGGATTTACCCCCATCTAGTGGTGAAATTGTATTTTGCATTCAAACGAACAGTGCTCTCTAGCGCCTCGCCTGTCCAAATGCGTGTTGCAACTACGGTAGCCATTATGTACTCACTGATCTCCTTGTCCTTGCAGCTGGTTCATGTGTTCTGAATGAAAACGCGTTGTGGAAACGCGTTGGTAGGCTAGTGCTTTTTGTCCCTCTCTGCTATTATAGTTTATCAATACGGCGGAACGACATGGAAGCCTCCTTGTACTTACCCGTTCAATGTAACTAAAGAGAAGAAATTCTAAGCTTACAAAGAAAAGTCAGACGGAAAATTAAAAGTTGCGATTTTCTAGGCCAATATGACTAGGACTATACTCTCATTCTAGCGTAATAATCAAGGACTTTGCTGCCGTAACATGGCTGCAGCAGGCGCAATGATATTACGCAGCACCCAAAAATAGTCCCCTGCTATTGAAATTAACCAAGGGGACTATATTTTGTCTTAGTACACGATGTAAATAAGAGTCAAGTTTTAAATAAGAAAAATATCAAAACTCTTTGGTCATTGTTGAGGGCGATGCTAATTGTTTAATCAGATTCAATGAATTATGCTAAGCTATGCTAAAAGTGGTACCACCAGACTCCAGGGGAGCTAGAAAATGAGCCCCTCCTCAAAAAAAGTTGAGTGTCCCTTTAATGCCACATATTCAATGAGAAAATATGCACTTCACATTAAGACCTAAAATAGGTTTAATTTTGACTTCACTGTGAATTGAAGTAGACACTACTTTCCATCAAAGGAAAATGACTTTTTATATATGGCTACAGCAATAAACAATCTGCTTTTTAATGCTGAACATCAAATAGCAGTTTGACCAGCATTCGTCATCGGTGGCTTTTAAATGCATCTGGATTTGATCAAGCTCTTGTCATGTGATTAGTAGGAAACACGACAGCCCCCCTTTGAATCTCTGCCACACTGCCCTTCTCTCATCCTTCCACCCTTGCCACCCCAGGCAGGCGGGAGCACGTTAGCCCATGATCGAGTTCCTTTTTGGTGAAGCTACGGTATTGGGAGTCAGGGACAAGAAAGAAAAGGGGGCAAGGGGTGCCATTCCCCCTTGTCCTTCAGGAATGCGTTCCTAAGTCACTGTTGGCCTCTGTTAACCTCTCTGCCGCCCGGCTTCGAACCCCCTCCCCCATGCTCTAATCTCAGCACCACTCTCAACAGGTGTCTAAACAACTCTTTGTCTGTGGCAAAAGAGGGGGGCTGTCGACCAAAGAAGGCGGCCATTTTCCTGTCTGGGCTTGATTACCATACAGCTGAGGCGCACAGACACACACGACCAAAGCGTCAGATTTCCTGAGATGTTAAGAACGAGGAGGGTAAAAAGAGAGACAGAAAGAGAAAAGGGTGCACCAAAATAAAAGCACGCTGGGCTGAATCAGGACCTTGTCTGGGTGTGTGTCTCTCTCACAGAGCTCTGTTTGTGTGTGCATGAACACATAGGCCACTGACAGCAGTTCACCAGCTCAAACGCAGAAGAAAGACACACATTTTATCTATCACAGCCCTGCTCTGTCTCTTCCCATTTGCTTGAATAAAAACATTCATCATGACTTAAACATAAGTCGCATCCAGGCCAAAACTGGTGAAACTGACTTTTGTCACCATGCGACAGTGTAGAGCTGTTTAAATCCTCGTGTTTCATTTAGATTGAGGCAATGAATTATTATTGGCACATCGATGAGCTGTGGGCCCGGTGCGAAGAGAACAAAACCAGAGCCGCGAGAGTTTGGATTTCCTGACGTGTTTCATTTTAACTGGGGATGTGAGTTATTATTGGCACACCCCTGCTGTGAGAAAGAAAGGAATCTGCTTATAAGCAATTCGGTGTCAATCTGACAATTTTTATTCTTTTTTTAATTGTACCATTCGAGTATGCTAATTTTGTTTGACTTGTACGCTGTCAAAACACAGATCCAAACGGCTTCGATAACATCTGACGCAGCATTCCAGACATTTATTGGCGCTCTGAAATATTAAATGAAAACAATGGGTTGTTCAGGATAGTAAAGTGTTGCCAACTGGCCAATAGGTCTTGAAAGCAATAAGAACAGCAAGGAAAGGTCATTTTTGTGATTAGGAAATTTTTTTAGTGCCCATTCTTAAATACATTTAAAGGGGGCATATCATGAAAACTTGAGTGCTATAATTGGGTCCCCAGAGCTTTTATCAACCTAGAAAATGTGAAAAAATAACAACATCAACCCAGTAACTTAGTTTTGGTGAACCACTCTCTTCAAGCATGTGAAAAATTAGGTCACTGAATTTTGTCTCCCCTTGTGATGTCAAATGGGGATCTTATTCTAATAATACCACCCCTTAATCTGCACTATTGAACCACGGCACTGCCATTTAATGCAGAGAGAGTTTCAATATCAACAAACCACCATCATGGTGATCAGTGTTTGCATTTCATCAGCTCATTTGCATTTAAAAGGACACACCCAAAAACGACAAATTTTTGCTAACACCTACAAAGTGTCCATTTTAACATTCCATAATAAGTCCCTCCAGAAAAACATTATTGTGCGATCACGCGATATATTGCCTAATCAGCCAAAGTCTGCATATTTATGCGGGGCTGCATTTTTTCCAAATACGATGCACTTTCGCCGCATTAATTACATATTTCCGCACACAAAATATGCGGGGCTTGCATGATTGAATGTTGAAAAATGTTGCATTTACTTCCCAAAAGCGCAGCCGTGTCCTCTATTGCCATGGGAACGTTATGAAGTGACGTGATTATGTGATGTGAACATCATTGCAGTTTTTGCAAGTTCCGGAATTTTCGCAAATTCCCGCAATTCCATCGCATAAATTGCATAAATATCCCGCATATTCCATTGCATTTTTTAAGAAAACGTGCCGAAAAATCGAGGATTTTTGCCCGGAACAATCACAAAAAAACTCCGCGTTTTTCTGGAAGGACTGTATAATAAATTATCTGTGGGGTATTTTGAGCTAAAACTTCACATACGCACTCTGAGAACCCCAGAGACTTATTTTAAATTTTTTTTTAAATCTCATAATATGACCCCTTTAAGCATTTATTAAAAAAAGCATCAATACATGTGACTTATTTAAGAGCAAAACAGTTCTCGAATGACAAAAAGATTATTTCACATTTTTGGGAAACTGATGGGAAAACGCCTCCCTCTGCTGTTCCTTCAATTACAGCTGTGCACTAATCTCTCTGTAAGAGTGAATGAATGGTGTGGGATGTGGGAGAGATACTGAGTTCCTTAGTTTCACCGGGTCTCGCATCACACGAGTCCCCACAGCCCCAATGAGCGCTACGCTGCGGAAATGTCTTCCAGACCGGCACTGATCTGCTTGAATCTACTGTGACTGCTTTTCCCATTCAGTCTGTGGAACGCAGCTCTCGTAGGGAGAGCGAGCTTCGGTCCAGGCATTACGCGTATGGAAAGTATGTGGGTTTAAGTTAAACTGCTCTCAGTGGAAAATAGTTCAGTTTCAGCACATGGCCGAGCCTTCATTTTAAACAGGTGGCTTAACTCTGTTTATGAGCCTATTTGGAGAGGCGCAGTGAAAAAACACATGCTTCTCTCGTTCTCTTGCCTCTAATAACTGTACGGGACTTTGAAAAGAAATAAGACATACAATAGGGCGCTGAAACAAATAAGCTAAAGTTTCCTCATAACAGGAAAGTTTTCATTACCATCTGTGCTGTTCGGCTGGTCACCAATCCAGACGCGGGGAAATTGTTCCCAATGGGTGGGACTGGCCCGTTGTGTGCTTGTCCCAACAGGCTGTGGAGGTCACTCGACAGGTTGGTAGTGGAACCCACGGCGTGGTTTCGCAGGACATGGATCGCGTCATCCAACCTATCCAACCTGTCCTCCATTCGAGACTGGAATGAGGAGCAGTGGAGAAAAGGGAAAGAGAGAGAGAGAGAGAACAAAACAACATACTGTGAGCTTTACAGAAAAACAAGTAGATTTAGACATGAAATAAAAAAATTACATGCAGCATAAAGCAAAAGCACATTAGAAGAACTAAGCATATGGAGAAAAGAAAATAATAAAAGTGAAAGGCTAAACAATTTATAGAACATCTGGTTGAGTAAAAAACGAAGATCGATAACGGTTTTCCGCTAACTAATTGCAATATGGTGATTTAAATGAATTTGGTTTTGTACTCATCAAAGATGATCAATAAAACATGAAATGGCAAAACAATAAAGCACAAAACATTGACAGGCTATCATGTAGAATCAAAAGAAAGCTGATGGCAGAAGAACGAGAGATGACTATCTGAAGAGCGGGAATACCTCGCAGACATCCTTTAAGAAGGACATGGCATCCTGCAGATGCTCATGAAGCTGCTGGTGCACACGATTTTTCTACAGTCAGACAGGAAGAGGAGAGCAGTGAGACACGAACATATTGAGACGAGACAGAAAGACGCAAGCAGAGTTAAAGGATTAGTCAATTTTCTTAAAAAAACAAACAAACAGATAATTTACTCACCACCATGTCATCCAAAATGTTGATGTCTTTCTTTGTTTAGTCAAGAAGAAATTATGTTTTTTGAGGAAAACATTCCAGGATTTTTCTCATTTTAATGGCCTTTAATGGACCCCAACACTTAACAGTTTTAATGCAGTTTAAAATTGCAGTTTCAAAGGACTCTAAACGACTCCAAACGAGGCATAAGGGTCTTATCTAGCGAAACCAATGTCATTTTTGGCAATAAAATTAAAAATATGCACTTTTAAACCACAACTTTTGGTCTTCCTCTGTTCGTGTGACGCGCCAGCGCGACCTCGCGTAATTGCGTAATGACGTCGAAAGGTCACGTGTAACGTATATGAAACGCACATTTGCGGACCATTTTCAACAATAAACTGACACAAAGACATTAATTAGTATCAATCGACATCTAACAATGTCGGAACGGTCCTCTTTCTCCACACTTGTAAACACTGGGGCGGAGTTTCGATACGTCATTTGTGACCTCTTGACGTGATGACGTATTCCGTAAGGTCACAGGACCGGTGGAAGACGAGAAGTTGTGGATTAAAAGTGCATATGTTTCGCTAGATAAGACCCTTATGCCTCGCTTGGGATCGCCCAGAATTCCTTTGAAACTGCAACCCCAAACTGCATTAAAACGGCTAAGTGTTGGGGTCCATTACAGTCCCCCAAAAAGAGAAAAATCCTGGAACGTTTTCCCAAATAACACAACTTCTTCCTGACCGAACAAAGAAAGACGCCAACATCCCGGATAACATGATGGTGAGTAAATTATCTGGATTAAAAAAAAAGGACTAATCCTTTAAAGAGACAGAGATAAGCAGAGATAGAGGGCAAAACATCAAACTACTGGATCGAGTATTGGCATCCTGGCACTTGTTCAAGTTAATGATTATGATGCGCCATGGGTGACTGACAGCCTGCTCTGCCAATCACAGCTCATTTTCTTGGAGAACCACCGTTCTGGCTCCAAATATGGATGTTTTCTTGTTATTCAGTTTTCAAAAATCAGTATGTCACATAAGTAAAATGTCTGTATACTTTGTATTCATGAGGCAGCATCAGAATAACATACATAACACGCTCCATATGCTGAGATTCAAGGGAAAGTCTTATAATTGAAAAATATGAAAAATGCCATATCTATGATCTTAAAGGCACTCTAAGCGAATCTGTGTGACGTCACTTTTTGTTGATGTTTGAACTGTTTTCAAACAAACGGAGCGTAGCTAACTCCTCCCCCCCTTCCGTGCTTTCATGAACGCGGCCCCCCCCCCCAAATCCTTCTCTTCGTTAAATGGCTGGAACACTTTGTTATGGTTTCTGTTTGTAGGTTTGGCCACTTTGTTTTTATTGCAGTTTGTGGAGCCTGAGATCGCCTTTTTTTACAGTTTGATCAGCGGACAGGCAGCAAGCAGATAGTGAGGAGATGTTGGCTGTATGTAACAAAAAATGTTTTATGGTCTAAAACGCGTGAATTCGCTTAGAGCACATTTAAAAGGTTGCTGTTTGCACATAAGGGAAAAACTGCACATAGGGATGTCCAGGAATGTATACCAAACGCGTGGACCAATACAAAACGGCTCAGTACAGTTCAACAAATTTGTGCAAGCATGTAAATTCGGTGGAAGGCCGTGTATTTCTACACAGGCACAGTGGAAAGAAAAATCCACTCACAGCTGGCGTAAAATGCAGAGGGTAAATATTTATCTACACACCCCATAATGTGAATGCATGATGTGGGAAGGACTCTGTGTGTATGTGTGTGTAAACCGATCTCCTGTTGTGGCTCAGCTTCCCATTCAGTCCTGGAATCTTGTGGCAGTGGTTGAACGCAGCAGCTGCCAGCACCCCACCCCCATCACACACCCTAACCAATCCCCAACCACCTCATCCATCCGCCCCGGCCAATCTCCAGCCACCCCGGACGAAAGAGGACAGATGGCAGGAGACACGCCCCAAGGGACGGGTATTGTTCGGTCCCCCTCCCTGTCCAGCTCCTGACATTTGTCAGCCAGGAATGTCCGTGTAAAGCTACCCCCTGCCCTCCAGGAGCAAGCCATCTACTGACACAGTGTCCATTAAAAAGTGCTCAACGTCTGGGGGGAGGAGAGAGATCTTACCAGAGAGTGGAGGGAGTTTTCGTAATTTGGAGAGGAAGGTGCCTGTCCGGTCGCACGGGACCACTGAGTTGTACCTGCGAAGAAAGATAAAGAGGGACTTTTTAGACACATTCAGCTTTATTGCAAGCAGTGTACATCAGTTTGTTAATAGTGTGGCAGTGATGGGTGTATTGTAACATGTGACCCTGCTTGTGATTTATGGCATTTTTTACATACATGATGGAAAGAACATTCTTAATTTCTTTAATATTGACCAAGTAAAGTCATGTCAAAGATTGAAATGAAAGTGAAATCAATGATTAAAATCAAACTTTGATGCTACTAATAATAACATTGAGACTGCAGCCTGGATTTTACAGACAGGGTCACATATGTTCCCGAGATGAAAAAAACATACGTACATAATTGAGTTTCAATGAGTCACAACTCATGAGTTATCAGACTAAATGACTCATTGAATCTGTTGAATGGGTAACTAGATTACTGTCTGACCTTTTGACTAAAAAAATTATGACAACATGTATTTAAACATCTAACGGATTTGTTATTCCAAACACAAAACACAAAATTAAATGATTAGCATATATTGTCCAGGTTGCACTTTTCCATACCACTTTAATTTAATAAAAATGACAATTATTATTGTTTTGTTTAATATGTAGTTAGAAAAAAACAAATGGATAAAAACTAATTTCCTATTCTGTCCGATTCCAGCTATTCTTAACGTGGGCTGTTTTTCTTTAGGTCTCCAGACGCATCATTTCCTATGACTGGGCTGTATCCTGCAACGTGAGAAGGTTGTGCGGACGAGCCTTGCACGCATATATACACAAACCAGTATTCAGGGACATCAGCTATTTCCTTTCATTAATGAAGTCATGACTAAAAAGCATCGAGAACAATGCAGGACAACGATAAAGTCACTGCCTGATCTTAATGGAGGAGCCTGAATGATTCGGGATGATACCAAAACTCACTCAGATCTCACCTGCACATGGAGACCAATCTCATTTAATATGGAGGCGGTTTACACCTGTATTTTGGTCAATCGGATCACAGGTGGACAACTGTGTAAACGGGGTGTAAAACATTTTGTCCACTTTCGACCACATTCAGAGGTAGTCGAAAACACATTCAACCGGATTACTTTGTGATGTAGACGCGCATGTGATCGTCTGAGGTCGAACAGCCACAAAACATTGCCTTATACCTTTCACAATAATACCGGTATAATTTTTTACATGATAAAAAACGTCATATCATGATATCTTTAATACTGCTTCTGCCACCTTATTACAAAGGATTTACACTTCGAATTAGGTAGTCTGTCATCAATTAAAGCTCATTGGATGGAAAATGCCCTTCCTTTTCCATACATTATTTTTACCGTCATAAATATCATTACAGCAAAAACTCTTAAAATATCATAATATAATTTTGAGGCTGTATCCACATCCACATTGATGGAATGTAAGCGTAATCATCATAAATAAATAAATAAATAAATATCACATTAAAATGCATTTTATTAGTTATCACTAAATTTTATGCGTTTTTGTAATATTTGTCCAGTCATATAGTGAAAACAGCTCTGTTTATTAAATAATCTTTGACAAATGATGTAAAAATGTATGTAAAAAATCATATTACACTAAACTAGATGATTATATTTTATTCCACATTTTTTATGAATATATTTATTTTTCATTTAAAAAATTCAAGTTACACCAATTGACCCACCACGGTTACACCACATTGACATTTTTGCAATTATCCCCCAAATATTCTTTCAAGTTGAAATAAAAAAGAAATTTTAGACCGGGTCCTTAAAAAAGAGAACGTATGCAAGTAATCTGCAAATTTTTTTCATTTAATTGAACCATACAGACACAAAATAATTAAAGGAATATTCCATTTTCTTAAAAGAAAAATCCACACAATTCACTCACCACCATGTCATCCAAAACGTTGATGTCTTTCTTTGTTCAGTCGAGAAGAAATTGTGTTTTTTGAGGAAAACCTTCCAGGATTTTTCTCATTTTAATGGACTTTGATAGAGCTCAACATTTAATACTAACTCAACACTTAACAGTTTTTTTCAACGGAGTTTCAAAGGACTATAAACGATCCCAAACGAGGCATAGGGGTCTTATCTAGCGAAGCGATTGTCATTTTTGACAAGAAAAGTGAAAAATATGCTCTTTTGGACCACAGCTTTTCGTCTAGGTCCGGTCCAGCGCGACCTAACGTAAATGCGTAGTGACGTAGGGAGGTCACGTGTTACATATATAAAACGCACATTTGCGGACCATTGTAAACAATAAACTGACACAAAGACATTAATTAGTATCAGTTGACATACAAAAACGTCGGAACGGTCCTCTTTCTCAACACTTGTAAACACTGGGGCGGAGTTTAGCGTTCGTCCTATGTGACGTCTTGAAGTCATGACCTATTGCGTGGGGTCCCGCTGGCACATCACGACCGGATCTAGACGAGAAGTTGTGCTTTAAAAGTGTATATTTGTTATTTTTCTTGTCAAAAATGACAATCGTTTTGCTAGATAAGACCCTTATGCCTCGTTTGGGATCATTTATAGTCCTTTGAAACTCTGTTGAAAAAAACTTTTAAGTGTTGAGTTAAGTATTAAATGTTGGGCTCTAATAAAGTCCATTAAAATTAGAAAAATCCTGCAATGTTTTCCTCAAAAAACATAATTTCTTCTCGACTGAACAAAGAAAGACATCAACATTTTAGATGAGATGGTGGTGAGTAAATTATCTGGATTTTTCTTTTAAGAAAATGCAATATTCCTTTAACACCCCATTTATCAGGCTCAATGTTTTAACATAGGACATGACTTCCAGCGCGAACGCACAGTGTATATATTTAAGCTTTCATTGATAAAACTGTAGCTTTCTATCATTTTTGTTTCATTTTGCAAGCGTGTGAAAGTCCTTACAATACTCTATGCAACATGTTTAATAACAACATAAGCAGCAAACTCTGACATATTATTATTTTGACGTCATTTCTCCTGCTCATGTTTAAATGAAAGCAGAGGGACTCCCACAGACCACCCCCTCAGTAATTAGGACAGAAACCGGTGTAAACGTGAATGTGTCTTTCTCGTCTACTTGTGATCCAATCAACCGAAACACATCTTAATACCAAGTATAAACACCCGTATAGAGTAAAAGACTAATTTGGATTGGTCAGATTCTCAGACCCCCCAAGTTTTTTTTTTGAGATTCAGTCCATTGCTGGAAGCACTCAATGAATGTGTTTTTGTTCTGTGGCGGCGTGTGAGGCTGGAAGGCACTATAATAAGGATGTAAATGACTCTGGTCTGGTCTCGGTCTAAACGTGCCGATTCTGACTGGACATAAATCAACGCAGGCTCTAAAGAATGCACATCTGCTAATCACAAATCAAAAATGCTGGGGGATGGAGGCGTTACTTTCTCCCCTTCGTTCCACACTAAGTCTCTCTAACTAGCTAACGATCCCCTAAAGAAAGTCCTACATGTGAGGAAATTACCAGGTAAAGTACCCTAAAAAAAGTAATATGAACCAAATGAAGCCATTTGGCTCTTTTGGAGAGCCGCATTTCTTAAACCCAACTCAACTCGAGACCAAACCGGGCACAAACCCAAACATTAACTCCAGGTACTCTGTTTACATCAGAGGTTTCCTATTTGCCCGGTTGTCATAACTGTTGCGATGGGCCAGCTGTGGTCATGCCTCTGCCTTAACAAAACAGGGTGTGTTGCATTTAAAAGTGAAATGCACCGATTGTAAGTAAATGCAATGTCAATTTCATCTCTCATATTACAAAAACTTACAAAAAGCACAAATTGTCCAGCCAAAAAAATTATAAGCGGCATTCATTTGCAAAAACAGACTTTCATTAGCAGCCTATCAAGGCAGGAAATGAGAGCTCCCTCCGTTTAAAGGGAGCACAACGTTTAATAAGGCTTCTGTACCGAGGACCGGCTTGACAAATGAGAGTGGGCCTGTGCGGGAGTCCGCACGTGGTGCCGAGCTCTAATTGGCCGGTATGGGCGGCAAAGGCCCGGCTTTAAGTGGGTCTAATGGCTGAGTTTAAGAACTAATCCGGAGGAACAGATGGATGTGTTTCAGCTTAATCATAACATCATTAAACTATGTGCACCGACGTCTAAGAACGACCCAATCAAAAAGCTTCAGTGTATAAAAGATCCCAAATATCAAAGGGAGCTTTGACTGCCTGCTTGGGAATGTAAATCAACTTAATGACGTGATAAAATAGGATGGAGTACAGTAAGTGTGCCAAATGTGAATACAAACTAGACCTATATATCAGCTAGGCCAATGAAATGTTTAATGCTGATAATAAAAAATAAAAAAAATTAGTATTTACTATTAATATTAAAATACATGTGTATAGTAAATGATAGGTATCAGCACTGGAAAATAGATAAAAATAATTTATATTTGAAGTACTGAAAAAATCGACAGCATTCTTTAGATTAGAAAACATAGGAGGACAGGAAGTGACATAATGAGGTACAGGTAGAGGAAGGCTGACTCGCTGAGCCGAGTCACCCTCTCCGTCAGTCAGGCTAATGAATGAGGATCTCTGCCGACCGGTCTGTCATGGGCAACAGCTGTGTGAGGAACAGGGCAACAGCTGAGGCTGAGGAGTGGGACAGACCCAGACACAGCTGTTGTCAGTATATCACTGAACACACACACAACTGCCCGCTCACTACGACAACAATTCATTCGTAGAAACTACCGTCTTTCTCTTTCCTGTGCTTCAAAATATTTCTTCATTTAAAACGGCTGTGCGTTTGTCTTGTCAAGCCCTGATAAAATCTTCACGCTGGTCGGTTATCTATCCACCCCTAACCAGGACACAGCTCCCTTGACACTACGCTTAATCTTGGTGGCCAAGAGTCTACTTGTTTGCTCATTAATGTGAAAGTGCTCGGGGCATGTGCAGCCACACTGCATCACTGCGACGTGCCAAGACCATGAAGTATTTGGATGTCTGCACCATGTATAAAAATATATGATATATCTGTGAAAACTGCTAAAAGGTGTGATTTATCCTTTATAAATCTTTACATTAAAGAGAATTTAAACAGTGAAATTAAACTTTGATAATTAGATTATGAGACTTCAACCTGCATCTCACAGACAGGATAACATATTTATATATTATTGCATTAGATTAAAGCTTTTAAGTGCATCTATGACATTGTGTGTGGGGTCAGAGAGGCAGACTGGTGCTCTACCTGCCCTTCCTGTTGGGCCGCTGGCTGTCACCACTGTACCTGCTGTGGCAGCGCCCGCCTGGGCCGTCAGAGGAGAGGGAGAGCCCACTGGAGTGGAAGGGTTTGACGGAAAACTACTGCTGGTGTGATCAGGAGAATAAATCTGTAAACAAGAGAGAGAGAAAGAGAGAAGTCAGTCCGTGATGTAGCTCGCCCAGCCGTTAAAACCTTGTTGTTTTCCTCTCTGACTTTACAAGTACGCTTAGCATCCTCCAGTCCGTGCTCAGCCAAAATTGGCTCATCAATTCTGCTGATTTTACAAGCAGAGCGGCAGTAAAAAATGCTCACGGCATACATATGGGCTTTTTACAACCGTAATGTCTTAAAAAAAAACACACACACAGCCCCTCCTGCACCCAGATTGGTGTGTGACACCTGCAGTCCAGCATGCGCTTACTGGCTTTCTGACACATCTGTAGTTGTTATTAAGTCATGAGCCCACGCCACACACTCGCTGCATGCTGCACATCACAAGTAAAACCACATGAGCACACAACATCAGAACCCTACAATTTTAAAAAAGGCGGAGAGGGGGAAGCAAAACAAATGGTGGTAGTAATACTGTCTGGTGAATTCGGATTAGAGGTCGCAATATGAGCGAAATGTCAAACATCTATCATTTGACACACGTTTACTGTTTAACAGTATATAATTTAAATCAACCTTGAATCCTGTTTATCATGCTCCATAATGTGTCACTTCTAATACATAATAGAGGAGATGGCAAAATATAGAAAACTGTCCGGATGATGCAGAAGAGAGAGAGGGAGAGCGAGAGCGAGGACATGGTCATTAATCTCTCTTTTTGGAGCTCATTAGAATGAATGAGTCTGGCCTGTGGCTGTGTGGATGGGCGTCTCAGGCTCATCTTCAGTTATGGATGAGAGGTAATAAAGCCTCTTGCCGGCTGCCCAATAAACAGCAGCCGTGACGGGCACAGCCCTGCCCACACCACAATAAACAAACAGATGCCATGTAGAAGAAAAGCCTCCAGCTTCGTCTTTATAGTACCACACCGACAATTGGGTTTTAGCACTACACCAATGTTGTTAGTGCAAGTTAAGATTATTATAGTTTTGTTTTTTTGTCAAAGTACGTGGTTCTTTTTGACTCGATACAGTTAAAGCAAAAAAAAAAAAAAAACAAGACTACATTTTCTTTTTTGGTTAAGCCATGATCGTTCTATATTTCGCAAAAATGTTTTTTTGCTCTCATAATGAAAACCACTATCAAATATTCAGGTTTTGATCCCAGTTATCTGGGAGGATTTGAGAATAAACGGCTCAAAAGTTGCGAGACATCACTTCAAGGGGATCATCAAGTCCATTTGACTTAAAAACACATCAAAATGTGGATACTATCGTTATTAATCTTCTTATTAAACCCTGAATGCCACACTTTTGTGTTTCAATCAACTCTGCAAATCCTGCCTGGAGGCTTTAATACATTCATATCTCAGAATAGACATCGAGAAAGAGAGAGAGATAGAGAGAGAGAGAGAAAGGGGCAAGTGAGGGTGTAAGTGATAGGAACATATACAGTACAAAGTAAATCTTTGTAATAGAAATGATGAGAAGGTATTAAAGGCTACGAATTTTACATACAGGCTAACAAATAACATTGCTTGCATTGCAAACAGGACCAGAGTCCATACATTTAAACGGACCAGTGACCGTCCCCTGCCTCCCATCTTTAGGTTTCCGATGGCTCTGGCTCATGACCTAATGAGTTGTGGCCATCCATTTGGGGCGTCCCGTCCAACTTCTGCTGTATTTCTAGTGTAACACCACTCATTTTACAAACAACAAATGGATCTCCGCCCACTCATCAGTCACACTGCTCTTTGCCAGCGGGGACCCAATGAGCAGAAACCATCCAAAAAGAACCTAAACAAAAGCGACACAATGGGCAGCCCGCGGAGCCGAGGCGCAGCAGTTAGGACGTTTCCCCCACCCCTCGTTTCATTCTCTCTCCCGTCCTTCCACCCCAGCCCAACCGTGTCCGTTTCACTGCTGCTTTGTCATGCTAATAGAATTGAGTCTGCAAATACAAAAAGACTTAATTTGTGATTATCTTTCTGCGACACTGTCTTGTGTTTGTATGTGTGCCAGAGCGTGCACTTGTGGCCTCACCCAGTTTCATATTACATTTTTTTCTTCTCCCCATCAAAGAGAAGCGATTAGGCATCTAATTTCTCAGAAGGGGAGGGCGCAACGACCGTGCCAGTATTTAAAACGGAAAAAAAAGGTTTAACGAAAGCGGCAACCTTGTCCTTGGAGGAGAGGTGACTCCGCTGTGCTTTTGTCTGAAACAGAGTGCTGAATCAGTCCAGATGTGTTCCTGCTTTTTTTAAAAAGGCTTGTTGTGACTTAATGCAAGTCTGCAAGATTTTTCAAAGCTAAATAAGTCTGAATAAGTTAAGCTCTGCAAGTTTTAGAGGTTATTGTAAGCTCCGGTTTCAGGACACATTAGGAACAAGCACGAACACCAGCGCTCATTATCCGAACTGATGCATAATCCAGATGCTTTTATGCACGGCTCCTTTTCTTGTATACTGCAAGATTAAGAGCACAATTATCCGGGCTTAGGTCCAGAAACATCCACAAACAGATCCCCTGACCTTATTCAATCTTTTAACCTTCTGCACTGCTATTAATACCCAGTCTAAGAGCACAAGTCCCATCTTTACTATGCCATTATGTTGGGTAATCTTGCTTATGTCTACATGGAGCACATCAACATGGAGATCCCAAAAGCAGAAAAAACGGAGATATGCTGGAAAATGTGGATCACTCCCTAGTTAAAATAATCATTCGATCTGTTCAACCACCTGCTATTGGCGAAGGAATGTATATAGATGCAAGTCAATTTCTATAATGGTAAATGTATGAATTAAAGTGATTGAATAGAAAAAGATCTTACCGAAGCCAAGGCTTTTCCCAGCGCATCTCCAGTCTGAGAGCTTCCAGTGGCGTTCCCTCGGTTGGCAGCAGCTACACAAAGACCACACAGAGACACGGCATTCACATCAGAAAAGTGCTGACAAAGACGTTAGTGTCTTGTTTTTTGGTCCTACATTCTTAAAACGAATGTGTTAAATTAACACAGTTTAGAAAACACATTTAATGTGTTGTCCTTAACTAGACACATCTCTGTGTTATTTATGGAACAATACACTTTGTGTGGTTTTAACAGATCTTATGTTGTCCCTTTTATTTATTTAAACACAAAATCAACACGAAATGACTAACACGAATGCGTTAAATAACAAATAATGTGTTAAATAGGATAACACAAAACAGTGTGTTAAAAATGAACACATCCTTTCTAAGAGTGTAGTTGTGTGAATTAAGCATGTGAAAAAACAATTTCACTGAAATAACTTTTGATATTAAATCTGCTTAATACTAGAAATGTTTATAGACATTTACAAAAGTTGGAAACTTTAAAAATGTATAAAATTTTCAGTTTTTACATTAAAAAAAACTTTCTGCCCTTCTATATGCAAAAACAACTTTGGCTTGTATCAGATAATGCAGGATAAATTGTATTCTTGGGTCGGAGCTGATGGTGTAGTGGGCAGCGTCCCACATGTGGTGCTTTCGCACTTTCGGCGACCCGAGTTCGATTCCCGGCTCGTGGTCATTTGCGTTTCCATACCCCTCTCTCCTCCCTGTACTTTCCTGTCCTCTCATTTATCATTGTTTAAAGGGGCCATGACACAATACTTTTTTAAGATGTCAAATAAATCTTTGGTGTGCCCAGAGCACATGTGCAAAGTTTTAGCTCAAAATACCATATAAATAATTTATTATAGCATGTTAAAATTGCCACTTTGTAGGTGTGTGCAAAAATGTGCCGTTTTGGGTGTGTCCTTTAAAATGCAAATGAGCTGATGAATTTTAAACACTGATCACAATGATGGTGGTTTGTTGCATTTAAAACTCAATTTTCTCTGCTTTTCTCTGCACTAAATGGCAATGCTGTGGTTGGATAGTGCAGCTTAAGGGGTGGTATTATTATAAGAAGAGCTCCTTATGACATCATAAGGAGAGCCAAATTTCAACAACCTATTTTTTCATGTGCTTGTAGAGAATGGTATACCAAAACTAAGTTACTGGGTTGATCTTTTTCTCATTTTCTGGGTTGATAGAAGCACTGGGGACCCAATCATAGCACTTAAACATGGAAAAAGATTTTCATGCAATTGTACTCTTGGTTCATCCGACTCGAATTGATTTAGTTTTTTTTTGCATGAACAGCAATGCACTATTTTGCAAACAAAGCCCATTTTCAAGCCACTTTTGTAACTCTATTTGGTAAAAATGAGACACTGAAGCTTTAAAGAGGTGAGAGACAACCACAAGCATACAAAGTGCCTTATAAATTGAGAGGAACACTGTGAATGCGACGCTTGCGTACCCATGACTCCCTCTGCGGTGTTGACAGGTGGGGTGTGAGATGCGGTGACGAAGGGCGAGGTGCTGGCACTACTGCGGTGGAAGCTGGACATGGGTGGCAGGCTAGCGTTGATGTCTGTGGGCGACACCGAGTGTGGTGGATAGTTCTGTTGGAGGGATAGAGAAAATGAGTTTTTGTTCAGAGTTAAAAGAAATAGTTCATTTATTATTTAGTTTATTCGATATAAAAATACTAGGTAGAGATATGAGGTAGTCGGTTGTTGATTTGTAATTCAACAAATTTACAATGTAAGACACATTCATACTACAAGGCAGCGATTTTCTGGGGACTCGGAGCATGCACATTTCTTAAGTCTTCCTTTATTTCATAACATAACTAATAACTAAATTAAAACGTGAGCTTTATAGCATAGTGATCTATGCTATTTTTAAGGCATTTAAAACCACCGCTATAAAGATTTACTTGGAAACTGTTGATACATTGTAAAAAGTGTGTATATAATGGATGTTCGCTTTGAGCTTTCCCATAAACATAAATAAAATTGCAGTTGTACTCGGCTGAACTCACTAAGAAGAGATACACAGTGTTCTCACCAGGCGGTCGTGTGAGTGCAGGTTGCTGTAGTTTCCAGACTGCGGCATATGAGATGAAGATCCTCCCAGCATTCCCCCATAACCTGGCTGGCTGATCCCATTGGATGAGTTCCACATTTCAGAGGAATTGTGGGTCCCATCTGATTAGAAAACAACGAAGTACATTTAAACACGAAACATGGGAAATATCTTTCTTTTCTGGCTTTAGAGCAAATGACCTTGCAAACTCGCGTGTGAAAGTTTTAAATTGTGAGCGGGACTAATGTGACATTTCTGTAATCAATAATGCTGATAAACCAGGCAAAACACAACAGCAAGTATGATATGCGAGCGAGTCTGACCCCCGTGCTCCTTATTATGGATAGCGAGGATGTCAAACAGACCGGCCTCTTTGGTTAAAAAGTCTGCTTTTTACTCTTGAGCCCGAGCCAAGCGCTGAGCGCAGCTGAGATAACATTCAGTCAGACGCAGTTCACTTGTTTCCGCCTCAACATTTAAAGACGAAATTCCTCGCCGACTGGAACATGCGGCTTGAAACGGCTGTTTGAGTTTTATCAAAGCTGATTGGTAAAGCTGGAATCCACCTGGTTGGTTTACTATTGCCGTCTGTGAATTCTGTAGCTTGATAGGCAGTAACTGATACGTAAAAGGCGAGTTCCCATTAAAAATAATATTACATGATTTAATGTGTGGGAGAAGTAATGTACTGGGAACTGTGTGTTCTGAGTTTCAAATATTTATACGACTGAAAAATAAACCGGGTTCTGAATTAAATGTCGTAAAGTAAAAATGTATTTAATCCGAATAAGGGTTCATTTAGTTTACAAGCTCCGGCGTGGTTGAAATTGGATATAGCACATACTGTTAGGATCACACATTCAAGTACACGCATTTGGAAAAAGTTTGTAAAGATCTTGCTTTTCTTCATGAAGTTAAAACAAAGTAAACAACAAGGCAATAAACAAATAACATAAATAGACACAAGAGTGAAAAATGCAATGACTGACCGAAGAAAGTGCTTGCGAACATACTGCTCGGGGGTTTGGGGGACGGGTAAGATGGCGAGTCTCTGTTGAAGTCATCTGAGTTGGGAGACGGTGCGTACACCTGGGAAAAAAACAGGGGCTCTTTAACACTTCATTAAATAGTTTTAATATACTGTTGCATTTATATACACAATGTTTATATTTTACTCTGGGATAAAAATTTATTCTGTGTTTCAGGTTTCATGATTTTACAAATGGACAAAAACAAACACGCATTCTCTCTCCACCGACTCCAGTTCTTTCATCTATTCACAAACCTTTCATAACTAAAGATTAAAACCTTTTAAAAATTACAAGAGACCAAATGTGAGGAAATGTGTTTTTCTGCAAAACTATAAACAAGAACGACTGTCGCTTGCATCCTTAAGAGTATCCTCATGTGCCGAAGCATGAAAACTTGGCCTATTTCACACATACCATGAAATCTGACTGAGTAATAAAACATAAACAATGCAACACAACGCATATGGCCAATTTACAAATTCTTTGATGTAACAGATGGCTAATTTGGAAGTCTTATAAAAGAAGTGGAGGATTATCTGCAGTGTTGTGTTCGCTCCGGTGCTTAATCGGTATATAATGACGTCGACACGCACGGCCGCCGAACGAATGCATCAAAACAAATGGATTAATATGCAAGTGTGTTGGGGTGTGTATGTGTTTATGTGTGTGTATTTTAGGAGCGGTGGGGTGAGATGGGGTCAGGCCAGCGGAGCAGTGGTTACAGCTGCAAAAGTGCCCATTCCAGTAGAGGAAGATCAAAGGCGTGAGGCTAAAGCGCAGTAATGTGGCTCTCTTAGTTCATCTGCACCAGATGGGACAAAACCACCTCCCACAAAGAGAAAAAGAAAGAATATAAAAGGTAAAGATGTTAAAATAGGACATCGCTTATTGCCTATCATTAGGATGGACGTATTTCACTTCAGCCCCCGCCGTAGTGTCCTTTTTCTTCACCTGGCACGTAAATTCTCAGCGAGGACCGGATTGCTTCGTCACGTTTGTAAGAGCTAATCACTGTAACACGAAGCAGATGCGCAACCCAATGTGTTTCAAATTACTTTGAGTTAAACATGATCTGTCCCTCGGCTCAACATCACAGTGACCCGTTCTGTCCAAAATGAGGTCCCACCAAATTATATAATGTAAGATCTGTTGGAAAGACAACAATTTGATTACAGTTCTTTACCATTTGATCCCTGATGAAAGTCGATATTCCTCTGTTTTAGGGGTATAATAATAATAAAATAATACATTTGTATTATTATCTTTTTTTATCAAATTTTATAATACCATGCAATACATTGGCATAAAATTGTAGCAGTTATATTTAACTACATTTGAAGAGTTTGGTTCCAAAACGCAATAAATCAATTTTGACTAATTTTGGTAAAAACGTGTTTTCTACACCAAGAAAGTGACAACATAAAAACCACTATTTTCTGTAACAAACTTTCACATAGTATCTTTAGGTAGTAATAACATTAAAAATTCAAATCCATAATTTGATTTTCAAAGATTTATTATAAAAACAAAAAAAATTTCCACAAAATGCAATAAAGTTTTTTTTTGAAAATGCTATAAATCTAATGAATCAATATATAAATGAGCATTCATCTTTACCATGTTATATTCATTTAGTTGACTAGTGGTATACACTGATTAAACATTTAATCAAAACACTTTGTCATAATAATAACACTGTCATTGCTGCGGTTATACTTGACGTCGTCGATCAGCTGCTAAATGTTTTGGTCCTGCTTGATTTTCGTTGGCTTTGCGTAAAATAACGGAAAGTTTTTCCTAAAATCCCCTGGGGTAAATGTGTTAGCATGACAGAAGCTTGATGCTGTCGGGAGAACAAGCAACAGCAGGCATTTTTCCGTTGCGCGCCTCGCGTAAATTATTCGATTTTGATGGCTTACGTTTCTTCCCCGTCACAGAAAACCATCACAGGTTTAGCAATGCCATCAAAGTAGTTTTTTTTTGTTTGTTGATCACAAAGTACAAGATAAGGAAAACTAGGATTCAGTGTATTCAACGCACTGCCATCATTGTTTACAATGCGTGGAATGGAGCACTGTGATTTGTTGAGCGGATTTATTGCATTCTGCAGAAAAGGAGGAGTGGCGTTTATTGCGAATTATTTGGGAAAAAAGATGACAGAATAACAAGGCGGATATTGTATTTTGCATAAAATTAAGAATTTACTTTTAAATACTGACCTGACACAATACTGATTTTGGCAGTAACTAATTTTTTTAACAAAATGGCGTTTATTGCGCTTCGAAACCAAACTCTTCATTTATAATTACATTTACGCATTTGCAGATGCTTTTATACATTTTATCAGTATGTGTGTTTTCTAGGAATCAAACCCACAACCTTTTGCACTGATAACTCTAATTATTTAAATTACTTATTGAGATCTACAATATTTGAAAAGTACTTCAAAGATCGCCTGCATCACACACGTCAACACGCGCCTGCGGCGTGTCACTGCACACTCCGCATTACGATCAACATCTAAAGCCCTTTCAGTCAGCTAAGGCAGCTGTGTGCGGCCGGGCACCTTGCTGAGAGTGCAGTACGGACCCATGTGATTGGCAGTGAATGCGTTCATAAGCTGCGGCAGGCTCCCGTGGGTGTGCAGGCGCGCACATGTGACCCCGGCGCTGGAGTCCCCTAGTGATCTCAGGTTAGGGCGGCGTGGGAGAGAGGCCTTTGTCTCCGCCTCATGGCTCAATGGGCAGCATATGGCAGCGGATAATGCTAATTGTCCGCTTTACCCGGAGCTAACCAGTCGACCCGTTAATAAACCTTCCTAAACACCCGTGCCCCTCTCCACCACCATGACGGAGAATAAAAGAAAGATTGAGAAAGAGAGAGAGAGGTAGCGGGAAAAAAGAGGGAGAGAGAGAGAGCGCAAAGGAAATGCTTCCTTTGACCAGGGCTTTAATTAGGAAGCTGTCAGTTACTCAGGACTCTCCGGTCTAAACACCCACATGATTTTTCCCCTCATTGTTCCCCTTTTATTTTCAACATAATAAACTGAGAGAGGAAATTAGTTAATAAAGGACAAAACAACACAGAATTCAAGCTTTCATTCAAATGAAAGGATGTTTGTAGTCGCGAGCAAAAAGCTAAATAAATATTATTTCCTCAGGTCCTGTGTGTGTAAATGGTGACGGAGGCTCACGCTGATGAGTGAAATGAGTTTTTTAACCGTCTGCTTGCATGTCACACCATCCTTTGATCTGAAAACCACATCCATCACAACACACGGAAAAACCACTAAACTGTCAACATATGGATAAGCCAACAGACAACTGCGAGAGAGGCAGGAAACAGAGAGACGGATAGAAAAGGCACAAATGAATCTGGTAGGCCGAACAACAGAGTAAGCCACAAGGGCGAGCTCAGAGCTGAGGGACGGCGAGTGACAAGAAAATATCCTGCCTCTGCATGTCACTTGTTTTGAGTCGGATCGCGGCCCGAGGGCCTTCCTTTTCAACTCCCATCTTACACGCTTATCAAGGCGAAAAGGCACGCTAGTCTCAGACAATGAGCCTCTATTGAGCGCAGCAGCTCTGTCCTGAAGGGACACGTTTGGA
This sequence comes from Misgurnus anguillicaudatus, assembly GCF_027580225.2. Lineage (NCBI taxonomy): Eukaryota > Metazoa > Chordata > Actinopteri > Cypriniformes > Cobitidae > Misgurnus > Misgurnus anguillicaudatus. The sequence continues at coordinate 46,239,671 of NC_073357.2, read as the reverse complement.
GTTTGCAAGCCAAGTCTGCTTACAAAGTGCGAACGGTACAACTTTGAAACTTAAAAGCATTTTGTTCTTTTCAGACACAGGTGAAAAGCTCTCAAGAGCAGAAAAACAACAAGAGCGTCTGCTTTGAAAAAAACTACACACGGGCACGCCGACTTGATATGCAAAGTTTTTGCTAGTAAAAAAAGGTCCTGGTATGTTTGCATGCATGTATCTCTATGTAATTGATAACCGAATGTCAAGCACAGCAACGCACGTTTCTTCTGGCTCGTGTTTAAGTTACAAATCTTAAAAGTTGAGCCTTAGACAAACACAACCCTTGTTCTTAAACGCCTACGAATACGTGAATTAAACACAGAACGTCGGAGAGGAAATCAAATGCTTCACACATCATAAACTGACCCAATCAAAGCAGGGGAGAGCACTTGCCCTCCAGGGCCCGGCCATAAAACTATTGGTACCAGCCTGACATTCAGCCAAATCCATTTGACTTTTATCTTTGTTGATGCTCACAGCATCTGACATTTAATAAATAAATAATATATTTGCGCCGAGATCTAAATAAAACAACAACACAAGGAAGGGTTTATTGGGTATTTACCCACTGGTTTTCATCATAAAGCTCAACTCTGACCCGAGTTAGCCACATGCTCCTCATTTTCTCTTTCCTCCCAGCCTGCATTACGAGGCTGGAAATACTTAATATAAAAAGATCAAAGTGAGCTTTGTGGTGCAGGAACAAAGGGATCTGTCATAATGGCCTACGAGGAAAGCTAACTCTGGACTCTGTCAAATGACCTCAGAAAAAAAGTGAAAACGCAAGCTGGAGGTCTCACGTTTGTCGCTATTGAGATTTGAAGCGGCACAAACTTACAAACGTTATGATTGGTGCCACCATCGTTGAAAGCAACGTTCAACATGTGAATAATAGATCAATGTAATAAGCAAGTGCTTTATTAAGTGCTTTATTATGAAACAAATCATTTTTACATCCAGCAAACAGATGGAGAATTCTCAAGAGGATTGCCAGAAAGAAAGAGAGAGAGAGAAACATCAAGAGAATCTACTAGAAACTTTTTTGTGTGTCTTGTTTGTGATGTGCAATGTTTGTTGAGTGGCGAATCGAATTTTATACAAAACAAATTAAATACGTATACACATATAATTTTAGATTTTTAAAATAAAAGAAAATAAATGCGCATAATTTGCTTTTCAAATGATACATCCCCAAGAGTCTCTTCCCACGGAAGGTTTTATTTTATTTATTTAAATGTATTATTACATTTATTTTTATCCGTAAATTTAACACATATATAACAAATACTTACAATATGTAATATTTTTATATATATATTTTTTTAAAATAAGGTTGTATTTGTTAACAATTAGTTAATGCATTAGCTAACATGAATGATAAATGAACAATACTTCTAAAGCATTTATTAATCTTAGTTCATGTTAATTTTAGCATCTACAAATGCATTTTTCAAATTAAATATTGAAACTGTTAATATTAGTTAATGACTCATGAATGAGTAAATGTACACTGTAAAAAATACTTTGCTGCCTTAATTATTTTTGTTAAATCAACTCATTTACAAAGTCATGTCAACAGAGATGAGTTGTCACAACTTATAAAATATAGTTGAGAAAAGTCAACTTAATTTTATAAGTTATAACAACTCACCTGTATTTATAACCACTCATCTCTAGTCAAAATAAATAATAAGAAGTTGAAATGACTTGTAAATCCTAGTTAATTCAACAAAAAATTTTAAGGCAGCAAAGCATTTTTATTTTACAGTGTACCTGACATTAACTAACATGAACGAAGATCAATAAATGCTAAAAAACTATGTTGTTCATTGTTCATTCATGTTAACTAATATTTACCAATACAATCTTATTGTAAACTGTTACCAATAATGTTTTATACAAGTTTCTGGAGATAATTTGTATCTAAAGTATTGATAACTAAACCACACAAACATTTACTTTTCCATACCATACAGTACTTCTACTTTATAGAAAAAATAGTAATATATTTTTGTTGCATTTTATATCTTATACTTATAATTTTTGTTGCATTTTTATTTATAAATGTACAAAAATATATTTATAATTTTTTTTTAAACATGTTTGGCCCCAAACATGTTTGTTTAATACTCTACCCCACACATACATCAAAACAGACTCTCTCAGCTCAGTCGGCACAGAAGCCGACTTGAGTCCCCACATCATCTTTCCCATAAACCTGTACCACCAATCCAATCATCAAGCACCTGACAAAAGTCCAGCCCACCCGCACACAAGCGCTCACACGGACAGCCACGCACAGCCGCGCAAACAGGCATTACGAGATTCGAACCGAAATCAAAGGGCCTGTGGTGGAGAGGTTTAGGAGCCCCATCAGGATTCCTGTAGAGAGAAGAATGCCTGACTGATTAAAAACAGATGGAGGAACAGCGATGCTGCTGCTCTGAGCTCAATCTGCAAACAGGAAAGTCAAACCTCAACAGACAGACCCTCGTCCTTAATCATTCCCAGACTCCCACTTGTTATTATTGTGAGCCTGTCTCAGTGCTCGGCAAAGCAGCCGCGCAGAACAGGCGCAGGCCAGCATCGGTCATCAACACTAAAAACATGCAGGAATAAAATATGTGCTATTTACACAATGCAGAGCTGTGTGTTGATTAAGAAAACAGCGTGGCAGGGCTGCTGTCACATTTCTTGTTGAGATGTTTGCCTAATCCATATTTTGCCACGGCAGTTCAAATCTAGTTAGAAAATCTCGCACTTTATAAAGTGCAAATGTTGACCAAGCTCAGACTGAGGTAATGGAAACACAGCAGTCATACGCATGCACACTCGCAACTCCGAGACCAACGAGACCCTCGACTCAACAGTTTCACTACACTGCACAGACACGGTTCACCACTCCATTAAATCTAACAGCCCACCGAGTGCATGAAAAACATGTTTACTTAAACACGCTTCCTCCTGAGAGAAAAAAGCACTCACCGATTTTCCGTTGTAGTAATACATTAGAGAGTTGCTGCCCATTCCAGGCACAGGGTAGGCGCAATACATGTTTAAAGCCTCGACACTGGAAAAGACGTGGAGCCTGACAGAGTGCAACTCTTTTCCTTACACATACATCCACCGGCTGCACAAGGGACTAATTCCTTCAGTCCTGGCCCCTACACATGGATCTACTCACAGAGAACTTATGCAAAGCAGGACCGTACCAACCAGACCGGCGGTGAGGGGGGAGCTTATGGGAGGAGGAGGGACCAATACCCAATAGTTGTGCTTCTCATAAGTACTGAGAAAGGGTGGAGGGGATGAAGCAATTGGGAGGGGTGAATTACATACGAGTTAGTGGATTGACTTTACAAGAAAAGAGAGAAAAGGGAAGTAAATTAAAATGATGGTTTTGAGAAAAGGAAGCTGATCAAAACAACAGGAAAGCCACTATATGTTGATGTTCTTATGGACTAAATATAATAGGCTAAATTTTACAATATGTTTTAATACTATGATCAATGAAGCAGGATTTTAAAATAGGGCAGTGGTTTTTAAACTTTTTGTCAGCCGAACCCCCTTGACCTAAATGATTTACTTAAAGTACCCCCCTGAGATTTTAAGGAAATATTTCAATAATTTAGTTGCACATCTGCATATTTAACTTAAAACATTTATTTTTCATTGTTTTTAAGGTATTTTACATAGTTATTATCATTATAACCTGTTATTGGAAATTCAACAGATTTTTTATTGTTACATAAACATCTTTAGCATGAGTTCTTATATATTGTGGTGTCGAAATGGTCACATAACATGCAGATTAAACAAATAAATATATATTTTTGTTAATAATAAAAAAATTATTTTTAAATTAATTATTTACATTTTATGATTTAACTGTAATTGATTAATTTTTACGTCAACTCACAAACCAATTCTCCCAAAAACCATCATACTGTAAAAATACTTTGCTGCCTTGGCATTTTTTGTTAAATCAAGTCATTTCAACTTACTATTATTTATCTTGACTAGAGATGAGTTGTTATAACTACAGGTGAGTTGTTATAACTTACAAAATTAAGTTGACTTTTCACAACTATATTTTGTAAGTTGTGATAACTCATCTCTGTTGACATGACTTGTAAATCTGAGTTGATTTAACAAAAAATTTCACGCATTCGCGAACCCCAGTGTTGAGATCACTGAATTAGTATATAAAAGCTGCTATAAAAATAAAATAAAAATAATAAGATCAAATAAACAGCCTAAATATAACACTTCAGGTGACAGGGTACACACTCAGAAAAAACAGTTTTTTATTATTGTGATTTTTTTTATGAACTAATGGCACTGAAAAAAACTATTCATTTAATTAACTAAATTTTTTAAGGTAAGTGGTCGCAATCAATTTATTTAAGCTACATTTAAACAAAAGTTTTTTGTTTTGTTTTTCACATTTTTGTTTAAATGTAGCTTAAATAAATTGATTGCAACAACTTACCGTACCTTAAAAAATTGAGTAAATTGAATAAATAATTTTTTTCAGTGTATATAATCGTATCAATTTAAATTTATCAATAAAATACGGTTCCACACAAAATAGCAACGCACAACCAATTTACTGTGTGTTGGTTACCACAAGTATTACGCCAGTGTTGCAAGTGTTTTAACCTAGCTGTTGTTTTAATGGACCCCCACTGTGGCGTGACAGCAAACGCAGAGAGCTGTTGAACACATCCAACAGCTGCAAAGGGGGCCGAGCCTGACGTCAAGCACGGAGAGCAATGACGCTCCACTTCCTCACACGTCTCCAACCCTCTCTCATTGTACCCGCTCCCCTTTCTGGGCCTCCTGCCACAGACTGAGGGAGCAGTAGGGTGTTGGGGTGGGTAAATGGAAGGGAAGCTGGGGGTGGAAGAGGGGCAAAGCAAAAGCCTGGACACAGTTATTGAGAATGAATGGAAAGCTGTGCAAAAATAGACAGGGACGAAGCGGCAGAGGTTGTCCACGTGCTGTGAACACGCTGACCTGTAGCGCCATCGGCCTCTTTAAAGCCCTCTCCGGCCCGATGTCTTTCATGTCTGTCGCTGCGGGCTTCCCAGTCCAAACACAGTCCCAGTCACCCCCTCGGCCCATTCATAACATTATTGTTATGGAAAGATGAAAGCCTTTCCAGAAGACGATACTTTATTATGCTTTTTTCCCTAATTCTATTATTTATTCGCTTTTTTTCTCGCAGTGAGACTCTTTTGAATGTGTCCAAGGTGGTTGGGATCGACAGGCTGGTACCACTTTAAACCTGGAGCCGTTTCAAGTCGATACTTTAAGAGACATGGCCATGCTACAGAAACGTTTGAAGGCTTCATAAAACAAAAACAGATAAAGAATGCAAGCTGGAAGGAAAAGAACATAAAAAAATTATGAAAATGAAATGAAAAGGGACATAAGGATCACAAATCATGGACTCATGTCCAGAGAGTTCATTGCTTTGTTCTCTCCGAGTCAATTAGGGAAATTTCGACACAGCTGTCATGCATACAGTACCTTCATTATGATGACCGCTTTAAAAAATAAGCAATCATAAACGATTTCTATAGACGTTTACTTAAAGCTAGTTAACTTAGACCTAGTCCTGGCTTTAGTCAAGCCTTGTCTGTAAATCAGGCCTTTAATTCATTAGGAAGGCGCACACCGGACGCGCAGCTTAGCGTCGCGCCGTTCTTAAAATATCAAACATATTGTTTTCTATGAGTATACCGCCCCCAGCTATGACTCAGGAAGTTGCTCAAATACCTGTCGCGCAACAGAACGTCACTCACATAGTTTAACTTTAAATAACATCATATTTGTCTCAAATCATTAACGATTACCATTGGCTGTTAACGTATATTTTGCATTTTGAAGTAGACACTATCTGACGAAGCTTGCGCTATTTAATGTGCATCTCCGGTGTACGACACCTCCGAGTTGTCCTAAATGCAACTCGTTGTGGCGCTGCGAGTCCGGTGTGCGACAACCTTTAGACCTTAAAGGTCCAGTGTTTAAATTTTAGCAGCATCTAGTGGTGAGGTTGTGAATTGCAACCAACGCTATTGAAACACATAGATAAGCTACTGTAGCCACCACCAGACAAACATGTCATCATCGGAGACAACTTAGTAAAAAAGTTTGTCCGTTAAGGGCTTCTGTAGAAACATGGCGGCCCAAAAAGGCGACTATCGTGTAAGGGGACTCTCTGTGTATGTAGATAAAAACGTCTAATTTTAAGGTAATAAACACATAACGGTTCATTAGGAAAGGTCTTTATACACCCCTGATAATATAGTTTTATATATTATTTTGCATTTCTGTCAAAAGATCCTTCCAAAAATTACACACTGCACCTTTAATCACACCTATCACATTGCTTTAGTCTTAACATGGGCTAGCTTCAACCACAATAAAATTTCATTGGTACAAAATCTTGCCCTAATTTAGAAATTTTAATTTAACAGATATATACATTAAACAACATAACGGTCCAGTTATAATCTAATTATGAGATTTGTTGCATCAAAGTTTGATTTTACTCATTATTTTCATGTTAATTTCAATCTTTGACATCAAAGATCTTTGACAAAGTCAATTTTAAATATATCAATGTTATATTTTACATTAAGTTGAATGATTTTATGTAAAGCAGTAAATCATAAAAGATAAAAAGATGACTGGGATGCATATTATTTAATTCTAGAAACCTGTTGATTCAAGCCTGATTAGAAAGCCATGTTAAACCAACCCAGTTCCTTGACAAGTCATAGACCTCTGAGATTTACCTGTACTGACTCTTTGTGGATTATACAGTTTAAATGTAGAAGAGCCAGCAGACAGTCTGTACTTTTAATCTGAAATCTAGACACTTCTAAATCAACAGCCCCACATACGTCCCGTGCCAGCAAATTACAAACATACAGAAAGCTCGCCTCATCCAATACAGGCTAATATAACATCCTCGCGTTCCTATAAGGTCATTCATCACAACACATTAGGAGGAAAATCTCTCTCCGTGGGTTTCGTGTGCTTATGAGCATTCTGTTATGTGCTCGTAATGATTAATGTCTCTCTGCCCGAGGAAGAAGCCTAGACAAAACACACAAAAAACACGTTGCTCGTGTTCATTATATTAGTATAACACTGGTATTTAGCGGGCATCTCCTCCAGACATGATAAATCCACCGAGCCCCTTTCATCAGTCCAGACAGGAGCTCCGGGTTTCGAGTCTTCCTGCTTGTCTGGGCCAAGGGACTAAGCAAGCAACAGGTCTTCATCCAATCAAGGCACACCTGACATTAACCAAAACAAAGCGGCTCACACAGTTACAGAACCTGCGCCTAATGCGCCGAGGCCATGGCGACACCTCAAACGTGTGACATTTGCTGTCTGCTGACCTACAACTGCTGCGTCTGGGGCTCACGTTCAAGTCAGTGAGGCTTAGATTAAATGTGCTTTACAAGCTTCGCATCTTAAGATAATCAGGTCTGACTGTTTACAGTGCACGCTACTAAGAGACGTATAACACAAACATATACTGTACACACACACACAAATAAAATAGATGTACAAATGTGTCCCTGGACCACAGAACCAATAACAAGTATTAGCAAGGGTATATCGTAGCAATAGCCAGAAATACATTGCATGTGTCAAAATTATGAATTTTTTATGCCAAAAATCATTAGAATATTAAGTAAAGATCATGTTCAATATTTATTTAATTTTCTACTGTAACTATATAAAAATGTATTTATCATTAGTAATATGTGTTGCTAAGGACCTCATTTGGACAACTTTAAAGGTGATTTTCTAAATATTTAGATTTTTACTCCCTCAGATTCCAGATTTTCAAATAGTTGTATCTCGGCCGAATATTGTCCAATCCTAACAAACCATACATCAACTGAAAGATTATTTATTCAGCTTTCATATGCTGTATAAAACCATAATGACTGGTTTTATGCTCCAGGGTCACAAATCTAAAAAATATAATAAAATAAAAAGTCAAATAGATCACACACTTCTACACTGCATTCTTTCAACTTGTACTTTGAACTGTAAAAAATGCATATCTTTACAATTTACAGGCTCCTTTATTTAAAGCCCTATTGTCGGCAATAAATAGGCTCATCTGGGAGCTGAGATGAAAGCATGTCTCTGTTTATCATCAAACTGATAAAGAAGCATCTATCTAATCATTTATCTGATAAGCTCATTTTCTTTACGACACACGCACACTGTATAAAATTCTTTGCTGCCTTAACATTTTTTGTTTTTGTTTAATCAACTCAGATTTACAAGTCATTTTAATTTGGTATTATCTATCTTGACTAGAGATGAGTTGTTATAACTTATTAAATATAGTTGAAATAAGTCAACTTCTTATAAGTTGTACATTTTATAAGTTAGCAACTCATCTCTTGAAATTACTTCAAATAAATTTAAGTTGATTAAATCAAAAAGTTTAAAGGGGTCATAGCGTGAAAAACTGACTTTTTTATGTTTAAGTGCTATAATTGGGTCCCCAGTGCTTCTATCAACCTAGAAAAGCTGAAAAAGAACAACCCAGTAACTTTGTTTTGGTAAGCCATTCTTTGCAATCATGTGAAAAATTGGGTCGTTCAGAATTCGCCTGTTTTGTGAGGTAGGTAGCAAGGCCAATTACAGTAATAACGCCCCTTAAGCCGCATTCAGACAGCCAGCGATGTTATCGCTGCTCATCGCCTGCCGCTGGTGGTTGATGTCACTTCTGGTTGCGTAGTAGTGTGACGTTACCCCATGTTGTAAACAACAAATCAGTGCTCCACTTACTTCACTCCCATTGGTAGTCGCTTGTGAAACTCGCTGCTAATTTGCATAAAGTTAAACTTTTCTCAACTTTTGTCGCACGACTCCGTTGCTAATCGCGCCTACTTTCTGTCGCCAACGGTCACGTTCGCTCGTGTCGCCAAAAGTCGCCCAGTTTCCATTGAAATGAATGAGATTGCGTCGCTCTGCTACTGCTTGTCATTGGCTGTCTGAATGGGGTGTCAATCTGCACTATCCAACCACAGCACTGCCATTTAGTGCAGAGAGAAAGAGAGAGAGAGAAAATGATTGACAGCACAATTGAGTTTTAATTGCAACGAACCACCATCACTGCGATCAGTGTTTGCATTTTATCAGCTCATTTGCATTTTAAAGGACACACCCAAAAACAGCACATTTTCGCTCAGGCCTTCAAAGTGGCAGATTTAATGCTATAATTAATTATCTGTGAGGTAATTTGAGCTAAAACTTCATATACGCACTCTGAGGACACCAAAGGCGTATTTTACATCTTTTAAAAAAATCACATAATATGACCCCTTTAAGGCAGCAAAGCCACACACACACGATTAAATATTATGGACATAAAATGCATAGCTTTAATACTGTATAATGCTACTGTAACTGTAATGGAATGGTTATGGTAATGGTTTTATACCAAGTTAATCATTTTTCCTCATCTATCCCTAAACCTAATCCTTATTGAATTCTGATGGCACTATTACTATAAAACATGGTTTGGCTTATTTATGAGCACTGCAAATAATAAAAACCAGTTTAAAGTATTTAAATTTTTGGACATAAAAAATTGATAGGAGAGTGGCTTGCAGGGTGGGATCTGAGGATGATTCATGTAGACTTTTAGTAAGGATCCTATGAACAGTTTTATAAATGAGACCCCAGGCCTACAAGAACAACCAAACACACAACACCACATGATAATCCAGTGCACTGCCCCCTGGTGGCAGGATTATGACCTGATGACCTAGAGGATAAACCTCAGACAGATACACAGTTACACAAGACACAATGAGCCTAAATATTAGAGAAGTCTAGCAGGATGTGAAACATCAAGAGGGCTAATAAAAGCTACAGCTATAGACGATGCCGTCTGAGACCAAAGGTCACTGAGAGATAGAGAGCGAGAAGGAAAATAAGAATTTATGTTGAAGAAATATCAAACCAAATGCATCTTTAATTCTGTACCTCTAGTTCCAAAACATTCACTTTAAAACAGAGATGTGAGACCACAAAATCAGTGCTGAAGAAAAACACAAAAGAAGAAGAGAACAGAGATGTTTTTTTCAAGAACAAAGAGCAGTGGCCACATGAAAGACCTACATCAAACCTCAATCTGTACTGTTATTCTTTACAGGGCTTTAGTAGGGCCTTTTATCCCAAGGCATGTTCAACTACACAGGGCCTTCACTGTCAGGTTATGACCTTGCATTAGAGGCAGGGGTTCAAAGGAGGGGGAAACAACAACCCAAAAGAACCACACACAGACACACACGCATATACAAACACTACGGTTTGTGGCCTGCATCAGCTTGCATGGCCTGTAGGTGGCTGTCTAGTCAAAAATGCAAGATGTATCTACTGAACGAAGGATCTGTTTGATTTAGCAGAAATATCCTCCAAGCAGTATTCAGCAGAGCTTTGGGGCGATTGTCTGATGTCATACTCTGCACTCCAGATCATAACCTTCTTCTCACATCTCTCTGTGCTTGTTTCCTGCTAAGTGCAACTTTCGCCCGAGCGATCCGTCAAGAGTAAATGACAATCTTTTTTGTCACTCACAGCCACACGTTAAAGGCCCTGGAGGAAGGCGAGCGCTCCCTGCTGCTGTCTCTCCTTGCCTTCTTCCTTTCTCTCTCTCTCTCCCTCTCTCGGTTCATCTCTTCTGGGCTGAACATCCTCGCCCTGGCGCAGGCACTGTCACATCAAACAGTCGTTCCCATGACAAGGGTGTTTAAAAAAAGCCACACCACCATAGGCTCACAGCCAAGTATAAATCTCTTACAAGATGTAGTTACTCGCCCAAAGTCGCGGGGGCCGCCTTTGACTCTTTCTCCCTCAGTACAACAGCGGCTGTCAGACGAGCTGGGGTCCTTTAGCACAGGTGCCCACACAGCTGCCTGACAGCTTAACTGCTGTTGCAGCAGGCGTGCACACAGACCGCAGCGCCCACGCCAAACGTCTGCCACGCACGCTCAAGGCAGCGAGTCCAAACCCAGACCTGCGGCTTTAACCTTCATCCACTCTCAGAGTTTCCTTAAAAATACTGCTTGCTAAATAATATTCCAGGCACTGTATGGTAAGTGAAGCCTCAAACTAATATCAACAAAAGTAGTATGGAAAATATCAGTTTAGTCTTTATTAAACCTTTATGGGCGGTTTCCCGAACAGGGATTAGACTAAAATAAATGTAAGAGCTGTCCAAACTGAAAACAACTTGCACTGACATATCTTAAATGATTAGTTAATTTTCTTTAAAAAAATGCTGACAATTTACTCACCACTCTGTCAGTCAAAATGTTGATGTCTTTCTTTGTTCAGTCGAGAAGAAATTATGTTTTTTGAGGAAAACATTCCAGGATTTTTCTCATTTTAATGGACTTTAATGGACCCCAACACTTAACCGTTTTAATGCAGTTTAAAATTGCAGTTTCAAAGGACTCTTAAACGATCTAAAACGAGGCATAAGGGTCTCATCTAGCGAAACGATTGTCATTTTTGGCAAGAAAAATAAAAAATATGCACTTTTAAAACACAACTTCTTGTCTTCCTCCAGTCCTGTGATGCTCAAGCGCGACCCCACGTAATACGTCATCACATCAAGAGGTCACGGATGACGTATGCGAAACTACGCCCCAGTGTTTACAAGTGTGGAGAAAGACCCGACGTTGTTAGATGTCGTTTGTGTCAGTTTATTGTTTAAAATGGGCCGCAAATGTGCGTTTCATATGTAACACGTGACCTTTCGACGTCATTATGCAATTACGTGAGTTTGCGCTGGCTCGTCGCACAGCCGGAGGAAGAGGAGAAGTTGTGGATTAAAAGTGCATATTTTTTACTTTCCTTGCCAAAAATGACAATCGCTTCGCTAGATGAGACCCTTATGCCTCGTTTGAGATCGTTTAGAGTCCTTTGAAACTGCAATTTTAAATGGTATTTAAACTGTTAAGTGTTGGGGTCCATTAAAGTCCATTAAAATGAGAAAAATCCTGGAATGTTTTCCTCAAAAAACATAATTTCTTCTCGACTGAACAAAGAAAGACATCAACATTTTGGATGACATGGTGGTGAGTAAATTATCTGGATTTTTTTTAAAGAAAATAGACTAATCCTTAAAAATACATCAGTGCCCTTTGTTTTGCCTGAAAATGCAAACCAGTGATGTTTTTAGTAAGGCATGTTTGTTAAAACTAGTTATAATTCCTTAAAATTAAACTTTTAAGATAATCCCTGTCCGGGAAACCACCCCTATATCCCACTATAAGTCCCTCTGTTAAGGGTTAATCTACTTCCCTTTGCTTCATGAAACAAAGTACACAAATCAAAAAAGCTTATAAATATTTGTGTTCTCGATCCGCTGCAACGTCTTTTTTGGGGGGTTCTGCGTTTTAAGACCTTTGCTTCCCGAACGCACAGCGGATGTTATTCCATAAATATTTACATGCGTACGTAAACTATGGCGATCCATCAGCCGTGCTGCGTTTTAAAAAAGTGATGAGTTGGTAAGAGGTAAATAGTTGGAATTATTTTTAGGTGAGTTGGGGGTTATATTCCCTACGGAGGCCCTGATGATGGGAAGCATTGTGTTCATTTTGTTTATCAAGCAGCTCTAGGGCCTCTAGTGGGGCGCGTCTGCTTACACAAGCAAAAGATTTCCGAGGCATCTGCAGCTGCAAGCCCACTGCACAGGTACCCTGCAGACTACATGCACGAGGACGCACAGCTGCCCCAGCAACCCTACGTGGCTCTGCAGGTGCACCTGGGCAGCGTTGGCTACCAGCGCCCAGATTCTCCACTCTAATGCTTATGACGGATACCTGTCACCAAACCCCTATTACCTCCTGTTTTATCTGAGACAGGTCCATTGGAGAAAACCAGAGGTGGACGCTCTTACTTGTAACAATAAAGTGCTGTATTCCTGTAATGCTTTTCTCTGCGCTGAATTGAGCTGCTCTGAGTTATGAGTCACACCAGTGCACCTGCGTCCATGTGTTAAGTACTGACAAATAAAAGCCCCATGTCCATTTACACAACAAAGAGATGTACCCCACGAGGCTACCAATCTCTCCTCACCCCCTTTACCACCCCACCTCTCCATCTTTTCTGTCTTCCCTGTTTTTTCCTCTTGAATAAGTAGCGAAAAGTACCGCGCTCCACGTTTCCCCCTGAGCTTGGTATTACTGGAACAACTCCGTTCCAGACAAACCACGATTCAAACACAAATTTAAAGACAAAACATCTTATGCACGTCTAGTGAAAGAGTCGCGCCCGATTTCTCGGCTGAACGCCGTGCGATTATCGAGAGCTTGTGAACGTTAATCCTGTTGCCACGTGGCCCTCGAAGGCTTTGTTTTTGCTCTGTGGAAAAAATTCTGAATCCTGTTGTATTAATGTTGGGGGATTGCGTTCATAGCGACCAGGACTGCAGTTTGAGGGTAAATCTAAAAAGAGGCTTTCCCTTATATCCGTTTTCCCAAAATTAATGTTCGAATGAGCGATTTATGCATATTGTTACAGTGGGGAAATAGGGGTCACAGGCGGAGTCAAGCTGAGCTCCACACTTTCTCCATATCCTGACGTATGGTGCTCCACCGGGATTATCGCCCATGGAAATTCTTCCCCAATTCTGCGTTATTAATCTCTGTCTGTCCTCCTGTTCTGGCTACATAATGACTAATTAAACATCAAAAGAGCTGTGCTGGGGATGTGGCATGACAGCTCGTGTCCCTGAGCCCTTGTTCCCCTGGGAGGGGAAGGAGAGGAGGCCGCCGCCCTCAAATCAATCAACCGTCGTTACCGCGCATCTACGCCTTCCCGTTTCTAACGGCAGATTCACAGACAAACAAAGCTTATTTTGCAAAGCAGGTTCAGCCTCCTATGTGCGCACACTCGACACATGCACATGCATATATGCTGCCACCATGTCAGAGGATGACTTTGATATGTGCATTTCAAAATGTGTGCCGGTGTATGCTTTCAACCTGTTGGGGTGTATGTGTGTGTGTTATCATCTATTTCTAAAGGTAAGCAATGACAGGAAGATGAAATGATGATGTACTCACAGATGTAGGAAGGCCAGGGGGGACCTTACGCACTTTCTTTGTTTGTGGAGGATCTGTAGAGCGTCAAAAAATTTTTTTTTGAGACATTTGAGAGAAAACAGATTAAACAAAGGAGAAGCACTCGGTCAGACGTGTCTTTGATTACGGGATTGCAAGGACAAACATCAGAGCATTTGTGCTGTAGAAATTCAGAAACCTCTAAACAAAACAGTGTCTCTATGTCCTTTAGTGTTTATTAAACATAATCATGACGTCTCATGGACAAAATGTCTTTTAGGGCATCAAACTAATACTGACCTAGTGAAGCTGAGTCCTGAAGGGGGCGTCTTCGTGGATTGGAGCCAGTGAAAGGGTAGAATGGAGTGGGCGACTTTCCAGAGTTGGTGACGGGCCCTGGGCTTGCCAGCCCCATGTCTGGCCGCAGAGAGGACTGTAAAGACACATAAGGAGTTTAGGGTCTGAAAGCCAAAAGAATATAAAGTACAAATGCACGATCATTTTTTTAAAATAATATAACCTGAAAAATTTAAAATGAAGATATGATGACATCACCAAGACTATTTCTATGACACTAATCAAAAATGTGACCCTGCCTGTAAAAACAAAGCTAAACTCATTTTGTGTGATTGCTGTTTTCTACATAAAATCATCCTACATGATGTAAAAAAACATTCTGTGAAAACATAACCTTGATATCTTTAATATTGACTGAGCAAAGATTAAAATGATAGTAAAATCAATGGTTGAAATAAAACTTCGATGCTCCTAATCTTATGAATAGATTATGAGACTTCAGCCAGGATTTCACAGACAGGGTCACATACTGTATAAGCAAATTGTTGACATTGAGCATGTTAACACCTTTGTATAAAATGTCTAATTTATTTACTTCTACTGACGCATACACGATGCTTTTTGGGACATCCTGAATAAAGATAACATTCAGAGTCATCAGGTCAAACTCTCAAAATCTCAAATTTAAGTAATTGCTTTAAAGGTCCACTGTGTAGATGTTTAACTCTTTCTCCGCCATTGACGAGTTATCTCGTCAATTAAGAGAAAACGCTTCCCTGCCAATGACAAGTATTTCCGGCAATCCGTAATACCGCTATTATCCACAACTGGTGCAACTTATAAAACCCAGAAGCTGTATGTCCGTGTATGTTTTGATGATCGCTCTGAATCTAATCTCTATCAACAATCCTTTACAAATATAGCCTGGGTTTCCCCATGCTGCGTTGGGCGCAAATTTATTCACCCTGCAAGTCTACCATGGAAACTATGGACCAATTTTGCCCCTAAAATAGGGAACCAATCACAGAACGGGGAGGGGGCAGCAAGACGATGACACCGTTAATGCGACACACCGAAGCAGTTTTATTTATCCAACACGGCAGCAGATGCGAAGTTACTTTTCGATGCAGCCTTAGATATTGTTCCAAGTAGTTTTGAATGCAAGTTTATTTAAAAAAGAGCAACTTTTGGCGTTAAACAATTTCATATCCAAGAAGAATGTTTGGATATGGCAAGACAAGATAGCCACAAAGTTTTATAGGACCAACCTGCTAGGCATCATCGTTGACGAAGTCCATTTAAAGGAACAATATGTAGGATTGTGGCCAAAACTGATATTGCAATCACAAAACTTGTGGCTAAATTTGGTACTGCAATCACAACTGGGTGGCCGATACACAAAATGACAACATAAACATCAGTTGAGGGCTGCAACTCCACTTTTTAAATGACAATATCCTGGCCGGACCACTGTTGTGAGTGATATAAGTATTTGAAATGAAAATGATTTCTTAATGTCTAGTGACATTTCAGGGCCATTTTATAATTAATTGATATAAATTTCTTACATAGTGTTCCTTTAACTTATAAATGGTAAGTGGTATTTATTAATATCATGGTTGTGGTTGTCACAGTGCCACAGTTGCTTTTCAATATCAATATACAGCTACCGGTTTAGTTGCCTAGCTTTCAGCTATGTGCACACGTACCGATAAAAGTTGTTTACGTTTGAATTTATGTCGCTCTACATACGTCATCTGGAAACGATTGGCTATGAGCTACGTACAGACGCATTTAATAGACATTAGCCCAATAAAAAAGCTAGGCTATCACAAAAAACACAATTATCTCAGCTTTTTGTATGTTTATATTTTTAAAAAAAGAACATTTTCTGGAAGGCATTAAACTTTTGTGACAATCATGAAAAATGCTGGCGCTGGCTGGCAACTTTTAAAAAAGTGCTTGCGGGGAAAGAGTTAATGGCATCTAGAGGTGAGAATGTGAATTGCAACCAATGGCTCAGTCGACATCTCACCCCTCCCTTTCAAAATGCATGTTGAAGCTACAGTAGGACAAACATGTCATTGTCTGAGACAACATAGTCACTAAACATGCTGTATAGAACAGTTTGTCCATTTAGGGCTACTGTAGAAAAATGGAGACTTCCATGTAAGGGGACCCGCAGTGTATGTAGATAAAAATGGCTCATTCAAAGGTAATTAATTAAAAAAGTCAAGTTCATTTTGTAAGGTCACTGATAATATAGTTATGTATATTATATTGCATTTCTATCAAGAGCTCCTTCTAAAAGTTACACAAAAGGCCTTTGTTAAGAAAAATAAAATGAATACCACCCTTTTGGAAATTTGATTCACAACAAAAGTACAAATTAAAACTCTTGATACCGAAAAAACAAGTATTTCTGCTTTCTTTACTCAACACAACTGCGCAGTTATTGATGTGTGAGCGCCAACAGCCCAGTGAAGTCCAAGGAGATATCGATCCAATCAGTCTGACCTAGTGATTCCTCTCCTTCTGTTTGTGGTGAACTGTTATTAATCAGGCGCGATCACGGACGGCCCTGGGGCATATCCACTCGCAACTAGGGACACGTCTATCTTTAAGGAGCATCGGGCCCGGAGAGTGAGGGATGAGAGCCAAAGGAAGGGGTGGGGGTGCAATGACAGTGGCCGGCTCAAGCCTCATTAAACCATCTGTCTGATCTCAGAAGCTGTCAGCTCTCCTGTAAAAACGTGTCGGCTTAACTTGACAAAACACCCGGTATGAAACTCACGAAGTGTACTGGCTGCCATTTAAAGCCAATTACGCGATGAGACCAGAGAGACGGGACGGCTCGTGACTCTGAAACCTGCGTCTGATGACTGGGAGATTAGCATAGGCTACAGATTCTGTCAATGAAGTTTCTGGAGGCTATTGTACGCTTGACCAGTATCCACTTGATCGGTCTGCCCCAGCAAACTAGGTTAAGAGGCCAATTAAGGAAGTAGCCCAATTAGGCTAATCGTCTGCTGAGTTTAAAAGCAGTGTGGGGAGGGGGATGAAAGGCTAACTGAGAATAAAGAGAATCGGGTTACAGTGGGAGACCCAGCGTGCATCAATGAGCCTCTGTAAATTATCATACTGTAACTGTATCACTTAGCAAAGCACAAATAGGGACAACTGAATACATTAAAAAAACTAGTGAGAATTCAGTAATCATTCACTTACCTTTATGTTGCTTCAAACTTGAATTGAGTATGAATTACTCGGTTCTGTGGAATATAAATTTGTAAAAAAAAGCCACCAGTACATTCTTTAAAATGACTCTTGTTTGTGTTCCACAGAAGAGAAATAACATGGTTTGAAACAACATAAGGATGAGTATTTGAATTTCTGTGTGATCTGATGTGAATCTGATACATGCACTCTAAAGCCTGCAAAGTATAGTTTATTTGACTTGTATGTGTACACAGGCATTCTACGCGTACACATTGCGACAAAATACAAAAATTCTACATTCCTCTGAAGGTGAATGTGCGACCTACGCGTACAATGTAGGCAGGGTTTCAAAAATCCGGCGATGTGCATACAGTACATTCGCACTCTTCTGATGACGAAAATTGCGCCACGCGCTCTTTACGCGGACCCTCGCATATGCGTAAAAACGGGACTATACTTCGGCCTTAAAGGGATGCTCCACTTTTTTTTGAAAATATGCTAATTTTCCAGCTCCCTAGAGTTAAACTTTTTATTTTACCATTTTGGAATCCATTAAGCTGATCTCTGGGTCTGGCGGTACCACATTTAGCATAGCTTAGCATAATCCATTGAATCTGATTAGACCATTAGCATGGCACTAAAAAAATAACCAAAGAGTTTCTACATTTTTCCCATTCAAAACCCGACTCCTCCGTAGTCACATCGTGCACCAAGGAGGCGCAATGATATCACGCAGCGCCCAAAAACAGTCCTCTGCTATTGAAAGTTACCAAGGGGACTACTTTCAGGCGCTGTGTAATATCATTGCGCCTGCTGCAGCTATGTCATGGCAGCAAATTCCTTGATTATTACGCCAGAATGAGAGTATAGTTCCTAGCCATATCGGCCTAGAAAATCGCAACTTTTAGTACATGATGTAACTACAGAAGAGTCAAGTTTTAAATAGGAAAAATATCAAAACTCTTTGGTTATTTTTGAAGGCGTGATGCTAATGGTCTAATCAGATTCAATGGATTATGCTAAGCTATGCTAAAAGTGGTAGTGCCAGACCCGGAGATCAGCTTAATGGATTCCAAAACAGTAAAAATCAAATGTTTAACTCTAAGGGTCTGGACACACCAAAGCTTTTATGCCCGCGGCCGGCATATGTTTTCAATAGTTTCCAATGAAAGCCCGGCGTTTTTCAAAAAAGCCAGCAGCTAGCGTTTTTCTTCCGCGTTTAAAAGTTTAAGGGGGCTGGACAATTAGCATATTTTCAAAAAAGTGGAGTGTCCCTTCAAGAACTACTAGGTAATTTTCAATCCACAGCTGAGTAATAAAAGGGACAAACCCAAATGCTGGGTTGTTTCTACTCAAAATGCTAAGATGTTTCAAATATAAACATTTTCTGGGTTAATTTATCCCAACAGTTGGGTTTGTCCCTTTCTGATGAAAAATTAGCATTTACATTTGTAAAAATGTTCAGCTCACACTAGTCACACATAGTATGCATACTGTATGCAAGGAAAAGTAACACAGTATACAAAAACATAAACTCAATATCAAAGTCAAAGAGGTCGTGGCCACAGTAAAAGAGCTTAAAAATAGCTTAACTTCCTTGAATTTAGCCGATTTATACAAGCTCCATCAGATCGTGTGAAAATCAGGTTGGCTTCTTCCTTACTGCAGGAGGAAAAAGGGGGGGAAACAAGCTCTCTAAAGTGACAGGCTGTCAGAGAGGTGGCATCACTGACATTGACATGACAAAACACAGACTGACTAGTGTTGCCTTTGTTCAATGATATGAAATCCTCACAGCAATATTAACTCAGTTTTAGCCTCATTGTCAAAACAAGGAATCAGGGTCAAATGAAAGAGAGAGGAAGGGAAGAAGATTTACTTTTGTTCAATACTGATTTAAATCCTATTTTAATCCTATTCCAACAAAACACAAATATATCTTGTGGTTACATAACAATAAGCAGGAATTGTGTGAATTCTTATTATGATAAATAGAGAATAAACTGGAATATTACATTTTCTGAAGAAATGTTAGCCCTAAAACAAAACTTTCTGCTACAAGGAAGATATGAATGGCGGAGCTTTGCTTTGCTATGTTGTTTTGAAAGGTTGCCAGGTATTCTGGCTATTTACAAATGTGTAGTTGTTTGATGGTGCAATTCAAAGTTACTCAACCCCTATTCTCTATAATGTTCTGGTCCCAAATATGGCTTGGGTCTATAGACCCCTTCACTGTCACAGGCGGTTCCCACTGCGCATGTCGGGGTCAGAAAAGTCATTACAGCAGATTGAGTTGCATATTATTCAGTATCATCAAACTTGCGTAGTGGGCTTTGAAAATCGCACCAGGTCTGCCGTTAAGTTTTTCGGGATTCCTGCAGAATCTCAAAAACAAAAAATAAAACATCCGTGGCTGCAAGCAATTAAACATGCAGACTGGGACAATGCAAAGATCAAAGAGGCTTGTGTTTGTAGTGCTCACTTCATTTCAGGTAAGTCATCATTTTTCAGCCCTGTTAGATTAAACTAGAAAGCCTAAATGGTATGAACAGTTTGACCCCATGCTGCGCGCGCACCCTATAATCATTCAATGTTTACAAACCTTGAAGGGGTCTATAGGGTTTTCTATCTGTATTTTTGCACCAATCAAAATTTCATTTATGTATTTCGATCAAACGGTATACGATATATTATGCCAATCCTAACCACAAATCCAAGCAATGGTGATACAATAAACAAGCGCTTGTATGTTCCCACAAGGGTTTGTATGTTTAAGTGTGAACCAAGCAACGTGTTAGCACTTGAGGAAAATGACTGCCCACCATGATTTAGCCCTTAAAACAAGTCCATGGCTTACATGACAGTCTGGTCAATCATGTGAATACTAACCAGCGATGTTCATTATAAGAACACTCGACAGAATCACAGGGGCTTCTCTCTGAGCCCGCTCACATCTGAACAATCATCATCTCCTGAGTGAAATGTCAGGCAGATTGGTGGAGATAATGGCAGTCATCTGTCAACCGCATCCTGCCGTAACAATCAGAATAATCCTCTGCACAGGGGACAAGCGCTGAGCTTACCTACATCCACCGCTCAAATGAATGCAGCTCTCAACCTCTTATCACTTTACTTTTTTCACATTTCTGATGTTTGATTCATGGCTTTTGATGGTACAAGGTTAAAGATTTCAACAGCAGGTCTTTAGATAGATACTGCTTTAAGATATTGCTAAGCAACGAGTCATTTATTTGAGAATGCATAATGTCAAATATGTATTTTTAAAAAAGGAAATGAGGATAAAGGGTATAAACAATGGGGTGCTGCTGGTGGTCAAACACATGTAGATAGGGTATAACGTCTTGATTTTTCATTTAAATTGAGGTTAAGTATGCATTTTCTGCCAATTGTGCGTGACAAATTGTGTAAATCATGTTGTTAAGACTGTACGGTGTTGGTCAATTCAATTACATATTTACTTTCATTTTTCTGTGAACACACATGCACACACACGCACACACACCCACAGGCACACTCACACGCACACACACACACGCACACACACGCACACACAATGCACACTCACACACACATGCACACTCACGCACACACACACACACACACACACACACACACACACACACACACACACACACACACACACACACACACATATATATAATTGTGTTGAAGATCGCTGAATGTTTCTATCTATTGTAATAGTTGCATATGAGTCTCTTGATTGTCCTCAATGTTAAGAGATATTTCTTAAAGGATTAGTCAATTTTCTTAAAAAAAAAAAAAAAACTCCAGATAATTTACTCACCACCATGTCATCAAAAATGTTGATGTCTTTCTTTGTTCAGTCGAGAAGAAATTATGTTTTTTGATGAAAATATTTCAGGATTTTTCTTATTTTAATGGACTTTAATGGACCGCAACACTTAACAGTTTTGATGCAGTTTAAAATTGCAGTTTAAAAGGGACTCTGGGCGATCCCAAACGAGGCATGGGGGTCTTGTCTAGCTAAACGATTGTCATTTTTGGCAAGAAAATGAGAACCACAACTTCTCTTCTTCCTCCGGCTGTGTGAAGAGCCAGTGCGACCTCACGTAATTGCGTAGTGACGTAGAAAGGTCACGTGTTACATATATGAAGCGCACATGTGCGGATCATTTTAAACAATAAACTGACACAAAGACATTAATTAGTATCATTCGACATACAACAACGTTGGAATGGTCCTCTGTCTACACACTTGTAAACACTGGGGTGTAGTTTCGATACATCATCCGTGACCTCTTGACGTGATGACATATTACCTGAGGTCGCGGAGGAAGACGAGAAGTTGTGGTTTAAAAGTGCATATTTTTTGTTTTTCTGGCCAAAAATGACAATCGTTTCGCTAGATAAGACCCTTATGCCTCGTTTGAGATCGTTTAGAGTCCTTTGAAACTCTTTGAAACTGCATCAAAACTGTTAAGTATTGGGGTCCATTAAAGTCCATTAAAATAAGAAAAATCCTGGAATGTCTTCATCAAAAAACACAACTTCTTCTCGACTGAACAAAAAAGACATCAACACTTTGGATGACATGGTGGTGAGTAAATTATCTGGATTTTTTTTAAAGAAAATTGACTAATCCTTTAACATCATTCAGTTACTATTGGACAGGGTCCAAAAAAAGCAGAAGATGCTAAAAATAAAATAATTCTGCCGGACCTGTACATTTTTTCTGAAGATTAGTGAACAGTTTATAGCTCAGGACAAAATAATAATAAATAAAATAATAACAAAATCTTAACTATCACAACACATAAAACTGTCATTGATAATCCAGATGCAAAACCCTTGAAGTGCCTCTGACGTGTTTTCATTTTTAATCAGACTGCCAACAAACGGGTATTTTTGAATGGCCTAAGGCCGAAATTAAGCGGATTTCAAGCAAAAGTATTTGATGAACATATAATACGTAGTGAGAGCGTTCTTTTAATATCATATCTCGTTTTTGACGGAGATGGCATTTAGTGGCTTTTGCATCTGAACTCTTTGTGTAAATATGAGGCAAGGAATGTCATCATACAGTGGAAAGAAATGAAAAATTACATAAGCTGCTAGTAAAAAAAAGAATACTTAAAATTCCGACAAATCCACTGTTTTTGTTACTGATCTACTTCCTAGTTATAGAAGCAGCCAATGAGATGCTTTGCCTTCAGACATACAGGGGCCACAGCTGGCTGAGGCAGTTTGAATATTTAATTCAATAAAAGACATACAGTTTCGCATCAGGTTCAAATGATGCAATAATACCTTGCAGAGGGAGAGGTTTAGCTCGCAAATGATGACAAACCTCATAAAAGACGGGATGTTTGGCTTTTTGGAAAATCATGCAACCACTTCCCATCACTGCCAAACACTTGATAGATTACTAGTGCAGATATTTCCATTCTTGGCTCTCGCTGAACAAATAGGGCCTTTTATTAGGTTCCGCAATGCGCGTTGCTCAATTTTTGAAGCAGACTGGGTTATTAGGCGCCTGTTTCGTGTATTAAAAACACTGCTTTGCTGATAATCTTTGCACCTGATAGTCATCTGTTTATATGCGCTCAGCAGACGCGGTGGCTGCATTAACAAGCGCGGTTTAGAATATTAACGGAGCCGTACCGCGACCTGCATTCTTCCCACATTCACTCTGGAACCGAACGTCTTTTTCGCCCTTCCTGTTTTTCTTCAGTGACTAGACAAACTGAGTCTATGCCAGGCTCTGATCTGTGCAGCTGCAGGCCAGCATAAATTCCCCAGTTCCCACACGAAATGTCTGAACTGGCATTCCCTTTCAGAAAGCTCTTTTATGAATGAGCGAATGCGCCGAAGAGCCAGTCATGTTTTCATTCGCTCTGACTAGCGCCATTCAGTGCCCGCTAACCACACGGTGCACGGTGTGCTTTTAAAGGTGCGACTGTGTACTTGTCCTCTCTTGAGAGGGTTATAGGGATCGAAGAGTAAGGTTATTAAAGGGTCGCTGAGGTCGAGGGCTGCTTGGACCTTGCACTTAAGCCAGAGAGATAGTCTCCTTTTAATGTCGTCGCTCTAAATCAAATATTAAAGCCCACACTCTGCAGGCCAAAAAAATCCATCTGCTAATAACCAGAAGGCATAGCTCTAATTTTCAACGCGACCTATAGGAGACTGCACCAAACAGGCATTAAAACAAGGGTTGGAGAGGGGGTGAACAAAATGTAAACAGAGCAAATGAGCAAGCAACAGGCGAAACAAAAATGTGGAGGAAAAAAGGGAGGGGGTCTCCAAGCGTACTTTCTGACTGACTGACTGACTGACGTAAGCCATGTCAGAGACTGAACATGCAGTACAGAGAGAGGGTGGTGTGTTCACACAATCCTGTCTTTGTTTGAAACATCTGTGTGACTGAGGGAGTGGAGCAGGCCTGGGTTTTGTGACCCTGTTTTAATGGAAGTGCTGAAAGTCATGTTACTGTGTTCTGAAGGGCTGCACCCTACACCAAACACATCCTGATTTTACACACTCAAACAGAAAACACTCTTCTACCTTAACTTCACCTGATATGAAAAACTGACCTGAAACTACAACAGGGTTTCCATTCCACACCCACTGACAATGACTTCCGTGAATTCCCATTACTTTTCCAGTCATTTATAATTACTAGATAATACTTAAAGTCCTTAACTTTTGCCATCTCTGTTCAAAACATAAATCAAAGGATACTTTACGTACTGATCTTGTTTGTAAGTTTGTTGAAAAACAAATGTTTTACCCATAAAATCCGACCGACAGCTCCACTTATAAATCATTATTATAAGCCTACTTACCACGGTGAATAACAGTAAGGTAAAGTGGACACTCAGGGCTAGTTGTATGACATTTCATAAAATATTTTAATTTACAGGACTGTGACAAATAATCCTGCAAATGCATGTTTTCTCAATGAATGAATCAATTTAATGAATTATGGTGAAATGCCGCCACATCCAGTAGATAGAGGGCGCTCTCGTGCAGAAACGCAATTTGTGCCACATAAGAAGAACCATTACAAACGCTATTCCAGGAAATGTTCTTTATATTGTTTTAGGTATTTTCAAGATAATAAAGAATATTTTGAATGATTGTGTTTGACATGTGCTGCTTTTTAAAATGCACGTTATAAACGACTCAAACGCATAGTGATTTTAGATTGATAAGGACTTCCTACTGATCACAGAGCCGTAGTACACGCAAAAGCTGTGCATGAAACACATAATCGGAACCGTGCGATTCAAAATCGATTATAGACAGATATTTTTAATGGGGAACGCTATGCATCATCACATCCCTATTAATTTATCATAGATTCAGTGTAATTAAATACGGAGCCCCTAAGGGGACATGGAGCAAAAATTAAATAAAGTTTAGTTTTGCATGTGTACTATCATGTGCGTACGTGAAACTATCGCGTGCGTACGTGAAACTATCGCGTTTAGTTTTGCACGCGCACGTGATAGTTTTGCACGTAATAGTTTTGCATGGGAAAGTTTCACGTGAGCATGCAAAACTAAACTTAAAAAAAAATTCTGCACACGAAGGTTTCGCGTGAGCACATGACAGTTTTACGTCATAAAAACTAAACTTTAGATTTCCTTACTCCAATGTCACCTGAAGCCCAGAATACACTGCAGGATTTTTGCCCTCCTGTAAGATCATTGTCTTATCACACTGTGCGACATGGATCGTTTAAACTGGGGTACGACAAGCATGTAGACTGTACGATGATGACACGGAAGCATCGGCGGCTGCGTCACACGATAGCGTAACGTCACCAGCATGCGCTTGTGGTACACAAATACCAGCGCGCAGGTTGTAGCAGCAAACACACTGTGCGGTGGTCATGCCGAATTTCTGACACTGTCAGAAAACTATCGTAGGCTATCTTTGGACGTAAGTCCGGGAAAATGGCCGTCTTTGAACCCCTATCATTGTACAACATAGGACCACCGAGGAATAGCCACGATCACAGAAATCGTGACAATTGTTTCACTATGACAATCTTTCGTCTGGGACAGCCAATAATCGTGCAGTGTATCCCGGGCTTTAGGAGCTCAGTAATTAAAACTCAAAGAAAAAAGGCTATATTTTTTATTTAATATGTTTTGCTTAATTCAAATTCTAAGTTTGAGATTGTTTTATGACATGAATTTTCTTTAGGGAGCAGCGAAGGGATACACCATACGCAAATGGGGGCTCATGCCATAACGTTTGAGAACCACTGCTTTATGTACTTGCTCAATAACTGAATACAGTTCATTTTTAACAAAAAAAGTACAGACTGCCACGTTAACAGTTTTCGTTAAATTAAACAATTTATAGTGATTATACTTATAGTCAATAAAGTATTTAAGAGCTATCAAAATAGCTAATTTTATGTATATTCAACATAGAAATGTCCATGTTTTAAATGCTAAAAATCACAATTTTGATAACCTAAAACTTGATATACTTTAATTAAAGACAGGTTTGTTACCTGGCATCCAGAGACTCCAGGCTCTCTCCCATAAGCAGGGTACGAAGTCCTCTCAGGCTTTCCTGTTGATGAACAAAAAACATACCACATTTATTACTATACGAGGATTAATTATTAAAGTGACACTTTGTAATTTTTCAACCTTCATAATAAATTTTTCAAGACCCTTGTGATGTGTACATCGACTTAAAATAGGTTGAATGACATGTCTACCGTAGCCTGACGTGGTCTGTATCGCTTTTGTATTGTCATGCCTTTGGACTAGTAAGTAATGTTATATTGCTTGCATATATAACTTAAGTCCTATCTGGCGCCCGAACACTGTTTTTTTACTTGAATTTTACTGAAGTCTACTTGTGGAGTGTAGAGAGAGACTTATATTGCGTAACACTGTGGCACCGTGGTAGCGTCATGGACCTATGACATGGGCGATTCCCCTTTAAGGCTATTTTTTAACCTCTTAGCGTTCCTGCAAATTTTGCCAAAAACGCCTAAAAAAGGCCTACCCAAATTAAATTGCATACTGTTCTTGAACCATTTGGAGTATATGCATGGTTTTGGTCTCTTATGAAAGGGGACACTTTGAGGTTTGTTCCTGAACTGTCAGAATGACTGTATGTCTTACTGGTATTGAGTAATAGAACTTTGAACACACTAAAAAAGTAGGGAAATTTTTCCGCCTAAATTTTTTTTTGTAAAAAGATGCCTGCAGATAACTACAGCTGGAAGGTATTAGCTGGAAAACACAATAGGAACACAGCATGAAGCCTTATCAAACCAAGTTTCAAATTTGATAACAATACCTTGGATAATGAGTGTTTTACACATGTTTATCTAAGTTTATGTCTAGGCGCTCCCCCAAAAAAGCCACTTGGAGACTCCAAATGACCCTTTGTAACAAGAGACACATAACATGCTGCTATTCTTGAATGCTTTACTCTACAGTCATAATTTTGGGCTCTAATGAAAAGTTACACTTAGAGCTACTATATAACCTATCCAAATTCACTCTCAGTAATTGCTGATACATAGTAACTGAAGTATAAACACATTATAGTGTTTTTTTTTCAATTCTTGAAACCAAACGTTCTACAAATAAAGAGACAAAACAACTGCTATGTATTAAAACAATTTAATATTAGAACTCACACACTATATCTATCTCAAACTATTTACAAATTCAAAGAAAATAGGGGGGCACATCTACAAAAAAATATATACATGTATATCACACCTAACACCTATCAAAGGTTTTTAGCAACATGCCAAAAAAAAAGCACAAATGCACATCACAAGAGGAGCACTTTACTAATGTCTTTGCATGGCAGTGTCTGCACTTCAGACGACCTGCAGTGCTGTGTCCACTGATATGCACAGGTTTGTGATGTGCAGTGCTTGGAGTATTGATGGAGCTGGTGTGCCAGCTGCTGCTGCCAGCTCCTCCACTAATGTCTCCCTAAAGGCCTTCTGGTGCATGGGTACCTGTCCTTTTCCTTTTGTGATGTCCTTGTAGAAAAGAAAGGCATTCACAACGGCAATGTCCATGAAGTGATAAAAAAAGTCTTATACCACTTCTGGGTCTTGTGGATGACTTTATAATAACTGATCAGGGCATCAGATAGGTCGACTCCACCCATGCACCTGTTTGGACATAAGAAAACAACATTGAGACATTTTATTTCATTTCAAATAGCATAAAAGATTGTTGATTATATAATACATACCGGTTGTACTACTTCACTGCTGGTGGAATAGAGATGTCCTTCAACCACCAACTCCCCCTCCCCCGTGCTCTGCCTCTTGGTGTTTTGCTGGCAGAACCTCTCTGGGAAGGTGGAGGATGGGGCTCCTCTCCTGATGAGGTGCTGTCATTCTGTCCCTCAGTATGTTTTTTTGGCTTCCAGACTTCATCAGATTCACTTTCAGAGGATGGTCTGTGATATAAAAAATAAAGAAATAAGTAATTTGCAAAACATTTACACATTGTTTCTGTATCCACACGCATATAAACAGAAACACATGCACACACGCAACCAGGATTATTCCATTCATGAGAACACAAACAAACACACACACACACACACAGACACACAGACACACCTGTGCTTGACCCCACATAAACATTCTTACACGAGCACACACACACCTGAGCACACAAAAACAAACATAATATAATAACCACTTACTTGTGGAGAGTTACGTCTCCACCATCCAAACACGAGCGCAAACAAACAAACAAACACACACACATCTGTGCTTGAGCTCACAGAAGCTAACATAATATAATAAAACACTTGTCGAGAGTTACATCTCCACCATCCAAGCACGAGCACACAAACAAACGAGCGCACAGACACCTGTTTTTGAGCTCACAAAAACAACCATAACATCAATAAAACGCTTACTTGTCGAGAGTTACGTCTCCATCATCCAAGCACGAGCGCACAAACAAACACACACACATACACATATATATATACATACACACACACACACACACCTGTGCTTGAGCTCACAATAACAAACATAATATAATAAAACTCACTTACTTGTCGAGAGTTACGTCTCCGCCTTCCAAAAACATCTCCTCTGCTACAGGCTAGAGGCAATGGATGAAACGTCGCTGTCTTCACCAGAAATAGCGTCATCCGACTCATCACTATCACGACGAGTACACTGATCGATAACTTCTTGAAGTAAGAAGTGTGTTTTTGCAGTTCCCTTTGCCATTTTTACAATATTACGTTCTATCGCTCGTAAAGTCGCTCAACGCTGCCTTTACGCACGGGCGCATGAATCCGTATGGTGAGTTTGCGCAGGAGTCTCAAGTGTGACCAGATGAATCTTCCCACTGAAGTTGCATATTATTCTTTACAGAAACTCATTGGCTATCAGACCAGACAGTCATTTCCATCATCCATTGCAACTGGATCGATTTACTGTCAATCAAAGAGAGGGAGGTACCATTCTTCACATAGGGGCTCATTGGCTATTCACACCTTTCCGACACCCTTATCATTGACCGATTGGCTCAAATGACCCGTCAATCAAAAGGTCAGGGGTCCGCGGCCATTTTAGAATCGTATTTTAGTTCATGTTTACGAATGAAATGGAGGTAGACCGTATAATGTGTCGAAGTTGTGATAGCATATCAAATTAGCTGACAGCACTATTACTACATTCCGTGGATGCATATTGATATATAAATGTGTTTTGGACTACATACTTCGCTGAATTGGATTGTATGGACCCTTGGCAGTGTAACCAAACCGTTTTTGTTGGAATGTAGTGGATCAGTGAACTAACAGAAGGCTTCAAGGGTGAGTTTATTCCAGTTTGTGTTTGTTTATTTGGCTGGAGGTGGTCTGACAAAGCCACAGATTGTACCCGCTGTGTTGATTGTATCCTAAAATGGTTTACATCATTCGAATCACAGGAATCTCAGCTTTCCAGAGATATATAATATGTTTAACTTTGTTTTTCGTTGAGTTTTGGTATACCTCTTAAACCCCCAATAGCCCGTGGACGGGCCGTCGGAACGCAATGAGGTTAATATAAACTTTAACCAAGCAACCACCGTTACAACTAGCTTGAAAACGTGAGCTACGTGATCTTTTGGCGTTTGAAATAAAATAAAACCCATGAAATTATATTCATTTGACATTTATATTCATTTGTGACCTAAAGAGTTGTCTTCTTTTCCTTTGCGACAGTGCTGCGGCGCTTGTGGCCCCTAGGGGAGCTAGACGTGAAAAATACATGTCTAGCACCCCCTTGTGGCCAAAAAGTTCCGCGGTGTGCCTTTAAAATAAGAAATGTGAAAAATGAAAACAAAACTTTATTATTTATTTCTGTATATTTCAACAACACGGTGTGATTTTTTTCCCATATGATTACAAATAATTACAGTTAATGCTGTATTTGTCAGATTCTCAGAGTACTTGCATAAACACAATATTGAATTGATGTAAAATTGTGTTTCCGTTTCTGGTCACTCAGATAATGAGCGCTCTGGTCACGCAATCTATCAGAATATCTTCATTTCAACAGCAAAATAAGAATAAATGCAAAAAATCATATAAGATAAAATAATTACAAACAGGAGATTGTGCAACTTTGTTTAATTTCTCAGAGAGAAAATCTTTCATGGTAAATCATAACTAAATCAGTCAGGTCTCAGTCAGTAGTGCTAATCAGTCTTATCTCCTCCCACAACAAAGCCCACAAAAGTACAAGTACCAAACAAAAAATGCCCAGCCATATAAATCATGTACTTCATCTAAACTCAGCAGTTTCAACCTCTTCGTATAAAAAAAACAAGAGACTCCTAACGGAAAATGATAAACAACTTTAAAAACATCATATATTATGCTTGTCAGACTTTCAAACATTAGAAGAAACACAGCCCTGTAGCTAAATTCTGTTTACTCAAGGGAAAAGGTAAATATTTTTGTTACTTAAACTTGAGTCTGACGCGCACGGTTCGAGCAAAGGAAGAAGCCCTCGGATTCGTTCTCAGGTGTACGAGGCCATGCGCCTGCGAGCGTGCCAATTCCTGCGTTGGCGTAGCCTCCCGAGATGCAGCAGTAATCAGGTACAGTGGTTTAACCGAAAATGCTGCTTCCCTTGTGGTGTAAACTGATCTCAATCGACATGATATAACATTTCAGGCTTTGCTCTGTAGTGCAAAGGAAGAGTGAGTATAGTTGTGGGTAAACTACTGTGCTCTCTCCCTCTTAGTCACCACAAAAGAACAAAACATCTGTCTTTCGGTGACTTTTAAGTTTTTTTTCCTTCATCCTGACTTCCTGGGCTGTTGCGAAGCTAGGCTTAAGTTTCTAGGTCTGTGGCATAAACATATACACACTCTCTCTCTCTCTCACACGCAGCCTTTTGCTCCACAGATGCACTCGTGTCCAGCATTGAAATATTTATTTACAGCATGTGTTTTGTCACACACTCTCTGTCCACGCTGAATAATTTATAAGACTGCCTTGTTGTTTTAGATCCTGGCAGAGCTGGAAGAACCACTCATGAAAAACATCCTTCCTCGGTCCAGGTCTCTCCAATGCAGCGAGCAGCTATACGGATGGTTTAGCATGCTCTTCTGCGGTATAACCCAGCCATGCATTGTAACACGTTGAGGGACCTTAATGCGATCAGCGCCGTAACCTCAGCCACTAAGGAGCCGTCCCAGAGGATCTAAACGGTAAACATGCGTTTAACTGTCTAGCGTGCCAGCATGCATGGCCAACCGACGCTAACAGCACCGTGAGCGTCAAACAAAGTGACTCACCTATTCACCTGACTGCACACGTACAACCGCGTACATAAATTATGACACAGACGTCAATGAGCTTGAATTGTCATTACAATAGCATCTTTAAGTCGCCCCCGTATATCGCTGCAAAATAAAATTTTCATTGTTTTTGTATCTGAAGTAAGAAATGTGTGAACAAATGAACCGAATAAGATGAAGAGAAACATTAAGAATGGCTGTGGAGGAAGAAGAGACCCATGGGTGCCGGAGTGATGGAAAATCAGTGGCGTGCGTTCCAAACACTGTAAGAATCCAAAAGCAAAAAGGAAAAAAGTCTCTCGGAATGTTAAAAATCAACAATGTAAGACAGCTCTTTCACTGCTGTAGTAATTTGTTTAAGTGTTACTGGCGAGTGTTTGTGCCAAGCGGGCGGCTGATGTTTGAGAAGCGCTGCCAGCTAGCGCAGCTGTGAGGCTGTTGCCCCCACCCCTCTACACCCTCATACATGCACACCCCTTACTCTCCTACGCTCCCTCAGCTTAAGTAAAGGCGGGGGTATGGATTTAGGGAATATGCGAGACAGCAGGTGAGGAGAAAGAAAGAGCGGGTGACACCGAATGGTCACCGAAGGGACTCTCTCCAAAAATGAACCAAAAGACATGGGTACACAGGCTGCAGATTAGCCGGGTCCTCCAATGCTCTTATCTCCTCCTTTATCTCATCACACCCTCCCACACTTCTCTCTCTACCGAAGCAATGACAGACAGGCAAATGGGGGTAGCGGTTTGGGGGCTATGATCAATACCCGCCTAGCCTTTTCTCCCGGCCTTCCTCCTCTGCTAGCTTACCCCTGCACGGTGACACATCATAGATTATAGAAGGAGGATCTGACTGCAGATGATGAATGTGCTGGCCTCACTGGGCTTTAAGGGAAGGGGTGGTGCTGGGGCGGCTGACGTCGGGGACAGCAGCAGCAGCTCTACCGCACAAGGATGAGCGGGACCGGCGAGGTTAGCCACCATGCTATAGGTTATCGACTCGCAGCTAATGAGCGCTCTGGTCACGCAATCTATCAAACAGGTAACTGGGGACAGTGGAGGAACAGAGGATGTTTACAGGGATCGGGTGCAATAGGAGGACTGAAGAAAGTTTGTTAAAAAAAGGGTACGATTCGAAAAAGAAAAACCTAGATGTTTATGTCGAACAATGCTGCATCTTATGTCGGCTAAAGGAGAAGTTGATATACTGTATGACTAGAATGCTTTAGGATCTATACTGATGATAAAGCTAGAGGTCTACTGATTTTCCCACCGATTTTTAGCTGTTGGTCTAATTAAGATAAGCATTTAAAAACGAAGGGTGCATGTGACCTTGTCTGTCAAGATAAAAAGCGTTAACAGCCTCAGCCAGCTCAACTCCCTGCTGAGATAATAGGCCTTCCAATTCTGCTTACGACCTATGGGAAAAAACTGTTTGGAAAATCTTTGCGGATGTGGTCTTGTGACACTAGCTAGTTGTTATGAACGTGAAACACCTTATGCTCAATTCACAACGAAAAATGCATATTGTGTTAACAGTCTGTGGTCTACTGTAAAGTTTTGGGCATATCATTTTCAAAAGTCACATCTAAAACACTACAACAAGTTGTTGTACTTGCAAATTGTATATATTCGCGCTGTGCTCCTGTTCTGATTTTGGTTAGCATTGTGTTGATTGGCTGCTAAAATGAGATACAGCAACACATAAAAGAGTGAGAAATGTCAGAGACACTGGTTTAACTGATCACTCCTCTTTTATTTATAAGCATAAATGATTTTAACAACAATGGTCAGTAGTTACGACATCATCTACTGTTAACAAGGTGGTTTGAGTTAGTAAATACTGCTAGATTAACATAGCAGTTTGCAGAGATTTGATGTCTTGTAAGCCAAATAAACCCATATTAAAGGGGACTTTTCACAAGACTTTTTTAAGATGTTAAATAAATCTTTGGTGTCCCCAGAGTACGCATGTGAAGTTTAAGCTCAAAATATCATATAGATAATTTATTATAGCATGTTAAAATTGCCATTTTGTAGGTGCGTGCAAAAATGTGCCGTTTTGGGTGTGTCATTTAACATGCAAATGAGCTGATCTCTGCACTAATGGCAGTGGTGTGGTTTGATAGTGCAGAATAAGAGGCTTTTTTACATAACTATAATAAGTATGTATTTATATAGTTATGTTTTGGAGTACACTAGCATTACAGCTACTAACAAAGCAAACTCAAAACCACTAAACTATCCAGGGTCGATGTAAGAAACTGGACCCAAACCTATCACATCCTGTCACCTAAATTCATTTAAAGGGGAAGTGCACGATGTCTGAAAAACGCTTTGGAATTGGGAGTCGGGCCGACTACGAAAACACACTTGTAGCCAATCAGCAGTAAGGGGAGCGTGTCTACTAACTGACATCGTTGCCTTGGTTGCGTATGTGTGGGGCGGGTCTATCAAAAGAAGGTCCAGATTCTATTGGGGTGGAGGCGTGTTTGTTTAGGTGATTTCAAATGTCAACATTGGCTTTCAGAGATCATGGACCCTACCTTTAACAAAACATTTGTTAATCTTAAATCTTTCCCAGCCATTGACGAGTTATCTCGTCAATCTGCAATATCGATATTATCCACCAGATGGCGCAACTTATAAAACCTGGAAGTATTGCCTTAGGGCAAACATCTGTATGTCCGTCTAAGTTTTGAGGATCGCTCTGCATCTGATCTCTTTCAAAAGTCCTTTAAAAAAATGTTATCTCAGCTTTTTACTAAAAATTTGGTGTTTTTGAAGAAACCTTCCCATATTTGAGAGGTGATAAAAAGAGAACTAATGAAGGTAGGATGAAACTTTTTTTGTTTGAAAGCGTCTGTTCTTTCATTTAATATATTGTATGTTTATATATTTAAAGAAGAGCATTTTCTAGGAGGCATTTAACTTCATGAAATCATGAAAAATGCTGGCGGGGAAAGTTAAGATCTTCCCTGCAATAACGGTAAACAATTTTTATTAAAAACGTGCTATATAATAGGTAACAAAACTCATCACTTTGAATGTATTTGTTTATAAAACTCAGATAAGACATCAGACTCACTACTAGTCATAAGCAGTTTAAAAAACTGCAAGACTAATATTGCAGCCTGTTTCAACTAACACTCGATCCTGTTGAAATCATTAGGATAAATGTGAACATATCGACAACAAGCTAAAAATAATGGTAAAAAATGTAAGTATTCTCATCTTTCAAGCTAAAAGCCCATCCTTTGCTCATCTCTTGCCACCGGCCCACGTTATCACAACTAAGCTCTTAAAACAGTCTTCATATCACCTGCGCTGAATGGAAAGTGAGAAAATAAAGCAATAGAGTTCTCCTGTGTCATTCTTCAATGCTTGTCAGCATTGTTGTTTTTCCCGCTGTCTCTCAGGGGAAAACAGGGGCTCTACTCGAAGAATGATGGATGGAAGCGAAAATAAATTAATCAATTTCCCGGTGAGGACCTGCGAGAAACGCCAATGAGACATCCAGGTGCTGACACGCGTGTCCGCGTTTAGCGTGCCTGATGTCAATGTACACATGCATTCATGCACACACACTTGTAGGGAGAGTACATGTTGCACGACACATGTATGAAATAGCTTAAGTTACAGTGCTCTACATGCAATTGAAGTATATGGAAAAGACGACCTGTCTAGCTTAGTAATATTTCACTGATAACCACAAATAATTTTGTTAAATTAAATCAATACTTCAATTTTTTTAACTGAATAAATAATTCTTAAAAAAAAGCTTATAACATAAGGCATGAGTGTTTTACTAAAATTCGTCAACCCAACAACCAAAATGAAAGAAATCTAATTAAAGAACATTAATTCACGGTTTTAAAACTGTTGACAGATCCATACAAATCGGTATGTTTAACACCACGTCACCCTACTTTGAATAAAACAGCCAGTGATTTGTTTAACAGTCGCTGGAGTATGTAAATACCACTGATGTACCTTCAGAAGTGCCAACACAGAGGACGTCCGCGTTGAACTCTGCCGAGGGGTTAATCAGGGATGTAAAAATAGCCCTGCAATATTAAATATTGAGATTACATTCAGAGGCAACGAACAATTAAAATGTGACGGTGCAGAGTGGCTCCCGGGGTGGCTCCTTATTGATCACAGCTCTGCCAGGCAAGACTAGAGCTCTTGTTTTGATACTCAGATAGGTAGTGATCTAAGCATCTCAAGGGATCAATTCAAAAGCACAGCCACAAAAACAGCCAATTAGTAGCCACACTTCACAGCCTCCCTCTCTCGCCACCCCTCCCCTCCATTTCTTTCTAGTACATTTCGAGGGCCTTGTTGTTTTTTTCCAAGCAGACTCTGCAATCCTGTGTAAACAAATCAAGATACACGCCGAGGAACTAGGTTCCAAATGAACCCTTATTGCCCTTTCTTCCCCCGAGAACAGAGATATGCCCTGTCCGTGTTCCCTTGAATTCCGTGTTCGGAGTTTTGGAACCCCGGTGTAATTCATTACAACTGTCAAGTTAATGTTCCGTGTTGAGCCATATGGCAAGGCTAACACGCGCAATAAAGGAAATACCTTCGACTTGTTATAATCAGCACATTGGGCTGTCCAAAAACTGACATAAACAGCTTTATTGTGTTTGCTGCATTTTCTCTTAACATTCCTGACAAAAACAGGAAAGCAGGCAGGAAAGGAGAGACGGGAGAGTGGGGGGGCTGAAGCTAAACTTGGAGGCCAGCAAAAGGAAGAAAGGCAATGTAAAGCAGGGCTTTGAACCAGATTTTTTCCCCAATTGGTTCGTAACGAACAGAAACCATATTTTAACGTTTCCGGTTTTCGGTTCAACCCTAAAATTGACGTTTCTGAACCGGATAGAACAAAAAATAAAGATGCCGAACCGGTTAATAACGTTCCATGTCAGCTGTGGGACATACAAATAAGTAGGCTGATCATTAGGACATTAAACTTAAATTATTAGTCTACATTATTTTACTTAATTCTCTAACATTAAAAAAGGCTACATTATGTAAGTGGCATAACTGTTTTTCTGACATGCCTACATTTGTTGAGTGCACTTAAAGATGCAGTGTGTAAAGGTTGTGAATTGCAACCAAAGGCTCAGTCCACTGCTCACCCCTTGTTTTAAAACACATAGAGAAGCTATGGTACCCGCCATGTAATTGATGGACACAACTTAGTAAAAAAAGTTTGTCCATTAAGGGCTTCTGTAGAAACATGGCGGCACAAAATGGCGAATTCCACGTAAGGGGACCCTCTGTGTATGTAGATAAAGACATCTCATTCTAAGGTAATAAAAGCATAACAGTTCATTATAAAAAGGTCTATATACACCCCTGATAATATAGTTTTGTATATTATTTTGCATTTCTGTCAAGAGATCCTTCTAAAAATTACACACTGCACCTTTAAACATGTGCACACAAACAGACGGAGGACAAATTCAAAACGTCGCTTCGGGAAGAAGATGCAGCATAAACAGTCGCTCCACATACAGTGAAAATTATGTTGTTTATTCGCCAAATGTATTTTAATGGACTGCAACTCTCTCTCAAGTTTATACATCAAGCGTTTTGATCTTTGAAGGTCATAGGGATAATCACCTTTGATTGGAGTTGGACCGGACACATTCAATCGCATTTGTGTCTGTGCATACAGAAAATTGCTTACTTTAGTGCCTAAATTGTTAAATTGGTTAAATTGTTTAAAGTGTTAACATTTGCAAGTCTTTGAAACACGTGCAAATTCTTTCACCCTATTTAAATTTGCGTATTAATCCGCGAATCACATGCGAGCCGAACCGTGGGCTGTGATCTGTACGGATCACGGATCAACTGCGATCCGGTACACCACTAATTAGTATTAAAAAAACAAACATCTTGAGATACTTGGTAGATATTTACCTTTTATGATTGAGCATTAGAGACTTGGGCTTGAGTAGGCTACTTGCTGGTTAAAAGCTTCTCATTTCTCCAATGAGTCAACAACGACCGGAAGTGAACTTCGCCGAGTATTGCACAGAAATCTTGTCAAAGAATAACGGTATTAACCGGTTACATTATTTTAAATAAACGATTCTCTTCTGGAACATATATTTTTTTGAAAGTTTCTGGTTTCGTTTTTGTTCCTTGCAAAACATCAAAAGTTTCTGTTTTTTCGTTTTCGTTCCGTAAACCGGTTCAAAGCCTTGATGTAAAGTAAAAATCACTTCCATCCAGACTCTTTACTTTACAGTTGCCTAAAGTTGGTGTCGCCAAGAACCTTGA
Organism: Misgurnus anguillicaudatus; assembly: GCF_027580225.2. NCBI lineage: Eukaryota > Metazoa > Chordata > Actinopteri > Cypriniformes > Cobitidae > Misgurnus > Misgurnus anguillicaudatus. The sequence goes on along the minus strand of NC_073357.2, from coordinate 46,201,865 downwards.
GCTTTCGGTGCAAACTTCTGAATGCTCAATGCCCACACACAAACGTAAGCAAACACACACACACACACACAAACATACACAGACATTACAATGCCAAACAAAGCAGCACACCCACTCACTAAATGGCTCTGTGGTTTTAAAAAGGATCCTTTTGTTTCCTTGTCTGGAGTGTTTGTGTATCTTCTGTTGTTTTTGATGTTAAGACAAGTTCTGTTTGACAGGCAAAAGAAACTCTGCAAGGACATCGAGTCAGGCCTAAATACGACAGTCCCCGCCCTCTCCGGATCCTCCCTCGTACTGATCCCACCCAAAGACGAGCAGGTAGTGCAATCTGCCAAGGGGGCATGTAAAGGGGGGTTATGTTCTTTGCCAGCAAAGCACACAGAGGGGCACAATCTCACACACGCATTGAAACGCGCACTACCCCTGAGCTCAGCATCAATTTCTGTTAATTACAGCCTTGTCAGCAGTGGCATTATTCAAACAGCTAGCGCAAATGTTAATGAGCTCTTATTTGCATATTTATTTTTTTCTTTGTTGAAATGTCATTGATTATTATGTTCTATGATGATGAATGCCTCTGCTGATGCACTCTGATATGTAATTAGTCATTAGATGAAATGAATAGATCAATTAAAAAAACAAAAAGAGAGGGAACAGGACGAAGGATGAATCAGAAGGAAGATGGAAAAAAGATTTAAAAGGTAATCGGAGTGGGGAATGAAGCAGACGTCTTAAAGTGACTCACCTTTCTATTAAAACAGTGATTCTAGTTGGTTCCTGATGTCTCATACATGTCATTTTACAAATCTTTGAACAAACATGGTTTTAAAAGACGTGTCTTTGCAATGCCGTCTTATAAAAACAAATGACGCAAACAGAATTTTACAGACATGTACATAAAATGAATTTACTGGCTTTTTAGCCTGTAACTTTTTTAGGAATGGCATAATTAATATCTTAAAGGGGCCATGGCATGAAAATCTGACTTTTTCCATGTTTAAAGGTAGGGTAACACATTTTGTGAAAAATGCTAACGGTAGCTGCCTAGCAATGAAATAACGACCCCACTCGCCAGTCAAATCGCCATCCACAGTCACGCCTTTTTCAAAACACATGAACACGCACAGATCACACGGTCACATCTCATGTCTCATTCACCAGCGGGAAAACTTAGCAGTACAAAGTGAATAACATTTCCAAAATAACCAACATAAACAACGTGTTTACATCAGAATTAGTTAAAGCACACTTTCGGTTGTGTAGACTGTTTGCATCTCGTGGTAAAGCAGTAAAGTTACCGATCTTAATTTGGGTTTTTGTTCTTTGCTGATCCAGGCAGTTTTTGCTGTTGTTGTTATAAAAGATGTCTTTCGTTTTGTGCCTCCTGTGTAGATTGTCAATTCAGCAGAAAAGTTTGCCATTCTCGCTGTTAACAGACAGGAGGTGAGCGCACGTGAACGGATGTGAGGAGACTTTTAACCAGCATAACTAAAAATGTTTCAGGATCAAATCTGTTACCCAAACTTCAAGTGCTATGATTGGGTCCCCAATGCTTCTATCAACCTAGAAAATGTGAAAAAGATCAACCCATTAACTTAGTTTTGGTAAACCATTCTCTACAAGCACATGAAAAAATAGGTCGTTGAAATTCGTCTCTCCTTATGATGTCATAAGGAGCTCTTATTATAATAATACCACCAGTTAATCTGGACTATCCAACTGCCATTTAGTGCAGAGAAAAACACAATTGAGTTTTAATTGCAACAAACCACCATCATTGTGATCAGTGTTTGAATTTCATCAGCTCATTTGCATTTTAAAGGACACACCCAAAATTTTTGCACACACCTACAAAGTGGCAATTTTTACATGCTATAATCAATTATTTATATGGTATTTTGAGCTAAAACTTCACATATGTGCTCTGGGGACACCAAAGATTTATTTGACATCTTAAAAACGTCTTGTGCCATGGCCCCTTTAATGTATGTGCAAATGTTGAGCTTAAAAATAATTTTTCTACTAAACTTAGATTGAACTTTTACATCAGCGAGAAATTTACCACAAGCAATTTATCAAGTAAGCCAAATGTTTTTTCATTTATTTTTGCAATTCAGCTTGTGTTAAACCACCGAAACACAACATAAGGAATGAAATAAAGTCATGCTCCCTATGTTTTTGTAAGAGGTGGTGTTTCACCAAGAGATGCTGTAAGCAATGACTCTGTCTGTCATTAATATATATAAAAACGACAAAACACACATTTCCTAACAAAATAATGCAAAATACACTTTCATGGTGGTTAAAAATGACTGCTATATTACTTAATCCAATTTTGAACATTACAAATAGGTTTTGTTGTGTGGTCCTGTCAGCAAATACAGCAGCTGGATTTGTCATAAACACCTCCCCAAGGCCCCAGTACAGCACTGTGATCCTCTGTTCTGGTCAATGTGATTTTGTGTTGTTACTGGGGAAAATGTTTTCTTTTAACCTCTGCGGTCCCCTAACTTAACCACCATCTCCAGCCAGTGCCCACTACTCTTTGATATGAGAAGAAGGGAGAAAAAGAAACGCATTACTGCAGACCAGATGGGAACATTCCACATGACCAAACCAATCAATCACCTTGGTGGGACGCAGGTGCACCACAGCCGTGCAGCAACACACCATTTCACAGTCTATCGGCCACAAACACATGGTCACCAATCAATGGCCCCCCGAGGACGCGCGCATCTCCCCTGCCCCTCTGGTTCATGGCTGATGACTTCATAATCACAAATCCCTCTCTCTCTCTCTCCTTTCCTCACACTCGGCGCAGGAGGAGGAGTGCAATGAGCTATCTAATAACCCTTTCTTTTACGCACCACCACAGATCTTGCCATGCTGGATGATGACTCCTCTTCAAACGAACCCACGCAAACATACAGTACGTGCACGAGACAGTCACTCGCCAATGCCGTGCATGAGATCACGCTGGAAAAACGGGAGGGTGGGGCATTCTTTTATGTCCTGGAATGGATATCGCATCATCTGAGCCACATCAAAGGCGCTGTAGCTGGCGGGTATCAGATGCCAAGCAACTGTTAAACAATGGGGCCTCGACTGGAAGGATGGAGCGGGATAAATGCAGGAAGGGAATTTTGATCCCATTTACACAACGCTGCTGGCGTATTATCAAACTCACACACAAAAGAAATTTAGAAAATACCATGAAAAACAGAGAATAGGCATATGTCAGATGGGATAAAAGAGTTGTCGGTATAAAAACGTTTTTCTTTTGATACCGAAGACGTGTTTAGTAACAGTCTTCATGGTTCTGTCTGAGAAAAGATGTGTCACAGAATGGAAAGTGTGTGAAATGAAGGCTCTCTCTATGTGTGAAAGTTTGCTGGGGGTCTAGACAGCACCAACCTACAGTGATATTTTTAAATGCAGTTGGATGAATGAAATTTCTGTGTATGCCAAAATACTGAACTTTAATAACCAATTCAGATATCTAGATGGCACAATGTAAATTTACCAATGTAAAGATGATATATGTGTACATTGTTAGAAAAAAATGATCAAAATATTTACCCCACTTGTCACTGGGGCAGTACCCTTTACAAAGGTCCGGTAACACTTTACTTGAAGGGGTGTTCATAAAGGTATATTCACACGGGGCGTAAGCGTTAACGCTTCCCATTCACTTTTAATGGGTGACGTCACGCGTTGCCGAATTTAATTGTGGATCCGTCGGCGCCGCATCAGTGCCGTTGCTCGCGCAGAAGTTGAAGATTTCTCAACTTTTTAAGCAGCAACGCGTGCGTCAGCCAATCACCTAGGCAGAGCCAGCCAATTACGTTTATGGAAGACCGGAGCATGTGCTGCGGCCACTGTGATTGGCTGTTGGCCACGCTTCAGACAAGTCTTCCGTAAGCGATAACGCTTTCGCCTCGTGTGAATGTACAGTAAGACTGATGACGCTGTTATAAAACTATATGACTATTAACACTTTAGGACATTTTAATGACAAATTATATTTGTACCACTGTTGTTGAGGTCAAGAAAAATATTCATGATGCTGTTATAAAACTATATGACAGAGTATTAACACTTCATGACATTTTAATGACAAATTATATTTGTACCACTGTAGTTGAGGTCAAGAAAAATATTCACAACGCTGTTATAAAACCATTTGACAGAGTATTAACACTTAATGACATTTTAACGACAAATTATATTTGTACCACTGTAGTCGAGGTCAAGAAAAATATTCATGATGCTGTTATAAAACTATATGACAGAGTATTAACACTTAATGACATTTTAATGACAAATTATTTTTGTACCACTGTAGTCGAGGTCAAGAAAAATATTCATGATGCTGTTATAAAACTATATGACAGAGTATTAACACTTAATGACATTCAATGACAAATGCAATTTTTGTATCACTGGTAAAAAGTGGTCAGTTATGTTGTCTTGATAATGTCAAGTTGTCATGAAAAGTTATGATGTATTGGTCAAGTCATAACAAAGACATCTCAAACAATGTCATCTTCGCATTAAAAATGACACAATTGAACGACTAACACTTCATGACAGTTGTCATAAACGTGCACAAAATCTTCTTAATGTTTACAGCACATGTCATGATTATGAAGGTGTCATGTCAGTCTTATGAACACCCCTTTCAAGTAAAGTGTTATCAATGGTCCTAATATATACCATTAGGAAGAGATATGTATACATTTACTAATAAGCTCTTTTCTTTGGTACTAATAGGATCTTTCTAGGTGCAAAGCTTTACATTTTGAAAGGGTACCACCCCAGTGACAGCTGGGATACATATTTTGAAAAAAATATCTATTTATCTAAGAAATAAGGCACAAGAGCCCATGCTTTTCTGTGAATATGGTCATGGTTAAATGCCAACTTCACATACATTATACATACATTTATTCATTTAGCAGACGCTCTTATTCAAAGCGACTTGCACATGAATTAATGCATATTATAGCTCAGCCTTACGTGCCATGATTTTCTAAAACTGTGAATGTTAAAGACACAAATTTTCATTAAAACATTATTAAAGTCAAGTAAATTCATTACAACTGTGACATAAAAGAATGTGCGGTGCAGTGATTTTACAAACATGTTTTTTACTGTATAAACCAATAAGCATCCAGAACCAGAACTATTCATTTTATAAAATAGCTGAATGTTGAAATTTTACACAAAATAGCTGAATTTGATTCACACAATATTTACGCAAACTTCACATATGTCAATAAATGAGCCGGATTCATTTTGATTTGGTTTCAATCAACAGATAATTTGGTCTGTCACAAGTTAAACGCATTAAAAGGCAGTATTTCTGGGCCACATTAAGCATTAAAAGACAAATGCAGACTTGTAAATATGAATAATTTCTGTATAAATTGTATTAAAAATAATGTGAAGAGGTACAGTTTACATGCAGTTTTGCTATAAGCTAAGCATGTCTGTTCATATGTGCAAGTAATATTTAAGCATTGTGATGGCTTAAAGCTGAAAGAAGCATTCGTTTTCCTTCACAAACAATGACAGATCCTTGGATTCAATGAAATGTATATACTGCACTGAGCACATCCATGAGAATCTTACCCACAGACACTAATTCAGTAGATTCATCTCTGGATTAGACGTGGGGGAGGACGGGTTATTTCTAGAAGGAGTGACTGCACGCTCACCACCTGAGACCCTAAGCCAGGTGTGTGCGTGCGTCCATATGTGTAAGTGTGTGTATATGTAAGAGCGGCACCTGTGGGGCACAGCAGGAGCTCAGCTACACACAGGTGGGAGCCAGAAGTCCCACTGTCCATCCCATGAGCCCCCTCTTATTTCAACAGGTCGTTCAGTAATTAGACTCAACACAGCCCATTAGCCATCAGCCTTCAGAAGAACATATGCTTCAACATCGCTCTACACCGCATGCCTATGTGTGAAAGACTGCGGGGGAAAGCCTGTTCCAATGGTTACAGTGGCTGTTAATACCTCTAAACGGCTTCAAAGATTTTGAAATACAGGAAAATATATTTCTGTAGCTGTAATATTGCAATAGCTGCTGTGGCAGTGACTAAAATAAGAGAAAGCAAACATATTGGGTACTTCTGTCAGTATTTTTTGGTCAGTGCAACAGTTATACTGGCTGTAAAGTTATATATTGTCTTCCATGACAGTTGGGATGATGCCTTTACAGAAAGCAGCCAGCAAGGCGGACACTAAGTTTTTAAGCAGAGCTAAAGAAAGACACAAACAGACAGAGAAACAGGGAGAAGGATGAAAGTGTGGTAAAATCATTGACAGGGTGCTCTGGGTCCAAACTGCGTTTGTTTCACGGGCAGAATTCCTTCCTAATGAATCACTGACCTTCAACTTTGCATTTTCATTTAATAATAACCAACATTTTCATTGGCAAGAGCTTGAGCTGAGTACCACGGGACAGAACTGAGGAGAGGTGGAGAAAAGAGGGAGAAAGAGAAATTGAAAATGACGACAGATGAGTGGAAAAGAGGAGGTTAAAGAGGGGAATAGGTTGAAAAACAAAATTGGTTGAGTCAAAGAGAAAAAAGCAGGAAGGGAAAACTGAAATGACGGAAAGCAGAATAAACATAAAAGAAAAAGCCGACAATCATGTGTGCACACTTAAATAAAGACTGCAAGCCAATTTGGGTATTGTTTTGTTGTTAACATAACAGAATTGGGTTAAATAGTGACAGCTAATGATACAGTCATCAATGCCCCAAGTGCTGCTCATGTTACTGAGTAAATCCAACTGTGCCACACACAAATGAAGCATGTAGGCAATGCTTTTTATCTGTCATTTAATAGATTTGTGGTGCTTATGTGGAGCTTCTACACTGCCAGAAAAGGTACAATAGCTGTCCCTGGGGTCAAAAGTACACCTTTGTACCTAAAGAGTGCATATTAGTACCTCTAAAGATACATAGCGGTATCGAATGGCACTTTTCCATTGCATAGTACCCCACGGTTTGGGTCAGCTTACTTTTGGGGGATTTTCCACTGGGTGCAGTACTGTACGTAGTACCCAATACTTTTTTAGTACCACCTCGATTGGGGTTCCAAGTGACCCGAGCTGATACAAAAATCTGACGCGAAAACACTGTAGATCACTGATTCCTCACTACCAGCGTCTAATGTAAAAGATTAGCTGTACCTTTGTGCTAGCTTGCGCTGTCTCATTTAAACCTGTTGTCATCTGTGCTTTTAGCAATGAAAACATCCACAGGTTGAGGATGGTAACATAGTGGTCATAAAGGGATGGACATGGTTAGAAACATTGCTCAGGTAGGCCGTGGCATTTAAACAATGCCCAATTTGGCACTAAGGGGCCTAAAGTGTGCCAAGAAAACACCCCCAACACCATCACACCATTGCATTAATGAGAAATTGAACATGTGTTCCTATTAATCCTTTAGGTGAGTGTATGCTTAAATGCAACTTAAATGAGGCTCAGTGGAGCGCGTCGACCGAGGCCATGTGTGTTTGTACAAAAACTGTCATGTGAGACAGAGGAAGTGATAAACACGATGTGCAAAAATCTATTTGTGGTGGTCAATTTTAATTTTGTGGGGGACTGAGAAATAAATGAATGTATGTGAATGTACAACGACGCTCTCACCTGTATGATGTCACAGCAGTAAGCAACGCAAATATAAGGACACGCCTATAATCCCTACCACTCCAAAGTGTTAATAAACTCAATGGAAAAGCTAACCAAGCCAAAGTGAGGTGACCTGACCAGACCTGACCCAAACCAAACCGTGGGGTACTATGCGATGGAAAAGCGCCATAAGTGGTACATATTAGGACCTATATAAAGGGTACTGTTCCAGTGACAGCTTTTGTACCTTTTCTCTGTAAGTGTATCACTAGTTTTCTTTTCTAGATATTTGAACCCAAGCTTACCAAGAAATGTAAAATTACTATTTTTAAATTAAGCTACCTGAATAATAAATGTAACAGTAACATTAAATGGACAGTTCACCAAAAAGTGAAAATTATGTCGTAATTTACTCAACCTCAAGTTGTTCCAAACCTGTAAAAATTACTTTGTTCACAAAGGAAATATTTTGAATAATGTTTGTAACAAAAAAAGATCAGAATCACCATTGACTTCCATAGTAGAAAATAATATTACTATGGAAGTGAAAGGTGCCCCTGACCTGTATGGTAAAAACATTCTTTCTTTGAGTTTAGAAGCACAAAGTAATTTATCGTCACTGTCCGATGAAAACCATGTATGTCCATTTTGCCGATTTTGAGATTTTTCGACGGATTAAATGTCCAGGTTCATTTCCGTTTACAGTATGCTTCACATTTCTAAATGGCCAATGAAAAGTTGTGAAATCATGTCATCTGATTTTCACGTATATCCATTTGGTGTCAAAGCTGTCAATCACACCGCGTATCTCCCGCCCTATGGAAGAATCTCGCCGGTCTTGTGAAGTTTCATTGAAGCTCAGCACTAGATAGCCGAATAAACATAGCCTGGTGAGACAATGACTTTCCTTCATCGAGGTAAACGTTTCCCCTGACGCCAGACATACGTCTAGGAGTGACAAAATTACGATAGGACTGTGCAAACAAAGTATCTGTCTAGCATTACCATGTCAGTGTATTGATTCATTGTCCCTTCATAGTTTGCAAGAGACATTTAATAAATGTATAATTAATATTAAATAAACTAACCATATTTAATAAACTAAGACATAGGCTATTTAATAAACTGAGCGTATTCATCCGTCAATATGAAACGCGACTTGGCCATTCTAATTAATGATCAGAAGAACGCGTATCGACCACCTTTACTGTAAAATATGCACGTATGTCCATTTAAACTTTAAATTTTGGTCAAATGTGGATTTTATCATTACACTGGCAAGAATATGGTTACATTAAAGATGCCGTACCAAGTATGACAACGCTATATTCAACCGCTTTTGAAATACAGTGTTTTTTTCACTTCCTGAAAAGTAACCGTTTTGGACATACGCGAGTTTCATCGGGCAATGACGTTATACAGGTTTGGAACAACCTGAGGTTGAGTAAATGATGACATAATTTTCATTTTTGGGTCAACTATCCCTTTAATGCAAGAACACACTTGAAGATTTATATAAGTAAATATAATGCAGTGAACATGTATTCATGTCTGCAACTTGCAGTTTGTAGCCAAATATTTTAATGCAAAATGAATATTTCACATGTCTTAATATAGTGATTACATCATTTCCTGCTTGCTGTTTGATAACAGAGGTTCGTGAACAGCACATGTACATAATAGACAGATTAATTTGGATGGTAATTTCGGTTACCCCCAATGGCCTGTGACAGCAGGCCTTCAGGACCTCTTTATCAGCAGGGCTCTATCAGCCCTACCGTCCTCCCCTTTACCGCTCGGAGTTTTCTTGGTCCTCTGCAGCAGCCCTGCAGACATGGGCACACCAGGCCCCAGCTGATCTCTGCAGCTGGCCTGCCCGCCTGCCTGCTCGTTTCACCCCCTTCACACAGGGGCCTGGGCCTAGGGAAGCAGGGGCAAGAGTGGAGGATGTGTCGATGGCTAGACGCACGGATGGAAGGAAGGGAGGGAGGATGGGCGATGATGGAAGAAGTGATGGAGAGGGATTTGTGGCCTTTCAGGCCATCTTGGGCTGTTCACGCTTGGTTGAGCGCAGTAACAGATAAGCACACCCCGGAGCCCTGCATAATGACCAGCTAGATCCACTGCACTTCACACTAGAGCCACGAGACTCACACACCACTACAGATGTCTCCTCTGAGCCTGTGTCAGCACACAGTGCTTACAGCATCTTAAACACTGCTGGGTGTGAGCGGCTGAGGACTATGCTGCACACATGCCATGTACAGTTCTTTAAAGTAGTCATGGCCCTGTGGCTCAGTTAATAGAGCACAGAATTAGCAAAGCAAAGGTCTTGGGTTCGATTTCAGGGAACACACATACTGAAAATAAATGTATAGAGAGATCAAGGTGCAAGAGATACATGCATGAAAAAAATTGCACCAGCTAGTTAGGATGAATGAATGATTGACAGAAAGGAGGAGGATAAAAGAGGGGTGTACAGGGAGGGAGGAGAGAGGGTGAGAAAGAGAGAGTGATAGCGCAGGCGCTCTCGGCTGCACCTGCGCCCCTGCTGTACTGAGCTGTGTAGCCGCTCTACGAGATCGTGCACCTGAGCAGCACCTGGTCACAATCAGAGCGCCAGCCGAAAGAGCGTCCCTCAGAGGCCCTACGTACACACACCTGCACAACAGGGAGACAGAACACCATGTACAGCTCTACATACAGCCTTAAGGTATAATTAAAAGGCAAATAAATAAATAACATGCGAAAAGACAGAAGCTGAGCACCGGGACAAATCATCTTTTTATCCCTCAGCTGAACAAAGGCATAGCGAGATGCATCTTGGCATCGCTGTGCTGCTCCTCTTGTGCAAAGATTTAAAAAAAACAGAGCTACAGCACGCTCTGCACACTTTGCATTGTCACTAAATGACTGCATAATTTCATTTCCTGGAAAGCCATTAGGCTTTATCAAAAGGAGATGAGAAACAGATGAGAACAATTCTCTTATGCATGGAGAATTCATTTAGCCGCACGGCATGCGCGGGAGCACCACGCTAACACCACGAACACTGCAGGCAGAAAGTTGGGATGTAAATTTCAGAAATTAGTGTGCCGTTCCACAATTATTTCGCATATAAGCGTGCTGAGATTAAATGACTGCAAACCACCTGTGTGACACACACAAAATAAAGTATTTTAAGCATGCAACCTAAATTGTAGTAAATAGGAGAAAATGTGCAGAATGTATAATTCTATTTTTTGGAGATTTTATAAATGGGTATAGATGGTTTCGCTGGACGCATGCGCCTTGTCACAGTTATCCGTCTTAACCGAAGTGAAGAACTTCCAGTCTGTATTTATTTATTGGTCTGGCTAGTGGCTAAACTGATCTCTGAAACAAATTCCTTGTTGAAAATAAAATGTTTTGGTTTGCTAAAGATGAGAGTAGACTATGAGCATAGATCACAACTGGGTGATTCTCGCGAAATTAGACTTATGAGGTGTCATGAAACATTTTGATAAAAAAGTAAATGCAAAGTAAGAGTATCAAAATAATAAGCATACAGTTACAAACATCTCTTCATGTACTATTTTGAACATGATTTCAAATGGCATCTTACAAACCAATTTTGTTGTTTTTTCCACATTTAAGGTGAAAATTTTCATTACCGCAACGTGTCCATGACTGGATTTGGGTTCTTTGACATGGAAATATTTATAATTATAAAATCTAAAATAAAAACCTTCAGTGCATGTTATACTATAAACATTTACAATAAAGAAACATGTGACATTTGGTAATCATTGGCAAATGTAGAGACAATAATAAGTAATATACATGTGTCCAAGAAAAATTTACCTCATCCTCCGCAACAATTTTCAATCATTGTTTAAGCCCTCAATGAACTAACATTTTCAACAAATAAATAAATAGTTGGAAGGGACATAATCGATTGTGACACTCAAGATGGCTACCAGGTAAGCAGTTCTTATTTTTTCTCTCCAAATAAAAGTTGAAATTTTGTTTGTCGTAGTACCTAGACAATTGTTTAGTTCTCATTAACGAAACACGAGTTTGTAAATGCATATATTTAATGTAATATCATTTAAATCCTCTAAAATAATGGTTATAGTAAGTTCAGACCTTAATCTTATATGTGCAAAAAAATTGGCTTCAAGGGCTTTTTAAAAAAATCTGATGCTGGACACCTTCTGGATTTTGTGAGAATCACCCTGATGTGTGTGCATTTAGGTGCCACCAGTATGAGAGGTGCCAAAATGACCAATAATCTTCCTTGCTGGGAATAGAAGGAGTACAGAGTGTGACCTGGTGTAGTACTGGTGATTCTCCTGACATCTTAGGTGAGGAACACAAGCTCCTGGGGTTACATTAAGCTCAATAATAGATTTCATCAAGCTCCAGATATCAAACAGGTGCTTGTGCTGCGTGTAATTCTGAGATATGAGTCTTCTGAGATCAGCTCTGACTAGCACAGCTAAATAAAGATGTGTGGAGAAAGTCTGGACCCACTTCCTACTGAATCCCTCAAATAGTGAGCAGGACTGTGCGTATGTCTGTTCACGATGCTAATAATAAGCAGATTATATTTAATAGAACAGAGAGGATGTGCGGCATGCCGCAGGAACGTGAGCACGTCAACAAGCGAGTCAGCATTGTTAAAAATATAGACGGGCGCATGGATTAAAGCGCTGGCGAGTGATGAACACACAGTCATATGGTCAACACACACATACACACACATAAACAAACACGCACTTAAAATCTTCTAATTTAAACCAGATGGAATCATCCACGAGCGGTTCGCATAAGAACAGCATAGCAGAAAGAAAGAACGGCTCGGATAGAAGGAAGTCCGGAAACATCCATCTACATTCTCTCAGTCTCTTTGATAAGGAGCCATCAGTGTGGCCAACTGCATAAATCCAAAATTCCAAACCGAGATGGTAACTTCACTGACTACATCAGAGGCGCTCTGCTTCTCATCTTCATTCAAACTTTCATCACAGCAGAGAGCGTGTGAAGTCAAATGTCCGGCCCATGTCATCTTGACACAGAGCCAGGAGGCTTTATGAAAACCGTAGTAAAAAAGCGAGACAAATGCTGTGGATGAATGTTAGAACAGCAGGAGGATGGATGACTGGTATGAGTCTAAGTAAGATCTTTATAAAGGATCACTGATCACTAAAGAGTCCAGACTGATGGCATGCAAGAAAGCTCGGCTTGAATTAAGACACTTAGTCATACATGTTCTCGACACATTGTGAGTTTATTCATTAAATTAACAATTATATTAATAGAGTTACGCAAGTAAAGTTTGGTACTACAAATGTTATTTAACACCTTTCCTAAAGCATAGGTTTTTAAAGGAAAACACCACCGTTTTTCAATATTTTACTATGTTCTTACCTCAACTTAGATGAATTAATATATACTGATCTTTTTTCAATGCATGCACTTTTAATCTTTGTACAGCACTTCGTGAATGTGTTAGCATTTAGCCTTGCCCCATTCATTCCTATGGTTCCAAACAGGGATGAATTTAGAAGCCACCAAACACTTCCATGTTTTCCCTATTTAAAGACTGTTACATGAGTAAGTATGGTGGCACAAAATAAAACTTTTGTTTGGAGCCATAGGAATGAATGGGGCTAGGCTAAATGCTAACACATTTAAGAAGCACTGTAAAAAGATTAAAAGTGCACGCATTGAAAAAAGATCAGTATATATTAATTCATCTAAGTTGAGGTAAGAACATAGTAAAATATTGAAAAATGGTGGTGTTTTCCTTTAACTCCTTGATGTTGGAGTTTACCACCAAACCTGATCAAACTAGTCATCCTAAAGATCTTGATTAGCTTTCTCAGGTGAGTTTGACCAAGGTTGGAGCAGGAAAGTGGACTTCAAGAGAATATTTGCTACAGACATTGCTGCCAATTAGATAAAAAAGTAAATTTGAAAAAAAAACCACACAAAAATGTAGAAATAACCAAGGCATGGTTTTTACTAAACAAACAATGCAATTATTTCACCTATTTGAACCAACTTAACAACAAGTAGTACATATATAAGTAGAATATAAATGGGTTAATGGGCACCTATTTCTTTGCTAAAAACAACGTTATTTGTGTATTTGGTATAATACAAAGTGTTTGCGTGGTTTATGGTTACAAAACACATTATTTTTCACATTCCATACATTTTTGTTGCTCCAGATATCCTGCCTTTCTCAAACGCTTTGATTTTGTACAAAACTCACCGATCTGAAAAGCGCTGTGTCCCTGATTGGCCAGCTAATCTGTACATTGTGATTGGCCTGAATACCTCTAACGTCAGCTGGAAATGTGACGCCCCTTACCACGATCGGGAGGAATTTTGATAGTGTCGGTCGTGTCCACGTCAACAAGCGCAGGAAGTAAACTGTTGCCTACAATCCGTGTGTTTGTTGTAGTCCCACAAAAGAGATTTACGTTGGAAACGATAATTCGCGTCACATTTGTATCTTTTGCATATCACACTAAAGGAAATCGTGAATTGGACCATAGTTGCTCTTTAATAATGTTTTTATAGCTAAACCATTTTATATTCAAAAATGCAGGGATCTTCTGGAACAATTTTGAATAATGCAAATCATTACTTCCAGCTCTAACAGCATATCTGCTGCTAAAATTTAAATCAGAGATCCTATTAATGTCTCTGAAGTTTAAAACATCTCTGCTAAAGGACCGCAAAACTAAATGTGATTGCACGGTCATGAATAAACGTACCCCTAGTTTCACAGACAAGGTTTAAGGCTAGTCCTAGACTAAACACATTTTTGAGCTGTCTCAACTGAAAATAACTTGCACTACAGATCTTAAAATAAGCTGGTGCCATTGATTTGTCTCACGATACACACCAGTAACATCTTTTTCTAAGGCATGGTTATTAAAAATGCTTAAACATATTAAATTAACAAATACCTTTAGCTAAGCCTTGTCTGTGAAACCAGGCCTTAAAGCAATAGTCTGCTCATTTTCAATATTAAACTATGTTATTGCCTTAACTAAGAAGAGTTGATACATCCCTCTATCATCTGTGTGCGTGCACGTAAGCGCTGGAGCGCGCTGCGAAACTTCGATGGCATTTAGCTTAGCCCCATTCATTCAATGGTACCAATCAGAGATTAGAAGTTAGAAGTGACCAAACACATCAATGTTTTTCCTATTTAAGACGAGTAGTTGTACGGGCAGGTTTGGTGGTACAAAAACGTAGCGCTTTTCTAAGCGGATTTAAAAGAGGAACTATATTTTATGGCGTAATAGCACTTTTGGGAGTACTTCGACTCAGCACAGTAACACCCTCCCTCTCCCATTATGAGAGTGAGAAGGGGAGCGGACTTTTCAGGCGGGTCGAAGTACTCCCAAAAGTGCTATTACGCCATAAAATATAGTTCCTCTTTTAAATCCGCTTAGAAAAGCGCTACGTTTTATTTTGTACCACCAAACTTGCTTGTATAACTACTCGTCTTAAGTAGGAAAAACGTTGATGTGTTTGGTCACTTCTGGCTTTGTCTCTGGATGGTGCCATTGAATGAGTGGGGCTGGGCTGGATGCTGTCGAGGTGTCGCGGCGCGCTCCGGCGCTTACATGCACGCACACAGATGATAGAGGGATGTATCAACAATTCTTAGTTAAGGTAATAATAAAGTTTAATATTGAAAATGAGTAGACTATTCCTTTAATAGCTAAAGTGCAAGGTTTATACTTTTGCGTAATTTATACCTTCAGCAAAATTATTGCAAGTCTATTGAGAATATTCCAGAAATAATCACCCAGTTCTTAAAAATACTTTAAATAAAACTCTGACAGGTTTCAATTCTGCAGAAATCGGCGGCTACAGGTTCTGTGTGGGTGTGCTGACGACTATTTAAAGGCAAGGTTTCAGAACATAAGTTCACTGGAAAAGAGCGTGACTCCTCAGACTCTTCATAGCTTCCTGAAGATGTGCTATATTACTATTTAACAAAAACACAAGCCTCCCTCTGAGCCCAAGAACACGCTTCACCTTAGATTTCAGGAAGTTTACAATAAAACACACGAACAACTGATTGCAGCTTTCCCCTCGAGCATTTAATTCAAAACTCATGTACCGTGTCTAGTTGTAGACCATTTCATCGGGTCTTAAGCCAAGCCGGCTTTCTCTGTGCCAACTGTTACCCATGGAGTTTGGAATGTCAACAAAGTACTAAACTAATTTGTCTTTTGTGATAGTAATCTGTTTGACCAGTAAATACTGGCCCCGCTGAAGAAGCAGTATTCTCTACGTGCATGCAGATTTCTCTTAATCTAAAGCTGCATTAAGCCTTATTAAATATTGCTTAAAACTTCGACATGGAGTCATCATTATGCAACACGCTCCTGCCTCACATTAAAAGCGGACACACATTGGCATACACACACACGCGCGCACATGCTTTAAAATTAAATGGGCTGCATGCCACGGGTGGCTGATCAATGTCAAAGTTATTTAAATGTATTAAAGGGTTAAGTGATTTATACAAATAATGCATAAAATCTGTTGAGAGACGAGGAAATCGAAAATAAATTATATTATATAATTATGCGTTATTTGATGTCATCAAGTGCGTATGGCACTTTAGCCATCACCACGTGCAGGCAGGAAGGCGAAAAGGATGCTGGATAAGAAGATTGTAACAGGCACGTGTGCTGCACACAGACTGACCTCTGACCTCTGGACCAACACTGATACAGACCCGTAGTACTCTCTAGGGCTTTGTTCATGCATAAATCCTTGCACACAGGCACACACGCATAGCCAAATACACACATTCACACAAACACCCATCCCCTAGGGTGTAAATGCACTATATAGCGAAATGATGCAACAAAGGGAAATATCTATCTGTTCAGTTCAGGTACAAACCTGAAAAAAATGCACAGTAGAGGCTACAGATATGCATTACATTGCCCTTTTTTAATAACAACATCAAATATGTAGCGCACTAATCAGTTATACATAAGCACTAAATCCATTACAAATACAGCTGAATAGAGTGTGACCTTTAAAATGTATCTCCATTATTCAGAACAAGCAGCGGTTACTCTAATTAAAATGTTATGTCAAATAAACAGTCATTACCAGCCATCTGCCTAACACTATAAACTGTAACAAGTTCATTATCATACACAATAGCTGACCCCAGGTAACCCCAAGCTGCTCTGAACATGTCATACTTCACTTATAAAGAGGATGAAACCAGGTCAACGCATGCAGCCCCCAAAGGCATATTTAGGAGGACTACTGAATGAAGCATTCAAATTAAACCATTTAATGGGATAATGCTTTTTAAAACAACCAATATTAAATATTTCTTTCATTTACGTCAGACAAACAGCTGGAGGAAAACAGAAATGCAATACAGGTTGTGTGTGGCTCTGCTTGGCTTATTAACACGAAATAATTGAAATGAAATTACATTTTACAGCATCTATTATAAAAAAAGCAAGACTTGGGAGGTTTTAGCCACCGCAACCAGTTTGACAGGGTAAACAAGCAAGCGTCA
Source organism: Misgurnus anguillicaudatus (assembly GCF_027580225.2). Classification (NCBI taxonomy): domain Eukaryota; kingdom Metazoa; phylum Chordata; class Actinopteri; order Cypriniformes; family Cobitidae; genus Misgurnus; species Misgurnus anguillicaudatus. The sequence continues at coordinate 46,184,640 of NC_073357.2, read as the reverse complement.
GCCTAAGATTACTTTTTTCCTCAAGAAACTGCAGACCACCGGGATTTGTCTTGAGATAATCCACTTAGATTACCATGGCTCTGTTTATAAACGGCACACACACAAAAAATGGGTCACATAAACCCACGAGAAGCTCATGAGCCAGGGTTCCCTCGGAAATGCCATTCGTGTAATGGTAATGCTTAATTGTATTACATCCACGTTCAAACTCGGCCTTTTTCATTGGTGAGTAATAACCTTTCAGAGATGATTTAATGAGTTTGCTCCGGAATGGGTAATTCCATGTAAATCCCAGATATTACTGCCGAAATTCAATTTGATAAGACTCGGTCCTCTCGTCCAATCCTGGGAAGATAGCGCAGGCAATTTAGCCATGCAATCAGATTGTCTAATTCCCTGACACATCATTGTTCCAGATCATTTCCATATTTTGCTACTTATAGGGATAATTAGTGCTGCATCAACAGGACAGAGGAAAACCAAACATCCTGCCTACCCAAACCACACACACAAACACAGATCAACTGCTAAAGAGATAACATTTAGTTTTGGTGGGCTTCGTGCAATAGCACCCATCCGTAAATTTGCCACACTACACAGCGACCGATCTCCAGGGTGATGCTACAAAGAGTCTGGGTTCAGTGGTCCATAAAGCTGTCATGTGCATACACATCACAATAGATACAGAATGAGAGAAAGAGAATGGCCTTAGATCTACCATCATTCATCAATCACACGCAAGGGAAAAAAATACCCTATTGTGACTCAAATCAACCCATTTTGCCTGATAAATCTCTATAACAAGATGATACTATACATCATCAGCTTTCAATTCATTTCTGAGTAAATGTTAACATCTTTATAGTTACTGAAAATATCTGTTAAACTGTATTTTACAAAAAACAAGAACAAGAACTTTCACTTTGCAATGACAAATTTAGCCACAATCCACAATAAAAGATTCCAGTATTACACAAACTAAATATGCGTGTGCAACTTTAAGAATCTGCACAGAACATCATCTTGATGCTGAATAATGTGTATTACGTTTTCTGTCTGTGGAGTCAGCAAAGAAGCACTCAAAAGAGGTCCCAAATAAGCACAAACTGATACAGATGGAAAATTATTTAAAATATTTTTGGAAGCAAAAGAGGAAGTGAGGCGGGTTCAGCCGAGTTTCACACACCTCCTCGGAAAGAAGAGAATGGTTTGAGAGACCTCGTGGCTGAGGGGGGTTTGTGTGTGTAAAATGATCTTTGGCCCATCTGTTTGTTTCACTACTACCATCATCACCAACCCATCACCCCTCCTTCTCTCTCTTTCACTTTCTCTCTCTTTCACTCTCCCCATCCCCTTTCCTTCTAGTCGCCTCTTTAAAAATGCAGTGTGCCACTGGAAGTATAGTCGGTGGCTTTTCTAATAGCTGGAAGACAGTCTTTTGTGATGGAAAACTGTACTGATGGTGTGACTTCCACCCTGGGGGAGGGTCAGATCCTAAAGTCAGTCACACCACTTGAAGATCCCGAAAGTGTCACCAAATGGGAGAAACATACAAAATGTATATATAATATTACGTAAACAGATTATATATGTATATTATAGAATTTAAATATATAACATACATATATTTCGGGATCATACCGTACTGTGATTGGCTGTATGTATACAGTGGGGTCCAAAAATGTGAGAGCATATTGACCTAAACAAAAAAAAATTTACCACTTTGGATTTAAAAAAGTATAACAATATAAATGCACTGCAGCATGTAGTTTTGTGTGGGAATTTTTGTTGTACTTCAGTGTTAACAATGCTGTATATGTTGCATATATTTTCAAAAGTGCTAGATGGATTTGGAAATAAATTGTTCTGGATTTAAAAAAAAGGGAAATTGTTTCATGTTTACTATTTTTAGGTCATTAATCAAATGTAAGCAAATTTGTGACAATGACCATTAAGGCCCACAAGATGCACTTACATTTACAAATCGTGTTGAGATAACAACAGGTTTGCATAAACTTGTAAAAGCATTTGTTGTCTTTAAAACTTAAGGTGGATGTACCAAGAAAAACTAAGAAACTCTCAAATATTTGAAGGGCTCAGATGCAAAAACCGCTTAACACCACATTTCAGATAAAAAAAATGAGATACTTATATTGACCGAATGCTCTCGGCATGTATTATACATTCATCAAATACTTTTGCTTCAAATCTGCTTAACCCAGGCATCAGGCAATTCAGAAATACTGGTTTGTTGGCAGAATCTGTTTTTTCAGCAAAGTCCTCTAAGTGCAAGGAAGAAGAACTGGATGAACATTAGCGGGTATACGTCAAGACGCTAAAGGATTTTGCATGATCAAAGGAGGTTTACCGAATATATTACAACATTGAACATTGATTTTGAGCCTTTTACCTTAATTCAGAAAGGACAGTAACGGAGACTTTTTTAAAAGAGGAGAGATTTGTAAAAGGGTTTTGCAGAAAAAGACAGTCAAATTTGTTAAATACCCAATAAATTACTAAAGTGACACCTATAACCTTTTCATTGCCATTAAAGTGAAATTACTGCACCTGATTATAAGAGCCTGAAAAAAAATGCTTATTTACAATAAAACATGTCAAACGCACTTAGAGGGTTTTGCATCTAAACTCTTTCTTTTTTTAGCATTTAAAAACTAAAAAAAGAAAAATGTTTAATGCCTTAGAGATGTGGACCCCCATATACATACGCAGACAGTAACCCTCACCCATCATTTGGACTTCCTGTGGTGACTGTCTTCAGATAGAAGTGCCTGATCTGCGTACCCATATATTGCTAAACGAATTGATGACAGAACGACAGAAGTGAAAATAGGACGGGGTCAGAATCACCTTGGATACTCACCCATTATGCTGGAGCTCATGAAAGGTGCTGGGGACAATCCTTCATGGGACACTAATCGACTGTCACTCAAATGATCAGGATAATGAGTGCTGTCTTCGAAGCCCTGAGGGAAAGAGATCACAGCATTAAACACATTATTAGCTGGACCTGCTAATTGAGTGCTATGACACTCCTCTAATTACTGGGGGAAAAGCGGGGCGCATGATTGGTCAACTGTCCCCCGAATCGATATTTCTCCACTCTCCTCATTAAAAAGCACTTTCTTAAAAGTCTTTGATGAATTTTATAAAAAGGGCAAACAGTGCCTGGAAGAGATGTCGCCTGTGTTGCGAATGCGATTGTGTGTCATTTTAATAAAGTTAATGGGGCACAAAAAGAGACTTTCATTATGCATCACATTAAAATAGTTTCTTTCTATTCATTCAATGACTTTTAATGTTAACACACTGACACACAATACAGCAAATCTGAAAATAATTTGGACATCCATTTATTTATAGAACATTATAGTTCACCCAAAAATGACCTTTCATTGAAAATCTATGTGCGGTTTACTGTCCATGTCCAGAAAGTAATAAAAACATCATCAAAGTAGTCCATGTTGGTCAGTTAGAATGTGTTGAAGCATTGAAAAAACATTTTGGTCCAAAAATAACAAAAATTACGACTTTATTCAGCATTGTGTACTCTTGCGCATCTATTGTGAAGTGCATGCTCGAGACAAAAATCATGTGACTGCAGTGTCGCGGATGACGTGTTATGTGGTGCGGCCCAGCTGTTTTTTATTTGTTTTTTTTTGTGCGCCCGGGCTTCGTTTACAGTCTAAGGAAAACTTTGCAAAACATGTCTGAGGATAACACGTCATCCACGTCACTGCAGTCACGTGACTTTAGTATCGTACATGTGCTTCACAACAGACACGGAAGAGAATACAATGCTGAATAAAGTCATAATTTTTGTTATTTTTGGACCAAAATGTATTTTTGATGCTTCAACACAGTCTAACTGACCCACTACTTTGATGATGTTTTTATTACCTTTCTGGTCATGGACAGTATACCGTACGTAAATTTTCAATGGAGGATCAGCAGGCTCTCGGACTAAATATAAAACATCTTAAACTGTGTTCCAAAGATGAACGGAGGTCTTGCGAATTTGGAACGATATGAGGGTGAGTCATTAATAACATTATTTTCATTTTTGGGTGAACTGTCCCTTTAAAACCGAACTCCTAATAGGTTGACATCTCTGAACATATATTAATGATAGGAAGTCAAATTCAGTGTTTTGTAAAGATCAGTTTCACAACTAACGCACAATCTTTACAGATGATGTGCTAAAAATTTCTAGCTCAGGTGTGAATGCAGTTGCTAGGCAACATATTGGTTTTGTGTGGCAATCCTAGTTTTTGTTGTCCTTCAGTGATGTTTTATATCGTCTGTGTTGTAAAGTCCATGTTGTGTATTTCTGAAAAGTGCGTAAGTTTATGTGCATGGACACAAACAGGACACAATGAAACTGATAAAGTAACGTGTTTGCTGAAGCTTGACAAAGATCATGTCTTTATGCCAAAAGCCTCCCTATACTAAAAAGAGTGGAATAAATAAGGCAAGTTCTCTCCTCGGCAGCTGAGGTCTGCCCTTTCATGACCGTTATCAGCTTTGGGGGGCTTAGGTCTAAATATCGGTCACAGTATGGGCCTTTAAACTCACAGTCCCCCTCAATAAAATATACTCTGTGACTGTGTTAATCCTGGAGCCGCTTAAAATCCGCCTGGCGCTACAGTCAAATGTGTCCCCCAAACCATATTAACTCTCTCCTGAGGGGCCTGCAGCTGCTGGCTTCTTTTACGAAGGGCTTTTCCTTTTCATTCAAAAAGATACATTTAAAAAAAGGCACATTACTACGCTCCTTTTTATGTTTTTAAGCATTTTTTCTATTCCAAATGGAAAGTGATTGAGTAATTTCAAATTCAGTGGAGTGTTGTGCCAAGCAGAATCGATGCAGAGAGGTTCCCTATTGTGACCCTGTTGTTTGTGTTAATAACGCTATGAACTTCCTGACTAATAGCTTCTCCCCTGAAGAGACGACAGTGGGAGGGGAGTCAGACAAGCCCCCAAACTGCACTGTCCCTCCCCTGCAATTTGATAAGCATGATTTAGTAAGCTTCTCGACTTCAGGATGGCTCACATAGCACACACTTCCAGGCATGTGCACGCACAAATACAACTAACCTCAAGATGTTACACATCAGCTCATCCATATTTCGCTTCCTGGCCTTTCGAAACTTTCCAATGGCAGCTGCCAGAGTGTTGGAAAAGGACAGCGGATAGAAAGGCAAGTGGCTGAGAAGACGAGATGAAATAATGGTAAAGGAAATCTTTGAGAACCTCTGCTCCACTGAGACCATTAGATCATTAATCACAGCTGTCTCGTGATCTCTGAATGCACGGCTTGTTGTGAATGTTCTCACTGTCAGTTGCGAATGAGAGTCGCTGGTTAGCATCGCCTAAATAACAGCACTGCTTAAGCATGCAAGCCATCTCTTTAAAAGACGACCCTGCTCGGGAAGTCATGTCTTAGATGCTCCCTCACATCTCAGGTGAATGAATGGTTTAGGTTTTAAGGCTTTGGGGATGGGTGATAGTGGCTTGATGGACAGGAGTAAGGCATTGTGGGACAGCGGGGTGTGCGGAAGAGGTGGTGTATGCGGGCTTGGCTGTCAGATGGGAGGCCTGAAGCCACGGCTGCCCAGGATGTGATGCCTGGCTATGGGCCAAGGTCAGCTAGTCGGGGCTCTAGTCTGTTCACAGTCCACTAATCACACGCGAGCAGAAAAGAGAGGGAGGGAGAGACAGAGAGAGAGAGAGAGAGAGTCTCTTTTAAGAAAGGAAGCCTTGGTTAAAATGGTTTTTGTGTGAGAAGACAAGGAAAACATTAGTTGACAAAATTCCATGTGCTTTGTGGGTAACACAAAACACAGAAAAGTCATACCCTCTCTTTAGTTATCTGATAGAAGATCTAAGTACTTCAAGCCTGTAAAACAAATAATGTGACGGATAAGGACGCCGATTAAATCTTAAGTAGGCACTTTACAGCACCCGGCTGTTTTTAGCACTGCTAAAGCTCTCGTGGCTCTTTATGAGGAAACCACAAAACGTTCTGGAAGATTCTTCTAATAACCTGAAACCTCAAGCAATTTCAGCCTCTACGTTTTGTTGCTGCCAAAGATTAAATAAAAGACATTGCTCTTGGGTAATTTATTAACAAGAAGACAGCTAAAGTTGCTGTTAAAATAACATTCCTCATGGGTATTCGTATATTGCACCATAAGGGCCATTTGCATAAAGTGACTTTCAATTCAATTCAATTAAATTTTATTTATATAGAGCTTTTCACAATTGTTAATTGTTTCAAGGCAGCTTTACATTCATAGATGTAGGAAAAGCATAGAAAAGCGAGTGTAGTAATAATGTAACATATACAGTAAAGTAATAAGTTAAGCCAAAGGTGGCGGACTCTTCAAGGGATGAAAAAACCCCTAAGAGAAAAACCCTCCTGGCTAGTCCAGGGGGAAAACTCCTAGGAGAGGAAAAACCCTTGAGAGATATACATATTTATAAATATAAATACTATCAGGGTATGTGAACGGGTAACCGAATTAAACTTTATGGAGTCACTAGACAAGCCCACATTCTGCTGCTAAAGCCCAATTTATAGTCGTGCGTAAAGTCTATGCCGTAGGTTATCCGTAGCCGGTGTGTTGCTCTGCGTAGCCTGACGTGCACCTCGCAAAATTTTTAACGCCGGTTCTACGTGGACTGCAAGTGCTGTGATTGATCCACCAGAACCCCTCCCGTCAGGTCTCATAGGTATTTCCGTTTGCGATGGTGAAAACAAAGATGGGCCAAGTTGAGGAGTGATTTAACTTAAACTGCAACAAAAGTCGCTGTTTATTTACTTCCATCACTGCTGGTCTTCTCAAAACATACACAAGTTGCTGTTTCTTCTTCGTTTGTGGGTTAACTTGCCAAGCTGCTTCTTCATTGATGGTCCCGCTGCTACTGTGGTTACACGCGTGGATACTGCCTACCAGCGGTCTGCGTGTCTGAAAACCGTCGCGGCTACGCGGTAGGACCTACGAACAAGTATAACGAGCCTGCACACAGTATTTTACTAAAATATGACAATTTGGCTCTGTTTAAACCTGGTACTAATATGTGTTTGGTCAATCAGATTACAAGTTGACAAGAGACATTCCAGTTCACACCTAGTGTATCAATCCATAGGCGCCAATCCTGTGGGTGCTTCCAACGAAATGGCTAGAAAAACGCCAGATATGCGCCAGATGATTGGTGGATCTCGCGAGTTGTAATATCTACAATGCTTTGATGAATAAGCTAAATGAGGGGTGCTTTACATTTCCCATCTAAAACCAAAAACACTGCCATGCCGCTTTCCTCCTTCTTTCCAAAGCACTTGTGGGCTCCCGTAGCATCTTCCATTGCTAAGCAACCTAAGTGTTGCATGACGTTGTACCAAACACCCATATGTGGAGAGTCATTAAAACAAGAGTGCGAGAAATTACGGGCAAAAGTTGATGCACACTAATAATATGTGAGAATGTGGCCTGAAAGTAGACTCAAAACTGTTTAGATCTGTATATTTAGTCTCTTCCACTTGTGATCTGATAGACCAAAACATATCTTAATACCAGGTGTAAACAGAGTCCTTGACTGTGTATCTGTGCATATATCTGCGTGTCTATGTCGGTGCTAACAGCTGTCTCCTGATGCCCATCCCCAGCGATGTCAGAACCGCTAATTTCCACGCACCTAGAGCAAAGATATCTCATGCGTCTCCATCTTATAATTCAAATCAGACCGGCAGCGATGCCATCGCCCGTAGAAGTGCGGTGGGGAAGGGCATTGAAAATAAACAAGACAATGCGGTGTGAGAGCCTCTGACATTTGACTGATTTCTGATAGGAAGTGACAGAAGATTGACACGAAATGAAATTCATACAGGGCGCGTTGAACACACCACAGCGGAAAAGACAAACAAACAAATAGGAAGCGAGAGATCTTGACACTCCATACCGGGGCAGGACGTATAAATAAAAATCTCAACCATGCCTGATTTTTTCCCCCTATTTTGATGAGGTGGATTTCATTTGCATGCATGAAAATCTATCCAAGGTTATGGTACGTCTGAAACGCATCAGTAGTTCTCGTACCAACTGAGTTCAGCCATGCACTGCCAAGCCTGAAAAAACATGGTTGCATTTTCATCTAGCTCTGTTAACAAACGGAATCATATTAGGACAAACTTGTTTGCTTGCGTTTACTACATTGCAAAAGAAAAACAACTGACCTTTTTGCTGTGTTGTAATTTAATGCAAAAAAGTCAATTAGACATATAAAATGTTATCAAATTAATAAGTAAAAACTATTATACCACGGGGACCGGAGTCAATTATTCCGCTTATACCACGGTTACTACAGACATTGCTAAGACATTGCTCTGGTGGTTATTTTAAGACATTTGACAGGTCAGATGTGCTGCATTTATCAAAAAACAATGCATACCTGTAGAACATTTCTCAACCAATCAGAATGAAGCATTCAACAGCCCCGTGGTATAACTGAAAATAATGCACACCAGCGTAATGCCATTACCACTTTGGGTGTGCATTGTTATTACAATAATTCAATGGCCCATTTGTCAATTAGTCCTTATGTAATTTAGTTTTTTCTAACAATATTAATAGTGAAACAAACAATTTGGAAGAAGATATGTGTTTTTTTTAAACCAATATTACCGTATTTTTCGAACTATAAGAGGCTGTTTACACTTGGCATTAACATGCGTTTTCGTTGATCGGATCACAAGTTTTTAGCCGTCCACTTTCAACCACATTCAACCACATTCAGAGGTAGTCGAAAACCCTTTCGATCAGATTGGTTTTGTAATGTAAACGCACATGTGGTTAAATGTGTTCGAACAGCCACAGGAGATCGCCCATTTTTCTAATCTGAGGAACTGAACACAATGTTTTACGTCTTTTCTGACTTCTGGCGCAAACACACGGTGTATTTTTAGTCTTTTATTGATAAAACTGATAAAACCGGCTGATCTCTGCAATTTTATTTTGCAAGCGTGTGAAAGTTGCGCGATCTTATTTAATCAATTGCGCTGAAAATTCAGAGAAAGCTCGTACATATTCATGTACAAAACACTGTGCAGCATGTTTACTTACAACACAAGCAGCAGACCCCGACATAATATTAGTTTGCGTCCATATACACTCGCCATTACTCCCGCTCATGTATAAATGACAGCAGAGAGACTCGTCCACAGTCTCGACAGACCACCCCCTCACGGTATTCAGGACAGAAGCGGTCGAAAGTGGACAAAAGAGACGGATTTAAATACCAGATGTAAACGTAATGTGTCTCTCTCTTTCAGTTGTGTAAACAGCCCCGAAGTTGCACTTTTTTCATGTTTGGTGGGTCCTGGAACTTACAATCAGGTGCAACTTATACGTCAAAATTATTTCATATGAACCAAGAGAAACCATTAGCATCTACAGCCGCAAGAGTCCGCTCTATGCTGCTCTTGTATTTATGTAATTCAATGGATTCAGTGATGTGGAATGACTTCGGGACCTTTTTGAACTTGATTTGGCTTATCGTGTTAATTTAGCCTATTCAGCCTCCCAGGTATGTTCTGTATGATATTGTGTATTGTGCAAATAACTGTTTATGTTACTTTAACATGTACGGACACCTATTCAGCGTGCTGTTCTGTCTGCTATTGTTTAGTCTAATAACTTGCCTTTCCAGATTAAATGTCTGTTCTTCGGCTTGGATTTTGTGAAATCATTTTCTAAATAAACGCGACATATAGTCCAATGCGATGTTTTTTCCTCTTCAAAATGCATTTTTGACTGATGCGACTTATACTTCGGACTTATACTTATAGTCTGGAAAATACTGTATTTTAGTACAGAGTAAAACAAGATACTAATGTTGAGGACAGATTGAATTGGCCCAATGGAACATCATCATTAGAAGTGTGTATTTTGTGATTGCAGAGAGGAAGCCTGTCTTACCCTGGAGGACTCATAGGATGGGCTGGACTGGCCACCTGAGGCCCACGACGCCTGGCTTGTCCTCTCATCCATACCTGTCCAAAAAAACAGATTCACAACTCCATCAAAAACATGCTCCATCCAACACAAACTCAACACGTTAACAGACGAAGACAATGAAAATGTTTGTTCATCATATTGCATTGAATAAATCTCAGAAGTTGTTCAACTGTATGCAAGAAGTGGAAATGTTGAGCTCATGGTAAGCGGTCATGTCCACCACGGCTTTCCTGGCACAAGTTATGACAGAAAGCAGTGAAGCCGTTAATCCCTTACACCTCCATTCAAAAGCTGCACTTTACAAGCAAGTAGCTCAGCCACGGAGCGTCATTTATTTTGCTTCGCATAAATCACTTTCAAAAACGCATCGCTCCCTTTCCTGAGCCGGCACGCTCGCACCCGAGCCGGTGTTACCGGGGCGCTCGGAGTTGTCAGTGATGTATTGCCACGGCTCGTCAAAACAGCTGAGCGCCGAAACTTTGATAAACCTCATATTTTATGATGCCTCTCAGTTCCAAAAGACAGCCACTGAAAACAAAGAAATATATAAATAAATAAAAACTTAAAGTTGACGCAATTGACTCGATTCAACATCTGGTACGTGATGAACAAATACAATATCTGGCTTTGAAAATTACATTTCGCTGGAGCTGTTGAGTAAAGATATATGACTGCTGGCTTCTTCGGGCTGCTTGAGCTAATATTGTTTTGCAGGTAACAACATTCCCTTCCTCAGTCTCATGTATGAGCCACAAAATTGCACGGGAAGAAAACATCAATATCTCTCCACGCTATTGATAATCCATGTTTGTCATTTCAACAATTTGTTCTTATCTGATTCCAGACTATTAGAACATTCAACGTGTCTCAAATGCAAGTAAACAATCTTGGAGAATTATAGCGATCTTTGTACATAGCCTTTAACAGTTGTTTTTAAAAAGCATGTAAAATAAATGTGTGTTACAACATGCAAAGCTTTAAATTATCTTTTGTACTCCAAGATACAACCTAAAAAAATGTATGTTATTTTAAACCCGACACTGGGTCAAAAAGGGACGGACCCAGCAGATAGTGTGTGAGAGCGTTTGCAAGTTCCTCATTTTATGCTTAACACAATATCTAACACATAATCATTGTGTGTGTGTGTGTGTGTGTGTGTGTGTGTGTGTGTGTGTGTGGTCTGATCTACTACCAGAGACAGTCCACAGACCAAATCTGTGTGTGTGGCACTGCAGGTCAGTCAGTAAAGGGACCTATTGAAACTCAGCTGAGCTTGTTCTCTCCTTAACACGACCCATAAAACATTAGGGTCGTAATTCACAAGAATAGCACGTCTCTGGATAATGTTTGGTAATATAAGGGAAAATATTACTGACTCAACGACACAATATTAGATAACGCAGTCATATTTCTTGTGCACGATGAGGCTTATAATCTCAGCTCATGCATAAAACAAATAAATAAATGAAAAAATCAAATATTACATGAGGCTGATATGGGACTGGGAGGTGTAATTCATTCAGTCTCTGAGCTGGAATGTGTAAAAGGGGAGACATGTGTTTAGTATTTGCAACAGAGGAAATGACTTCATAGGGAAGTTCTTCTTCAAGGACCAGTCAGGAATTTTGTCAGGAATCTTAACGACACTATCCATCAATTTTATTGCAAAAATGATCAAATAAGCACGGGCTATATAAATATCAAACAAACAAATAATCCTTCTTTTCTTAAATGACAGTTTTCATAAAAATGACTTTGTGTGTGTGTGTGCTTGTGTGCGTGAGTGAAAGTGAAAGAGAGACAGAAACACCCTCCTTCTTTTTGCGGTTTAGTTTGTTATGAGTCAGCTGCTCAATTTAACCATCTGCCAAATCACTGAGGATCGATGTCATGAGATGTTCCACGTCAAGGTCAGTGATTGAAAAAACTTGCCATTTCCCAAACGTCTAATTTACAACGGCTCTTATACTTGGGCCAGGGCAGCAGCGCTAAGCTTTACCTGCTTCTCTTAACGGCCATTCATCACTTTTATACCAGTCGTCTGCCCTACGATTTGAGTGTGAGAGGTTTATAAAACATACAGCCTCTTTCTATTTGGCTGGTGTGAAACATTACCGCTGCAGAACCGACGACCCCGTTCACGGCAGCTTACACAAGCATATCGTTCATTTATTCACAATTTCCAGCTCTCTTGGATATCGCTGAACATGCAACACAATTTCCTTTGCATTGTCCAGGCCAACTGTCCACAAATGCTTATGAATCTTATAATCGGGACATCAAACTTCAATCTTCACCAGCTAGAAACCAAAATATGTAAATGCAAATGTATATCAGATTCTGAAATCAAGGCCTTTGATAGGCCATGAGCATGATTTTATTTGCTCATTCCCCACCACCACCAGCTACAACCCATCCATGTATCATATAGCTCATCCCTATAATTATTTCAGAGGCTTAATTATGAAAATGAGCCCCAAAATAAATGCAAATGATGCCCGCATATGCATCCCCACCTAACTGCTGTGAATTCTGTGCATTCATTTATATGCAGCTCCAGTACAGAGAAGGATTTTAATATGGATTTAACTTGGCGTGGGCTCTGCTTTGTGAGCAAATCTTTGTCTTTTGTGTTTAAACATCCGCCAACATTGTTTTAACGTCTGGCAACATTGCTTTAATTTTACATTTTGAGACTAATCAAGACTTTCTCCTCTTATTTGCTTTAATGGAATTACCAGGGATTTTAGGGGTGTCTTTGTCCTGTGCGATGGCTTTCATGAGGAAAAAATGCATGACAAACACCTTAATCAGACAATGCTGTAATCATTGTTGGGGAAAGTTACTTTTAAAAGTAATGCAATATTAAGTTACTCCCCAAAAAAGTAATTAATTATGTTACTTGGTTACTTTTCATGGAAAGTAATACTTACGTTACTTTTAAGTTACTTTTTCTTACTTGGCTAAGGCGTGATCTCTTTCAGGCCTTGCAGGTGTTTTATGACTGAAAAGCTCTGCATTCAGAAATTGCATATTTACATCACAAAAATGTTAAGCTCTGGCCTGTCACATCCGTTTCTGACTCAAACTGTTCCCGCTCAGGTTCGCACGCATAGAGTTTGCATAATTCTACATGTATACATTCAGTTTAATTCAGTAATTATTTTTTTTTTAAATCAAATTACTTAAACTGAAAAGTAACATGCATTACTTTTGTAAAAAAGTTACTTAAATATTAATGTGTACATTTTGCGTTACTTTACTCGTTACTTCAGAAAAGTAATATTATTACGTAATGCACATTACTTGGAATGACTTACCCCCAACACTGGCCGTAATTAGGGATGCACCGATACCACTTTTTTTGAATATGAGTACGAGCACCTCAGTACTTGCTAGTGATGCACCGATGTATTGGCCGCCGATATTTATTGGCCGATTTTTGATGAATTTGAAACCATCGGCATATCGGCAATAGCACGAGAAAGGCAGATACCGATTGTTTATTAATTAACTGCATAAAGGCAATGAGTTGCATGTCTGTTGTTCAATTAAAATGATTTAATGTTCTGGTGTGCACTATACTTAAGCACCGACAGAATACCTTTGTTGAGCTGGCTCAAATGTCTTGGACAATAAAAGAAACAAACCGCACTTTAGTGGGGGAAAAGAAGTCCAACTTTTTTTGAAGTAGCAATATTTATATGGTCAGTTGAATGTTTATTAGATCCAATTAGAGGTCGACCGATTTATCGTCCGGGCCGATTATTTGGCCGATTTTTGGCATATTTTAAAAAATTGGCTTTGGCCGATTTTGCTGCAAATTTAGGCCGATTAATATGCAGGCGCATCTGCGGGCACCTAAGCGTTGTTGTAGAACTCGTGACGCTGCCTCTTGCTGCAAGCAGATCGCTCCCGTGTGTGTGCAGCCGTGCCTTGTTCACAAACGAGGAAATGTTTTTCGTGTTGTTACAGTAACACTTTGTTTACAGTTTTGCGCTGCTCAGCCTGGATTACAACACACGCGTCCGATTCGCGAACTGACTCCTTTGAACAGATTTGTTTGAATGGTTGAAACAACAGATCTGTCCCAACACTAAACTCACAAGACGTCACTGTCAGCACCAATTAGAGCGCCACAGAAATGAGAATGTAAATGTGTTTAGAAAGATTTGCCCCAAATAACAGTCTCAACTAAAAAACATAGACATTTACTATGTTAACTTTATGATGAATAAATAATTTATCAGGTCTACCAAATAAGGATTTTATCCTACAAAGCAATAAAAGCCATGGTAAAAAACTGATCAAAGATGATGACAGCAGTGTGTCAGGTAATATCTGTGTCTGATAAATGCATGGTGCAGAGGAGGTTGTAAAACTCTTCAGAAAGACCAGTCATAATTTTTTTAAATACTTTGACGTAAATAGTGTCAATTTTACATTTAAAATATCTGCTAATGATGAGAACATTTTGATTATTATGTACATATAGAAAATTGGCCAAACATATCGGCCATCGGCTGCCCTGATTTCTAAATATCGGCATCGGCCAGAGAAAAAGCCATATCGGTCAACCTCTAGATCCAATCCATGTTCAGTAAAAATAATTTGATGCAGAAATAAACTAGCTAATAGACCAACTGTATTGGTATCGGTCCAAAAAAATCCTATCGGTGCATCCCTAGTACTTGCCGATACTGATTCCGAGTACTTAATAAAAAAACATGATTTAAATTTACAGGTAACAGCTTTAGTCATATAATTTAACAAAAAAACAAGATACTAGTTTGGAATTAAGAACATTTATTTAAAACGAAAAGCATGTTGTATGCAACATTACAGAATAAATAATTATTAAAAAAATTAAACAGTGACAGCGCAATTCAAGTATTTTTTTCAGTTTGATGTAAACTCTGCCTCTTTGGACAACACGAGGCATTAACCCCTTACACGCCGCTCAAACATAGACCTTTCTCAAACCGTGGTATCAATCCCCGGTATCGGGGGACTTTTAACGAGTACTTTAGAAAATGTGGTATAGAGGGGCCGAAACCCGATACCAGTATCGGTGCATCCCTAGCCGTAATACACTGCAGCGTTATTAACAACAACAACAACAAAAACCCATGTAAACGTTGTTGCAAAAGGCACATTGGTACACACTCAAGAAGGCAAGTACTGGCATTTACAGTAAACTGAAATTATAAAGATAAGTGTGACTATTTTAAAATCCATTCTATACCAGTCACATGGAAATAAATAAGGAGTTTTCCATTGTAGACCTAAGCATGTACAAAAAGTATGAATAAATATACGTATAGCCTCCACCTCCTTTAATGTAACATGATAATTCTTTATGTTAAGTTAGTGTGCCCATGTTATAAATGTCATTCAATTCAGAATCCAACTCAAAAAGGAAACACATATGTAAAATTGTTTTACATCAAATGCAACCTTGACTAAGACACACATATTTCTTTTGGCACAGTCTGGCTTTCATCTGAAGTTTAATTGTTGAACAGGTGTCCACACCCCCCAACAACAGAAGCACAGTGAGGGGGGTAGTAGGAAGGGCAATGTACCAATTGTTCCTGAAGCGAGCGACTCGCTTATGTGCTCTGGCAACGACGGCGGCCGAAAAAGAGACGCATTCATTACTTCAATTGACCGTTGCCTGCCACTGCTGCGAAAACAAGTGCGCCAGACGTGACATCACAAAGCCAGAGGTCTGGGTCTTTCTGTGGAATTTGTTTCTTGCCAAATTGCCACGGAAACCAAACATCCCGCTCTCGGGGCAGACGGCCATTGCACCGGGGTAGATCGACGGAGGTGCGATCAATACATAGCTGCGGGGAGGAAGCACGGAGTGGATAAACGATGTTAGCCGGGCTGCACGAAAGGTAGTGTTTCCCTCATCGGCCTTATCAGGAGGGGAAATGAAATCTCAGGACTGATATGTGCTCTGGGAAAGAAGTCAGCACAGCTCTCATTAGTGAGACTGATACGATACAACAGAACTACACTTACACAATTACTCATCTGAAAAACTACAATAGCAAAGATTGACACAGCTGAAAGAGGGCCATTAAAAATATTCAGGGAAAATAAAAACCCTACAGCTGATAAATCTATTAAACAATTATATGCAAAATTCTAATTTGGAAGAGATTTGGATGTTAGGAACATGTATTTATAAGAGATTATGGTATGTAAGTTGGTATTGATAGACAACTGGGCAAAGAAAACTGGGTACATAAAGAATGTAGTATTAGGTGAATTATGTGTATGTGTAACACAGTGTGCACTATGCAATCAATTTATTGCCTGCAGAAATGCAAGAGTTATGACCAATTTTAAAGCAAGTAAAACTTGAATCTTTGAAAAATGCAAAGCCTGGACCATCATACATTATGGTTATTTGTCCACCCGTGTAAAATCTGTTCTAATGATTCTCGATTGTGGGGGGAATAATCACTTCCTTTGTTTGCCGTCAACATGTGACTGTACTTAAATTGTCCCTGATGAAAGGAAAACAATAGCCGTGTCTAAAATTGCTCACTTGTTCACACTCCTTCACTATTTCCTATATAGCAGATAATATGGAGAGTAATTGAAGAAAAATTAGTACACGATTTCAGACAGCGATGTTAATATCATGTGTCCAACAGTACTAACACAAACAGTTTCATCATCAACATAAGGCTTAAGCTTGGAGTATAGTATTATAGTAGATTACCTTAGTTCAAATCATAAGTTAAAGTGCATCAAAACTACACTTAGTTAACCTTACTGTGTAAAATGTGTAATATATAATGTGTACAATGTTAACTATAGCCAAACCTCCCTTTACATAGCAGTGTGATCCATGACCGCCATCTCCCCTTGTCTTAAGGAAACCAAAACATTTGTTATTTTCAATGAGGTAATTGTCCCAGTATGAGTTCAGATTAGCAACTAACCAAACCATTAAGCAAACAGAGACTGGAAGTTAAGTTCTGTCTAGACATGTAACCGCGACAACGCGTGTGTGTCCGATAGAACCAGCTATACTTAGGCCTTTACCTTAAATTCATGGATTGTATCATAAACAGTGTTGGGAGTAACGCATTACAAAATATAATATATTACAGTAATATATTAGTTTTTGCTGTAACGCAGTAATGTAACGCATTACTAATAAAATTTTGGTAATATTTTACTCGTTACAGTCTTAGTAACGAGCGCGTTACAACAATGCATTTCAAAATTAGACCGTGTTATTTTTATTTTTGACCAATGCGCGCGACCAGCATCCACACATGAAAAAGCTGCGACTGCGTGTCTGCGTCCCAAACCGCCCACCTCCATACTATATAGTGGGCGAAAAGCACTACTTCTCGTACTCTTTGCCCACTATATAGTATGGAGGAAGGCGGTTTGGGACGCAGCGTATGTCTGTTTCCACGTGCTGTATGCAACATGTTCATTTTTACTTTAATGTTGTATTTGAAATGCGATGTGGACGCGGTTCGCGTCAAATAGACATGTTTCTTAAAGAGCCGAATCTGGGAAGTCCTTTATAAGCATTGACTAAAGTGGTCGCAATCAGGTCCAGTAGCGCGCACACGCATAATTTTGCGAATAAGAGCACTAAGTAAAAGCAAAAGAACGTTTCTATCGGTCTCCTGTGCTGCTTGAACCTCAGAAGTAAATATACTTTTACAAATCTTGCCAGTAAAATCCATATCACACCAGCAATGACAAGGTAAGCTTTGCTATGATTACAGTCCATATACATAATAGATTGCTAGGCTATTCCTATGCTATCTACAGTTTTATTACAAACAGCAACCTAAACAACAACATAACATCAGTGAAGACTTAAACATGGTTATCTAAATAATACATTTAAACATCACAGTTTAAAGTTTTTACCAGCCTTTGTATGGGAGCCTATATTCATTGTTTGGCAAAAAGCAGTGTTCCTCTGTTTGTCTGTGTTTTATATGTTAGTCTACATGTAATCCTTATATTGTACTGAAATGAGCTGTATTCCTTGAGGCCTGATCCTCCAATAGCACTTTTTGATAAGTTGTTTCAACCCAGTGCATGCCAGGTTTGTGCTGTGAATCTGAATTAAAAGTGAATTAAAGAATAGAAATGAAAAGAGGTTGCGTGTCTTGCCATGTTATTAGGCTATAGGTTGCATTATAGTGGGCTCTATTGTGTTTGGTATGTGTACCATAATTTACCAGACTTTTACCAGATCATGTGTCTATGTTTATGATTCTGACAGTGATTGTTATTGTATTTTGCCATAAGTCTTCACTGTGCCTATTCAAAGCTCGAGGGCCAACACAACTAGATTTATAAGCAGCAACAAACTACATTTTAAAATTTTATAATGCCTAGTCATACTTCTGTTATTTTGATGAAAGTAACTCAAAAGTAACGCAAAAGTAGTGTAACTCATTACAGTTCTGAGACAGTAATATTGTAATGTAACTAATTACTTTTAAATGACAGTAATTTGTAATATATAATGTATTACACTTTGGAAGTAACTTTCCCAACACTGATCATAAAACAAAAAACTTTTTCACATTTGTGTCATTTGGACAACACTACAAAAGGGCAGACACCATATATAGTGCACTCTATAGGAGATAAGGGCCATTTTAAACATATCTTATGTATGTCAAGGTGTCCTTACTTAGCCACACTATCAAAATATTTCATCTTTGCCCCTTTGTATACTTTCTATCCATTAACTTATCACATGCTATCTCCAGTGCTACTGGTAACTGCACTTAGTTGAGCAAAACGATAATATCATATCAACCTATTTTTATAGGTTTCTGTACTTCAATTTGTCATTTCACACCCGGCCTCCACAGGCGCTACCAAATTAGGAGCTGGTGTCTCTATCTGAGTATCCTGGCATCACCAGTGCCACCACTCTCATATGTCCTACACCCCTCCATTAGGAGATTTACTGCAGTTGGAGAAAATATGATGCTGGTAGCATCGAGGCAATACGAAGCACAGTGGTAGTGACAGGAGAGTTTGTCATGGCTGGAAAAGCATCTTCATTACAGCAGCATCCACACTTCCAAACCGCAGCGAGTCTGTCACAGTCGGGGAACACTGAAGAATGACAAACACATCACAACACAACAGCCCCTCCGCACACAACAGTGTGTCACTGACTCTCCTCAGTATATCTCCAACACATTCACAGCTCAGAGATTAAAAGATGGTGAGAAGATAGACATGACAACAGGTCACACCAGTTTAAAGTACTCATAAAAAAATGCTTTTCTGAAAATGTAGGCCGGCAGGGCTTGTTTTCCTACATGCAAACAAGAAGCTGTTTTGAAATGTGCATTTTCAACAATCTAGCTATTCGCATCGAGTAGAGACAATTTGACTCTCAAAATAGCCCCACCCCTGAATAAAAGGGGCACTCTATTGAGGTAGATGTCCCATTGAATATGAGGGGTTGCCATCTCTTTAAAGAGACATTCCACTTTTTTGGAAAATTGCTAATTTTCCAGCTCCCCTAGAGTTAAACATTTGATTTTTACCGTTTTGGAATTTATTCAGCTGATCTCCGAGTCTGGCGCTAGCACTTTTAGCATAGCTTAGCATAATCCATTGAATCTGATTAGACGATTAGCATCGTGTTAAAGAGTTTCGATATTTTTCCTATTTAAAACTTGACTCTTCTGTAGTTACATCGTGTACTAAGACTGACGGAAAACTAAAAGCTGTGATTTTCTAGGCAGATATGGCTAGGACTATACTATCATTCTGCCGTAATAATCAAGGACTTGCTGATGTAACATGGCTGCAGCAAGTGTAGTGATATTACGCACTACCCGAAAAATAGTCCCCTTGGTTACTTTCAATAGCAGAGGACTATTTCAGGCACTGCGTAATATCACTAAACCTGCTGCAGCCATGTTACAGCAGCAAAGTCCTTGATTATTACACCAGAATGAGAGTATAGTTCCTAGCCATATCTGCCTAGAAAATCGCAGCTTTTAGTTTTCGTCGGTCTTAGTACACGATGTAACTACAGAAGAGTCAAGTTTTTAATAGGAAAAATATTGAAACTCTTTGGTTATTTTTAGCACAATGCTAATGGTCTAATCAGATTCAATGGATTGTGCTAAGCTATGCATAAAGTGCCAGCGCCAGACCCGGAGACCAGCCGAATGGACTCCAAAACGGCAAGAACCAAAGAATCAACTCCAGAGGAGCTGGAAAATGAGCACATCTTCAAAAAAGCGGAATGTCCCTTTAAAGATATTTAAAGATATGTAATATGTCCATTGTGAAGTAGTGCTAATCTGATAAAAATGAAAGTATGTGTGACCCCGCCTGTGAAAACCGAGCTAGTCATTCTTTGTGATTTACTGATTTCTACTATGGAAAATATAACTTAGATATCTCTAATATTGACTAAGTGAGGTCATGTTCAAGATTAAAATCATTTGTTTGAAACCAAACTTTGATGCTCCAAGTCTCATAATTAGATTTCACTGACAGGGTCACAAATATGATAAGGTTTAAATGACAAACAGCCTTTACACCATACACACTTTATATTTTTTTTCTGACAACTGTATCAATTACCAAATAAGATCAAACTACAGAATAGAGTTTAGCTACTGCATAAAATTAATGTGGGTTGAAAGCAGCGAAGGGATCTTTAGGAGGCAAATTATAACCCAGTTACCCATTTGTTCCAAAATGTCAATTACCGATCCGGACTGAGTCATTTGTGGCCTGCATTAGTTTGCATATTCCTAGTCACATACGCAGAGTGCCGACAACCAGCACTTATTCTGGCATGCCCTTCAGCCCAGATAGTTCACGTTATCCGAGATCTAGCCAAACAAAAAAAGACCACAGAAATATTATCACCAGCCACCAGATATTTAAGGACAGCGTTATCCCTTTATATCCAAAGAATCCCAGATATTAAACGTGACCTCAGTGAACTCGTATACGTATGAATGAAAAAACACATACTCCTACTGTTCTGTGTCAGGCACTCTATATCGCTACTCGTCTACCTCATTTACCCAGCTGAGCACGCTTCACTCCACCCCTCAAATTCCTATCAATAAAGAGAGGGCTACTGCCCATAATGCAGTGCCTTTGAAAAAAGGCAGGGGTTTAAATGTTCCTGTACCTATCTCTCCCTTCCCCCCTCCATTCCATCCAGCAGAGGGGCCGTAAAGGGGTCCGGGCAGTGCAGTTGCGCCGGATTTGTCTGGCCATGCCCAATTCAGATGCATTAATCCAAACTCTCATTCTCTGCAATTTCCACACTTCCTTCCTGTGCTGCGCCCTGCACCATATGTTCCCAATCGCTAACGGAGGAAAGGTGCTTCTTCCTTCAACCTTGAGCCTCATCTGAGGAACTGAGGCACACGGGCCAAATAGATGAGAAATTTATCTTCCTCATAAAAAAGGGCCAGACTGCTGTGGAGCTTGCTGAGTAAATCCAAGAGATTTCCCTTCCTCTAACACATAATTAAATTGAGTTGTGTTAGAGCGCACATTAAACTGCATATCTCTCCCACTTCCCCCTCCTCACGTTTTCACGGGACAATGTGTGGCGTTAACTGAAGTGAACTGTCTGCTCGCATAAGTCTGATAACAAATCAAAACCACAACGCTCCGAGCACTTAAAAAAGTGAGAAAGATAGAGGGCTGCGCGTAAACCGCTAGTTTATCAGATGAGATGGATGTATGATTGCTGCTGATTCTCAAGCATGCACTGGATGCATCTAACACGCTGTGCACAAAAGGATTACGCTGTCACACCCCCGGGTGCTTGCAATCAAGGCGGTGTTTATTGCATCAGGAAGATTTATTTTTATTGAGCTGCTCATTAGCAGGGTTTAATCAGAGCGCTATCTTATGACTGTTCTAACACTGATATCACATCGCTCATCAGTGGGCCAAAGAAAAAGCAAACAAACTCGATCCTTACCCCTATGAAACACTCAGATTCTTCTCCATCACGCAGAGGGATAACAATGTGAAGGGATCACGTGATATTGCTATGCAGGATGATGTTAATGCATCAGGATGATTTTAGGATTAGTTTCATGATAGCATTTCTCATGTACACTTATGCAGCAAGTTGGAAAAGTTGGATTTCTGAACAATTAACAAAACGGTGGTTATCTCGTTTTGCAACGAAACTCTTTATATAATTATATATATATATATATATATATATATATATATATATATATATATATATATATATATATACACTCACCTAAAGGATTATTAGGAACACCTGTTCAATTTCTCATTAATGCAATTATCTAATCAACCAATCACATGGCAGTTGCTTTAGGTCAAGACAATCTCCTGAACTCCAAACTGTATGTCAGAATGGGAAAGAAAGGTGATTTAAGCAATTTTAAGTGTGGCATGGTTGTTGGTGCCAGACGGGCCGGTCTGAGTATTTCACAGTCTGCTCAGTTACTGGGATATTCGCGCACAACCATTTCTAGGGTTTACAAAGAATGGTGTGAAAAGGGAAAAGCATCCAGTATGCGGAAGTCCTGTAGGTGAAAATGCCTTGTTGATGCTAAAGGTCAGAGTAGAATGGGCCGACTGATTCAAGCTGATAGAAGAGAAACTTTGACTGAAATAACCACTCGTTACAACCAAGGTATGCAGCAAAGCATTTGTGAAAACACAACACGCACAACCTTGAGGCCGATGGGCTACAACAGCAGAAGACCCCACCGGGGTACCACTCATCTCCACTACAAATAGGAAAAAGAGGCTACAATTTGCACAAGCTCACCAAAATTGGACAGTTGAAGACTGGAAAAATGTTGCCTGGTCTGATGAGTCTCGATTTCTGTTGAGACATTCAGATGGTAGAGTCAGAATTTGGCGTAAACAGAATGAGAACATTGATCCATCATGCCTTGTTACCACTGTGCAGACTGGTGGTGGTTGTGTAATGGTGTGGGGGATGTTTTCTTGCCACACTTTAGGCCCCTTAGTGCCAATTGGGCATCATTTAAATGCCACGGCCTACCTGAGCATTGTTCTGACCATGTCCATCCCTTTATGACCACCATGTACCCATCCTCTGATGGCTACTTCCAGCAGGATAATGCACCATGTCACAAAACTCAAATCATTTTAAATTGGTTTCTTGAACATGATAATGAGTTCACTGTACTAAAATGGCCCCAACAGTCAACAGATCTCAACCCAATAGAGCATCTTTGGGATGTGGTGGAACGGGAGCTTCGTGCCCTGGATGTGCATCCCACAAATCTCCATCAACTGTAAGATGCTATCCTATCAATATGGGACAATACATATATAATATATATAGCAAGCGAGAAAGAAAAAGAGAGAAAATCATTTCTTTTTTTATTTAATATATACATAAATCCTTTAAGCCATTTAACGCCATTTTGCATATACTCTTAAAAAATGCTGGGTTATTGTAAACTTAGAGTTGGGTCAAAAAAGGACAAACCCAACTTGTTTGGGTTGTAATTTAGCCTATGCTGGGTTGCTTCAACCCAAAATGATGGGTTGGTTTAACCCATTTTTCTTCTTATAATTTAACCCAGCATTTTATACACTCTAAATAACACAGGAGTTATTTTAAACTCAGTGTTGGGTCAAAAGGGACAAACCTAACCATTGGGTTAAATTATCCCAGAATTTTTTTATATTTGACCCAGCAAAAGGTTAAAACAACACAGCATTTTGGGTTGGAATGACACAGCATAGGTTAAAATACAACCTATGGGCTGGGTTCATCCCTTTTTGGGATTGAAAATAACCCAGCATTTTTTGGGTGTAGTGTACATAAAATTGAATGGAAAAAAATAACAAAATAAAAGGCCAAATAAAATAATAAAAAGTGAAATAAGTTTGTAATTTCAATTGAATTCAAAATATTAAGATGATATTTTTTCTGTTATCATCCACCCTTAAACACAGAAACACACACATGTTTTTAATGATTTTTGAGTCGAATATAAACATTATAAATAACCCAGTTAGAGTGCATGTAATGCAGGCATCTGCTAAAATGCCTAAAGTATTTCCGAGGGAATATGCTCTGTAATGGTGCTAATTAAAGCGAAAAAAGTAAAATCCTCATTCTCACACTGTGGATCATGATAAGCCATCACAGAAGGGCACTCAGACGTCATTCTCCCCTGGCATTCTCTGGTAAAGCAGAGTGTTCTTCTGAGGCTGGCAGCGCAGGGAGGCACATGGAAGCCAAGCCTAACAGACAGTGCCGCCAAACCAGAAGCACAACCTCATACCTTCCCTGTCCTCTTAAAAAAAGCCACCATACCTGGTCATCCTTCTTCATGTCAGGACGAAGTCAAGGGTACTCCTACATAACAACACTCATCCGCACATGAAGAGGAGTAAAGGGAAACGACAGGGAGAAATTAATGATGTAATAAACTGATTGATAGCCAATAGAAGATTATGACCACTGCCTTCAGAAATCCCATCTGTCACCGAGAGAATGGAGCCAAAATGACACAGGCTACATAACACATGCTAGCTTTATATCGATTAATTCTCTAAGGCCTCGAGCAGGGAAAACACACTAAGGTTTAATCGCAAGGTAAAGAAAAGTGTCTCCGGGTTGCCAAAAGTGCTTCACTATCACCATCTTTTCCCGACAACTGCCAACACACTGGACATTTATCATCATGACTGGGAGCCATAGTTTTTAAGCCAAATCAAGGATAATGCAAACAAAAAAAAATAACACAAACAAGTTAATTGTAGTTTATTTGATTTGACACTAGTACTTGTATATGATGATTTCCATACATTAAAGGAAGACAACATCACTGCTGTAATTGCCAAGGTAACAAACAAGCAATGGCTCCACAATGCAAATCTGACAGCTTTGCAAAAGCTTTAGCCGGGTACATCATCTTTAATTTATTACTCCAAATCCTTCAAAAGACAAATTAGAAATGAGGAACAAATCAGTGGTAGACACTAATCCTCAAGTCTTTTTCAAGAGAAGAGATTGAACTTCAATTTGATTGGTATTTTGCACAGTCGGATAGAGACGGAAAAAATCATTTCAGACTCCAGTCCTAAAAATACCAGACCCACGTTAAGTGCAAATGCGGCTGGGGCTAAATCCATACATAGAGGAAGGCTGAGCTGGCTACTACAGAGGATTAGGACCGCACTACAATGCTTCTCCCCATCAGCGTTCTGTATATCTAAAATGGAAATCCTGATAAAAGTATCAGGGTATGGGTCACGTACAGCCCACTGCTCGCTCACCGACTTCGCCTGCAATACGCGCCAGGTTTGGAGTGTATATTGGTGACCCCATCAACTCTAGTATGTTCTTTAGGTGACGAACTCCGTTTATTGGCCAAGTGCGGATCGGTGTGAAGCACCATCTTATTTTTGGTCCACTTCACCACCTGTGCAGTAAAGCCTGGGCCTGGCCGGACCCCTCAAACCCGGCACTTATTCCAGAACGTGGTAAAACTTTTTTTGTGAACATACGAGGTAAGAAGAAGTGATGTTTAATGAAGAGAGAAGATGAAAGAAAGTCTTGAACAGAGCAGAAGCCTCGGCAGGGTTATGGAAGACAGTTCTCATATGTTTCAAAGTCAATAACACTTATATCTACTGTGTACACATGCTTTAAGAGCAATGACTCTGTAAAGCAGTGCAATCAATAACTGTAAGCATTTTAACTAAAGCCTCTACACTGTAGGTTACATGTGAGTTTTCATTTATACTTCTGCGCCGTTGTTCGCGTCGACACGCAATCACACATGCAGACCACTAGTAGGCAGAGCCCACAGGCATGTTACTTATGTAATCTACCATTTTAACACAAAAGCCTAAGTAGAGGCAGCTTTTTGTGTAAATTGTTGGAGAAGCATTAACAGTGATGCCAACTTTTGTTGCAGCTTGGATTGTTAAAGGGGGAGGGGCTTAACGGTATTTCATGCATTCTGACTTATTAACACAGTTAAAGAGTTGCTAAACAAAGCCAAACTGTCAAAAAAGCAATTGCATGTGTGACTGAGTATTTCTGGGCCGAACTCACTCCTCCTCTTTCCTACAAGTTTTGATTTTTTTTAAACATACCGTGCATTCACACCAGCCGTGGTAGAGGTGGCAAAAATGCGCTATTCGTGAGTATTCGGACGCTTGAACATTTTGAGTTTACTTGCTTTGCGTGTAAAATTCTAGACATTCTAGACAAATTCGAGACATTGACGTGGAAATTCGCATCATGGGAGGGTCTTGCTCGCTCCCTGTAATCATGTCACTACTAGAGCAAGCTCCTGATTGGTTAAAATCTGCCAAAGTTCAGTTTGTGCGCCATTCGTGCTTACCGCACCACAGGATGCCTATTCGCATCTTTGCATTGACTTAACATTGTAAATCACTTGCCGCCTCTTCTGTGTTTGGTGTGAATGCAACAATATTCCTTTTATGGGTACTTCCCCGGAAAAGCACGCCCGCATGTCAATCAGAGTGAGAGTGAGAACGCTCATCATTAGCATTTTTCTTTTGAGTAGAAGTCACAAGCATCACTGCACACGACAACTGTTATATATCAAGAATCATGTGGTTTCGGAAGGAAGGAAAAAACCTTATTTAGCTTTCCAAGTAACCCTGTATTAAGACAACAGTGGACAGTGTTTCCCATACATTGGTTTATCTGTGGCGGGCCGCCACAGAATCAACACTGGCCGCCACAAATAGATTTTTCATGATTCCCATTTACATTTTAATTTTACTATTTAAAACGTCTTAATTCATTGTAGCGAGCGCTTAGCACGCCTCCCTCCTACCTCTCTCTCTCGTTGCTTGCAGAAAATGCTTCCCTGTCAATGAAGAGTTTTTAGGGCAATTCATATTCCACTATTATCCACTAGGTGGCGCTCTTACCTAACGTATAAAACACTAACTTTTGTGAAAATCATAAAAAATGCTGGCGAGAAAGAGTTAAAATACCCTGTTCAGGAGTCGGAACCACAAACGGTAAGCAAACAAAACACTTGAGATTTATATTTTGTTTGCTTACCGTTTGTGGTTCCGACTCCTGAACAGGGTATTTTAACTCTTTCTCGCCAGCATTTTTTATGATTTTCACAAAAGTTAGTGTTTTATACGTTAGGTAAGAGCGCCACCTAGTGGATAATAGTGGAATATGAATTGCCCTAAAAACTCTTCATTGACAGGGAAGCATTTTCTGCAAGCAACGAGAGAGAGAGGTAGGAGGGAGGCGTGCTAATACGCAATCAGCGTATATAATGTAAACAACCTGAACATGTAGCTGTGCTGTACTTGTAACTCTTTATCTCCTCCCACCGTACGCTTCCAAGTGTTCGGCCTTTTTCGGAAAAAGACAAAACAAAAAGGCTGTTGTGTCTTTTAAAAATCTGACAACAAGAAAGGCTTTTTGGACATATGAAGAATAAAATACTACTCTATACACTGAAAAAAATGATTTATTGAATTTAATAAATTTTTTTAAGGTACGTGGTTGCAATCAATTTATTTAAGCTACATTTAAACAAAAGTATTTTATTTTACTTAACTAATCTTTTTTGTTTAAATGTAGCTTAAATAAATTGATTGCAATCTCTTACCTTAAAGAAATTGATTAAATTTTTTTCAGTGTAGTTACCCAAGATTAACATGAGATTGGCAGAAACTCTGTGTGTTATGTGATCTTTAAATATCGCTTCTCAACTTGATCCATGAGTGGTTTTGTTATCACAAGCAGAAATGCATGTGAGGAAATGTGACAGATTTTTTTGACCTGAGGAAGGGGTTCTAACAAACCAATATGTTACATTTTTGGAAAGGTGCGCATGAGGCTGCGCACAGCCTACGGCGTGCATCATGGCTCCAACTTTAAGTTAAATAAAGAAAAAACAGGATTCAATTTTATACTCAATTTCAAAAAGATTTTTGACATACTCCGATCACATAACTGGATCACGCTGAGTGGACCAAATGGACCAGTTCCTACAGAAAGCGCTGTGCCGTCCCCTCAGAGAGCGCAGAAAACCACAGGGACACTGAGAGATCAAAAAGGTCATTATGCACCCACTCATGCCAAATATCTGCTCTCTTATTCCCAATCGAAATCTGCTCACTCTTAGAAGCAGCCCTGCTGGTGTGCACTGGGCCGGGAGGAGTGTGAACGGCCGCAGGCTGTTTGGGCATTATAGCAGGTTTGTGAGGTTAAGCATGTATACATGCGTGTCCTCCTGCACCGAACCGTCTGGGAGCCCATTGGCAAAGTTACTGCCACCAATCAGACTAAGCATGAATAAAAAATAATGTTTTAATGTGCTGTATTATGTTAAAAGTACAGAAATTATCCTGAAACACACAGAGGTTGATACACCCGAATCACCACAGCAACATTAAGATGCAACATGAATTTCCTCTAAAGCACTTGAGTACAGTAGACATTAATAATTGAAAGTGTGACAAATTGTAAAAGGAGATAAAAGAGCAACGACATGATTCATTTTAAGTCCAAGCATCATGATAATGAAATAACTGCTGTTTTGATTAGTACTGATGGGCATGTAGGGAGATGTGGATGCACCTGCAAAATATTCCAGGTGCATCTGTGAGTCCCGGGCAAATACTTTAAAATTGAATTCTGAGGTACGATTTAAGCTCGCGGTGCCCTAATCTTGTTTCCACATAGAGAAGGACTTACGGGTCAGATATGTAATGAAATTGGTATGTGATGGAAAGTTGATCTCTCATAAAGAAAGGATGATGTGACACCGCCCCTTCAGCTCTGACTGGGATTAATACCTCTAGGGATTTCCCCCCCAAATGCCACTTCTCAATATCAAAAACCCCTTCGGTTACTCATAACTGCCCAAATTAAACAGCAGTTCAGACCCTGCTGACAACCTGGTCTCTTGTTGATGATAACAGTTGTGGAAATGTAAGCCTTTTAATTTGCAAACGTCATAAACAGGCTATTGTGATTTAGTGTTGAAGTTGACATTTGCCAAAGACGATAAAGGGAGCAGGAAAGGGTATTTTTAAAGATGTCTCCCGCTGAGACTCTCACCATCAGCTCAACTGCTCCTAGAACAGTGACGTTAGCACTCGGCCTGGGGCACAATCACTGGTGGATACACACACAACTGTCAACATGCATTCTCGAGAACAATACTGTCCTGTGTGGTAGCTTTGTTCCCATCATAAAACAGCTTTAGTGTTTTTGATAGTGCCTGAAATGTTTATGATGTTTTTATATGTAGGTAACATATCTTGGTGACACCGTTACTGAAAATAAAATTTCATATGGCAGTTCATGGATTTGTTGGCAATGGCTGTTTGCTTGTTGGCGTAGCTAATGTTGAAAGATGAGATGTGATGATGTGATGTTAAAAATTACCCACTCATCATAAGACATTGATACAACCTTTCAATATATCATCAAACTGTTTGTGAAAAGAGAATATGAAAGAGGTTATAACAAGGCCACATAAGGTACTTTAGAAAATGAACGGTCAATAAAGTGACGCTTATTTGTATGCTTATCTGTCAACTGATATGAGTTTTTTTTTAATGGTTTAGATGCCGATATTGAGAAAGCAATGTGGCTGATTTAAATACAGTAAATGAAATACAGTAAAGAAGAGACAAACAAAAAATTGGTGAAAGTAAATAAACATTTATTATGCATAATATTTATAATATCCTTTTAAGTACTTGAAAAATTACAAGACATTTGTACAAATTAAACGGAGTATGTTTTACGGCAGCTTTCTTTAGTTGCTACACCCAATAACAGATTGTTTAACTTTAAGTCAAAGCATTGGATCTTAATTTACAAGTTTATGTCTGTTGTTTGCTTGTCTGTCTATTTGTAATATACAGTCTTAAAAAATGAAAAAAGGTGCTGGCTAAATTTTTACCATATGTTCTTAGTTAAAGGCATGTAGCATAGCAATAAAAGCTAATCTCAAGTCTACACATGATTTTAAGTTAACTGTTTACAGCTAAATACAGTGGATATTGATTACAATGCGTAGGAATTTAAAACTAACAATGGTATTTGAAAATGTTTGAAAGTTAAAATGTTTTCAGTTTGGTTATATCAAATATCCATCCAATATATAGATCACGGCAATATATCAGTCAATGTCTGTTTTTTGTTTGCAGCTATTATTAAAAATGCTTTTATAATATTTTCAATTTCTACTTAAGCAATAGTATTTGATAGGGCCTAAACATATAGGCATAAATGTCTGAAACGTACTCTGGATGTTGTCGTTAGAAAAAAGTCTAAAAACCCCAAAAATATTTTATTCATATAAAAAAACTATTATTATATTAGCAATTATTATATTGTATATTTACCCAAAACCAATATGTCTTTCATAAGATAAACCTCTCTGAAACTAACATACAGGGTGAAATGATACTTTATCAATGCTTTAGTTTAATATTAACATTTATAAATAGAACTGGAAGCTGGTGACAGTTACAGTACACCCACAACAAAGGATTTCCAACAAAAATAAAATATAAATAGGAACAAAAACCTGCAAACAGCCCTTCCAAATTACTTAAAGCTGCTTTTTCTGTCCTGCAATAAAGTTAGTTTAAAACCAAACTGGATATTTTATAAAACATTATGGTAACACTTTAAAATAAGGTTAATTAGTTAACTACATTAGTTAACATAAACTAATAATGAACTGCACTTATACAGCATTTATTCATCTTTGTTAATGTTAATTTCAACAATTACTAATACTTTATTAAAATCTTGTTAACGTTAGTTAATGCACTGTGAACTAACATGAACAACCAATTAAAAGCTTTATTTCTATTAACTAACATGAACAAAGATTAATAAATAATACTGTAACAAATGTATTGCTCATGGTTTGTTCATGTTAGTTGATAAATTAACTAATGTTACCTAATGAACCTTATTGTAAAGGGTAAAACTTTACAATAAGGTTCATTAGTTAACATTAGTTCATGTATTAACTAACTTGAACAAACCATGAGCAATACATTTGTTAAAGTATTTATTCATCTTTGTTAACGTTAGTTAATAAAAATTTAAGCTTTAATTGTTTGTTCATGTTAGTTCAGAGTCCATTAACTAATGTTAACAAGATTTTAATAAAGTATTAGTAAATGTTGAAATTAACATTAACAAACATTAATAAATGCTGTATAAGTGCAGTTCATTATTAGTTAATGTTAACTAATGTAGCTAACTAATGTTAACTAATGAACCTTATTGTAAAGTGTTACCTTGTAAAGTGATACCAACATTACTATTGCTTTTGGATAAACTAATTAGGAAACTGAAAAGTAGTGTTGTAGTCAAGACTAAACCAAGACCAAGTCATGACCAAGACAGGCCAAGACCGAGACAAGACCAAGACTTTAAAGGGTCAAAACCAAGTCAAGGCCAAGACCAGTGCAAGTCACTGCATTAAAACACTTATGATAAAATGTGGAATATGCATATGATTAGGCACTTCTTGTCTGTCTGTGTGTGTGTGTGTGTGTGTGTGTGTGTGTGTGTGTGTGTGTGTGTGTGTGTGTGTGTGTGTGTGTGTGTGTGTGTGTGTGTGTGCCATCAGAGAAGTTGATAAAATAATCAAAGGCATTACAGATATGTGGGAATTTATCTTAGTCTATAAGCAAATAAAAGTGAACAAACACTAAAGAGCTGAAATCAACTTAACCATTTATTCTGAACTGTCTTTCTATGGCTTGCCATCCACTTAACATAATGCAGGTGCTTTTAGTAATAAAATTAGAAAAATTGTCATTGGGAGAAACTTAAACAATGCTTAAACAATGCCAACATCTTATCCCAAACCTGAAAAAACTGCATAAAATTAATGATGAAAAATAAATTTGTGATGTGCCATCAGTTGTGGTCTTGACCAGCCTTGAAATAAAATTCCGAGTCCTCTTTGTCTGAGACCGAGACGAGACCGAGCAAAAGACGAGACCAAGACCTTTAAAAAGTGGTCTTGAGACTAAAATTGCAAGCATCTAAAAGTGTTTATAAATATATAAAATATGTACTTGTCCCAAACGAAAAATCTGTAGAAATGCTGAGAATTATTTTCCTGTTATTATTATTTTGATCTTATTTCCGATGACACACCTGAGACAACTCCTGCCACATCCACAAGACTGCTCCACAACAGATGTGAAAGTTTACAACATCTCTTCTTTGTTTCAAACACAGCTGTCCCCCACAAGAGACGTATTTATTCATCACTGCCAGAATAAACTCAGCTTTTTCAAATATATTGAAAGAATAACTATAATCTAAATATGCCCTGGTTTAATTTCCATTCTTTGAAGTCACATCAAAGTGGGGATTTTTTCCTCCACATTACAAATCAATCACCAAAAACACCAACAAATCTGCTGCTAGGGGAGATTTGCAGAAATGCTGGAAAAGATGCACACGACATGCCAAGTAACCTGCCTTCTGAAGGCCTTGATCGCTATGGCAACAGGATGATCTTCCATAACCAAACCATGAGTTGACCTGCGATACATATACAAGACGTCCAAAAAAAACTCCCAGATTTCTACCTGCCGTGCCATCAGAGGCCTGCCAGAGGAAGCCACCGCTCTGACGACATCACATGCGCAATGTGGCCAACGGTTCAGGGAGCTAGCAGCAGGTTAGCTAAAAATAAACAGACTTGTGACAGAAAAAAGGGGTTTTTATGTCCAATAACGTATTTTTAAAGTATAATTTCATATATGTGTTAAACCTAAAACACCTTGTACTTCTAGTTAAACCCAACAAACTCAGTATAAGAATGAATGCTTTTTAAAGTCCATGGGTGGATTAAAATAAAGAAAAAGAGATATGAATGTAGAAACATCAGAAACAGAAGCTGCCTAAGGGAATCTCAAGAGACGATGGCTTCCGGAGAAACAAAACAGGTTCGTTTCTTTACCAGAAACTACTAAAAGCCACAGTTTGGTGGTTATAGACGCTGCAAGTATTGAAATAATAATCCATTTTGAAACAAACGCATACTTAAATGGGAATGACTTAGTGATTGTTTCAAACAAAAAAAACAAAAAACTAGCAAATCCGGTGAGAAGCCTTTGATGATAAGCTGTGCTCAAGTGATGTTTTGTCACCTTTAATATCTTCATTATACAGCAGAGCAGTTTTATTTCCCTACCTTGAAATTATCACAATATTTGAGGCTTTTTTGAGTTCAGAGACATTTTACAGAGTAAAACTGTGAATGCTAATTATTCAGACTCTTTCCTCTCATTAATAATTAATCAGAAGATAAAGCCTACTCCACAGACAATAAGGACAGTGATGACTGAAGTATACTCTCAGCTTACACTCTGAGAAAGTCTTCAGATATAAGTTCAAAAGAAGCCAAACTCGTGCCTTCTTTGTGGATGAAGAAATAAAATCTAGGGGGGGGGGGGGGGTGTCACAATTTTCAATCAGCAGCGTAATGTAAATAGTAGTGAAATCAATTTGTGATGGACAGTTAATGTGTCATGAATATACATGATCATGACTTAAAATAAGTTAAACTTATTTACAATTTCCTCATGCATAAAGAGGAGCTGGGTGTGGTTTAACAAAGGAAGAGTTGTTTGCAAAAATATCCTTTGCTTGCCCTGGTGCACTAAACTATTGTTTTTTAAAGGATTAGTCCATTTTCTTAAAAATTAATAATAATAATTAATAATTTACTCACCACCATGTCATCCAAAATGTTGATGTCTTTCTTTGTTCAGTCAAGAAGAAATTATGTTTTTTGAGGAAAACATTCCAGGATTTTTCTCATTTTAATGGACTTTAATGGACCCCAACACGTAACAGTTTTAATGCAAGTCAAACTGCAGCTTCAACTGAGCCCCAAAGGACTCCAAATGATTCCAATCGAGGCACAAGGGTCCCATCCAGCAAAACGATTGTCATTTTTGACAAGAAAAATAAAAAATATTCACTTTTAAACCACAACTTTTCGTCTATCTCCGGTCCTGCGACGCACCAGCGCGACCTCACATAATTGCACAATGCCTTGGAAAGTCACGTGTTACATATATGAAACGCACATTTGCGGACCATTTTAAACAATAAACTGACACAAAGACATTAATTAGTATCATTCGACATCCAACAACGTCAGAACGGTCCTCTTTCTCCACACTTGTAACTGGTGCGTAGTTTCGCATACGTCATCCGTGACCTCTTGACGTGATGACGCATTTTGCGTGAGGTCGCGCTGGCGCATCACAGGACCGGAGATAGATGAGAAGTTGTGGTTTAAAGTGCATATTTTTTATTTTTCTTGTCAAAAATGATATTCGTTTCATTAGATAAGACCCTTATGCCTCATTTTGGATAGTTTAGAGTCCTTTGAAACTCCATGAAACTGCAATTTTAAACTGCATTAAAACTGTTACGTGTTGGGGTCCATTAAACTCCATTAAAATGTGAAAAATCCTGGAATGTTTTCCTCAAAAAAAAAACATAATTTCTTTTTGATTGAACAAAGAAAACATCAACATTTTGGATGACGTGGTGGTGAGTGAATTATCTGTTTTTTTTTTTAATGGACTAATCTTTTACCGCACCTTGGTGGGTCCGTTTAAACAGCTTTTTCTAGGCAAAGGACATTTATCTTTGCACAATGCTGCATGCCTGTATTACACAGCAGCTACTAAATGAGGAATAACAGTGTTGCAGAAAACAAAAGCAAATTTTGTTATCAGACAGGTGATACATGCCTCACTGAGCTGCTGTGGATAAAACAGAGGGCATATTCCCTTTTCCACACAAGGACTGCTTTTCACAAAGGTGACAGATTAGGAGAAAACATGACAAAACCTAGCGCCGACCCCTTTATACAACCAAACCCTTCTTCAATGCATAATTTCTATTATTAAAAATCAATATTCTTTCTGTGAACATAGAGCTCCCGGTGGTCTAGTGTGGGAATCAGATAGAACCCAAGTCCCTTTGCTATGTAGGTCACTTGATAATCAGAAATGCCAAGCTATATTGAATTATAGAGCATAGAATACAGCAAAATGCCTTTCTGGCACAATCTTGATGCTAGACACACATTCATCTCAGATGGTAATTCAAAACCTGCCCAACAGCGTTTGCAAAGCATCCTTAAAATACTGTTGTTTTGATTAAGTTTAAAGCAACAATCAAAGACTGTTTTTTTAATATTTGTCAAACCTTCCATCAGAGAGAATCAAAGGAAACAACTGATTCCAAGATCATGTTCATGAACTTCTTACAAAACACAGAAAATGTTTGAAGTCTGCGCTGCTATTCAGTAATTCACTAAAGTGTGCCCTCTAGATAGAAGCTGAGTGCAACAAGAGCTCTGCATTGTTACTTTAAATAAAACAAGCATTGAGGAAGAATAATGCTTGATTGTTTTCTACTTTTACAGGCAGATTAGACAATGGTAAGACTTTACAAGCAATGTGTTGCCAGTTTACCTATGACAGGATTCACATATAAACAGGAAATTCATCACATAGTGCAAACACCTAGTCAACTTGTAACTACAGACAACAACATCAGACAGCTCCTCTAAGTAGTTTATCTTTAAAACCATCATAAAAAGAAATATGAAAAATATGGAATAGATGGATAGTGTTTTAGGGATAGTTCACCCAAAAATGAAATTTCGGTCATCATTTAATTATCCTCAAATTGTTCCAAACTTGTATGCATTTCTTTGTTCTGCAAAACACAAATAAAGATATTCTGAAAAATCTTTGTAACCAATCATATCTGAGGCACCATTGACTTTTATAGTAGGAAAAAATAACACTATGAAAGTCAGTGGTGCCCCAGATCTGTTTGATTATTAACATTTTTCAAAATATCTTCAATTGTGTTCAGCAGAACAAAGACGTTTCTAGTGACAAAATTATTCGGTGAACAATCCCTTTAATTCCCCAGCAATGATTTTGACAACAGTGATGCTTTTCAGTAGTTTGTATTTAAAACAGTTCTTGCTCAGTGTTACACTATATTACAGCAGGCATAAGTGCTTCACATATAAGGTTCTCCTTAGCAAATCTCCTTAACTAGCATTCTTACTTATTCTTATTAGTTAGCATAACAAACAACAATCAGACTTCAATGGCAATCAATATAAGGTGACTGGTCAGTGAAAGGAAGGCAATCTTTCATCATAGGATTTCCAGAGGAAGTCCTACCTGATGCACTGAACTGGCTGCTTCCTAGAGTCGTCGGTCTGTTTTTCCCACTGTTTACAGGTGGAGAAAACATCTACAGGAAAAACCACAAACGTTTTGTTGAAATATGGAATTAAAATAGACATCTCGCGTCTAATAAATACAAAGTAGCCTATTTCTTAAAACTAAGACTTTTCAGATTTAATTTAATTGAGATATTAATAAATATAGTATGTAACTAGATGGTTTTATATTGTATTTAAAACAAATATTTATATGCATATTGACTCCCAATTGTATAGATTTCACATTTATAAGAGTAGTGTCATGTAAAAGCATAATTTTGTAAAATAATTAAACATTTAAAAAAATAAATATACATATAACACTTCATAGCATAAGTAATAAAGAATGTATTAGGTGTGAGTGACATAACAAATGACAACAGTTGGAGGAGTCTTTAAAGGTAAGATGAAGTAAAATTGATGGGTCTCTTACCGCGCTAAAATCCAGCAAATCACTCAGCTCCTTATCCGTCCCGATAGCGGCAATCCGCTGCTGAGGGTTCATCCTTGCGATCCTTTACTAAATCTACAAAACACAAACATCATTCCCCTCAATCTGGGAGCCTGTGTGCTGTAGCTTTATGCTAGCCAACACAGCTTATGCAAATGACATCTGTAAACATCCGCAGTTTGACATTTGCTAAACATTTCCATTTGCAGTCTGTAGCGTAACTTTTTGCTATCCCAACACCTTTATACTACAAGGACAACCGAAGGATTTTGTTGTCTTTGATGAAAACATATTTGTTACCCTTTAAAACAGTAACGAATAACCCCAAATCCTGACAGAATGCCTAAAGACCTCCTATCCCAACCTAATGGGCAGCATTGGACAAGGTTACAGCATTTCTGTAAATATTGGCAATTGCAAGTGACAGTAAAATTAGTTTTTTATTTTTGGTAATATAGCGGGCCTAATAGGTGTTGGGATGACCGAACGTGGACATGTTGAGAAAGACGCTGTGCTCGATGGTGTCACACACATGGACCCGCAGCATCATTTTTCAACTGCATGTGTTTGATTCCTCAATGCGCCAATGATACAATGTATCAAAAGTCAAGATGAGCTCACAATGAACACACGCGCTGTCAAAACACCTGACACGCCGCACTTTTGTTGTTACATTACACGAGAATGGTTACTTTACAAACATGCTGCTTTCGTCGTTTGGTAATTGTCAGTTACCCTGCTGACAATAAAGGTGCGAATTTTACTAACGTTTAGGCAAAATCGACCACGAACACTGACATAATAAGCACCTAAACACAAAACCTAAATAAAGCGCCATCAAACGAAAGTGTTTAAGCGAATGCCAACCGCTCGCGCTCCAAAATCGGCTCCCGTCTTTTCTTCTATCCCAACTTCTTTCACCCAGTCCGAAACCTCTCACAAACTCTCTGCAATTTTTTACCTCTGCCGTATTAAATCCAACTAGGGCGATCTGGTGTGC
Organism: Misgurnus anguillicaudatus; assembly: GCF_027580225.2. Lineage (NCBI taxonomy): Eukaryota > Metazoa > Chordata > Actinopteri > Cypriniformes > Cobitidae > Misgurnus > Misgurnus anguillicaudatus. The sequence goes on along the minus strand of NC_073357.2, from coordinate 46,146,831 downwards.
CAATGACAGCGTGGGTTTCCTTGTTTCGCGTTTGAAGGATAATAAAATCGTTATCTTTTGCGACTGTATTTTGCAAATATCCACTATGTAACTTGTGAGTTTCCCTTAGGCAGACATTTTTGCTTGGCGATAACCAAAGCACAGAGATGACGTTTGAAATTGTGTCCTTCCGCTAGCGCTCGTACACTTGACTGTTCCACGATAGCGCGGATGAATACATTGTGTGGCAAATCATAAAGCCTGACACACAAGCTTGCTAGGGAGGAAAGGACCACTGGAGCACCTCCTAAAATCTGTTTGGTTTACCTCCCAAATCTCCCACACAAGTGTGTATTTTTCGTCTGTAAAGCAAAAGAAATGTGGGATACACAATTATAGTACGTGTTCTTTTAGGAAAACAAATGCAGCAACTTATACATAGTTTTATAGATTGCTGATACTTTCCACAAACAATGTCGAGATTTTTTTTATGGACAGTGATATCTAGACCTAACCTTAATGATCACCACAAATAGACATTTGTTTACTATATTGCAGCCTAATAATATGCCAGTTGCTATTATTATTTTATTACTATAGGTATATAAGATTTGAAAGAATTAAAGTTTTATGTAAGATTTAAATGTAGCTATCAAATAAATCGATGATAGAGTAATTTAGCAAACTTGCGTGACACAAAGTTATGCATGTAACTTATATAACTATGCATGTAATTATGCATTCCTTGGATCCTTAACGTGTGTTCAGTACCTTTAGTTTTATAATTATAATTTAATATCTCTGTATTCTGTAATTATGTGTCTTTGTTTTGAAGACGATTAAATGGGAGCTGTCAACGCTTCAACACATTGCAGGGGATCTACTTTTTTCATCCGCTACCGTTGGCACAAAGAGCGATAACTTTCATTGACAAAAATACAACAGACACACACAGGACAGTTTTGCCAACACAAATTTTAAAGTGCTTTGAAAGACAGATTAATGTTTTATAGTGGCGTTTACATATGTAAGAGAAGATTGAACTTGAGGATTTGTGCAAAAATTGAGAAACAGCCTGGGTTGTCAATATAAAGTAACAAAGAAAATAGTAGGCTAGCCTACATGTATGGGCTGCACAGAAATGTGATTATGGTTCACAATATTTTTATGATTATTTTTTACCAATTTAATAGGTCTAATAGTTCTGCATTTAAAAAAATAGGCTATTAATCACAAAATCGTACGATATAAGCCATAAGTGGTCTAAAGTAGACATTCACATTTAACTTTAAAAATATAGAGAAGGATATGCTCTATATAATAAATTGTTTTGTTTTTATAGGACACATTGAAAGAAACCTAACCCTTCACAAAACTCATAGTGCCACCTGTTGGTCAAAATAAACAGTCGTTAATTAAGTCTGTCCCGTGTCCACACAAAAAGTTGTCACATGCCTGTTTAAATTAGATAATAACAGGATAATACAATGTAATTGTTATGTTTTAAAGCAAGCACTTCAGAAAACGTATCAATCTTTCAGTTTTTCAGTACACCCCGCTCCATTAATGTTATTCAAGTACAAGCTTTTAGGATATCTTTACAGAGATATAAAGAAATCTATATATAGATTTTATGGTGAATTTTCCTTTAAATTTTAAGTCTTATTAATGTAAGAAGGTTGTTTTCACTTGTTTTGCAGTGGCTGCTTAATTAATTAATTTATTACTTATATTATTTATTGTTCATTTTAAGTTCTACATTTTCAGTGTTATGAAAAACTAAGATCTTAAAGAGGTGAAAAGACTTGAATTTTTAGGAGATTGGAGATGGTCTTAACAATAGTCCCTCTTTTTTCCCATGAGCCACCGCGCTTCATGCCGCCGTGAGTGCATCTGAATCACACTGATGTTGTTTGTAAATAATCCAAGATTTTAAAAGGTGAGGTGCATGTTTTAACCCCACCGTTTGCACGTTTTATATCAAAACTAAACCACCGAACATTTACATCTTGCTTACCGACTACGTTTCGAAGCTTCTTACTAGTTTCTTTGATTTTTAGCCTGTTAGCAGCTAGACATAAAAGCAGACCTCCTAAAGGATTTCTTAATATCATGCTAAATAGAGAGCATATGCATGAACGTTTTATATGATTTAATATTAATGTGCTTCTTACCTAACTGCAATTTGATTTTTAGTAATAAAAGATTTCCGTGATAACGCGGTGTATCTGCATTAGCATGTTAGCCAGCCTGTGCCCGCAGTAACAGTAGCTCATAGTCTCGTGTGCTTCAGATGGTTTACCGAGTTCGCTTCAAAATGGTTTGCTTAACGTTATAAACTTTACACACTAACTAGCCTGCATCTGTATCGTCTCCTGTGTGCAGCAAAGATCATTTGAAGAGTTCAGGAGATTTTATATTGCACTTTTGTTTTCCTCAATCACTGTTTCTTGGTGGTTTAATTGTTTGTTTAGGCCCAGTTTATGGTGAACTGTCTTGAAGTCATTTGTATGGAAATTATTTGGTTACATCTGCCACAAAACATTGTATCACTGATATATTCTTATTACCAGATGTCGGAGCTGTTTATGGAGTGTGAGGAGGAGGAGTTGGCGCCATGGCAAAAGGCAATACCTGAAATCAATCTGATTGATGATGATGATGAAGATGATGATGATGAACCAATATTTGTTGGTGAAATCTGTAGCTCTAAGCCTACAGTCAACACAAAGCCGAGTATGACTATTAATTTATTTGCACATAATCCTTTAATTTGCTTTAACCGCAATCTGGATATTGATTATTGTGTTTCTGATTCTTGTGAAAATCAGGGGTTGGTAACCAGCAGAACCAGCGTAACGTTACGGTTCAAAAGCCCCCAACGTTGGTGTCGCCACAAAAGACTCTACAGGCCCAATTGAACTCTGCTAGGGTTGCTTCAACTCCTACCATCATGGTCAGAGGTCCAGCCCCATCTGCAGGCAACCCAGTTCTCATACCGATCAACCCTCCTCAAACAGCCCCTCAACCAATCATTATTAACAATCAGGTATCTTTTCTATGCAAGTCTATCTAAAACTGCCATTTAACCTTTATTGTAAATAAAAGGTTCTGTTTGTTTTATCCTGGTTCTGAATCTCTATTAAACTGTGTTTGCTTAATCAGGGTTACATTGTAGCATCACCTCAGAATCTTAACAGCAACGCTACATTCATCAGCTCTGTGGGGTCACAGTTTCCAGTGGGAACAGCTATTGCTGTTGTTCCAGGTACCAGATGCTTTGTTAACTGATAATATGCCAGTTTTAATACTTAAACTATAGTTTTTGACTATTGGTTTGGATATTTTACATTGTTGTTTCCTGAGCAGCAGGTCAGCAGATAGTACCGCAGATCAGTGCAGTACCACAGCCAGGGGTCATTCACAGGCCTCAGGTGCAACTCATTCAGGACAATGTGGTGACCTTGTCCAATGTACAGGCTCCTGCTGTCCTTTCTCAGCAGTCCCACACCACTCCAGACCAGCGCCCCGTGCGGGTCCCGCAAAACAAAGTGGGCATAATTCCAGCAAGCGTAGCCAAGCAGAAAACCACATCACCACAGTCTATGAACAACAGAGGTGTGTATGTTTTTATTGCATTGGTCTTATCGGTTTATCCACTAGCCTATGATTGAAAGGAACACTAAAAAAATATCCAAATCATCTTATCTAGATTAGTTATGTACCAGCATGAATGTGAGGGGTAATTTCAGAGTTTTTGTTGTCCTCTAGTTTGCTTGTCATGTCACCTGTTTGCATTTATCATAAAGCATCTGTCACGTTTATGTTTTATACTTTAGACTAAATCGCACTAAATGAACAACTTAAACTGCTCTAGTTTTAATTTTGTTAAAAAAAGTAGTCTAAAGAAGTTTGTCATTTACGCATTTGGCAGATGCTTTATCCAAAGTGACTTGCAGTGCATTACAAGGTATATATTATAATCAGTATGTGTGTTCCTTGGGTTTGAACCAGTGACCTGTTGCACTGCTAAAGCAATGCTCTACAATTGAGCAATACAGGGCCATATTTTTTTCTGATCGTACAAATTGGTGACTTTCATGGCTTTTTCACACACGTTAAGACTACCAGATTTACTTTTCATCAAAAAAAGAATGATTTGTATTAAAACATGACATTTTTGGATGATTGAGGCGTTATTGTAAAAAAAAAAAACTTGCAGCGGTTAAAATATCATTTGCTACTGCTTCCATATTGCCTCTAAAACTTAAAGGGATAGTTTACCCAAAAATGAAAATTCTGTCACATTTTTTTCACCCTCATGTTCTAATCTGTGTGAATTTCTTTATTTCTGATATACACAAAGGAAGATATTTTGATAAATGATGGAAGCACACAGCTGATTGCATCCATTGACTTCCATAGTAGGAAAAACAAATATGATGCAATTCAATGTGTACCGTCAACTGTGTGCTTACCATCATTTATCAAAATTTATACCACAGGCCTGTTGAATGCTTTTTTCTGATTGGTTGAAAATGATGATATCGTCCATCGGCACAAACCTAAGCAGAATACTTGACTCCGGTCCTTTTAATTATTTGAAAATTATGCACACCCACCTTGATTTTCGTTGTGCCCACTGATCTATATAAATGACTGGATTGCAACACCCAATTTCGATGCCACTGTGCTTTTATATTCTATTTCTTTTTAAGTTTTCTTTACTTTACAAGTTACTTAAATTTGTTCCGAGTAATAACGCTGATTGTGTACCTTAATGTAAAAAAAAAAATATTTACACCTGTGTCATTAACAGAATGCAGCAGACACACTCACATTAACGTTTTCTATAAATTCCTTATCCTGCCCGATTAAAACATGAACATTGCAAATAACATCAGAATTAACAATTAATTTACATACACATATCCTACAACTTCCCGTATTTTCTGGACTATAAGTGGCACTTTTTTCAGTTTGGCTGGTCCTGCTACTTCTAGTCAGGTGCGACTTGTCAGTATGAATTAATTTTGACATATATGAACTAAGAGACAACATTACTGTCTACTCTACAGCCTTGAGAGTCCGCTTTATGCTGCTTCTGTATTTATGTAGTTTAATGGATTCAGTGATGTGGAATGACGAGCCTGCAAACTTGATGCTCATTGGCTTGTTCTGTTCATTTAGCCTATTCAGCCTTCCAGGAATGTTCTGTATGCTATTGTGTATTGGGTAAATAACTGATAATGTTACATTAACGTACAGACATCTATTCAGCCTGCTGTTCTGTGTGCTATTTTTAGTTGAATAACTTGCCTTTCCAGATTAAATATCTGTTCTTCAGCTTGGATTTTGTGAAATAATTTTCTAAATAAATGCGACGTGTAGTCCATTGCGACTTATAAATGTTTTTTCTTCATGACACATTTTTGATTGATGCAACTTATACTCTGGAGCGACTTATAGTCCGGAAAATATGGTAATCTTGTGTGACTGATGCGCTGTAAAGCGGGTGAATTTCTCTGCGATGGCTTCACCTCTTTATTTTTGTGACCCACAGATAATGGCACTGTGAAAACTGACACAAACAACAGTGTGTCCAAAAAAGGAAACGTTGACATGGGTAAGTGTTTGTCAGTTATGCATTATTGAATTACCAGTAAACAAGAAGATATGTTCATTTTGCTTATCTTTGTTTTTTGTTGATCATTGACAATTATAGAGACGCAGTTTCCCTTCAAAAAGAAATGTCCAAAGTGTCCGAATATGTTTGGGGTTCAGCAATTAAAAATACATATGAAGGTTTGTATGTTTCCTACTTAAAAATTATTTTCACAATAGCAAGAATATTGTTGAGTTAAAGGATTAGTCCATTTTCTAAAAAAATTTTTTTTTAATAGACTTTAATGGACCCCAACACTTTACAGTTTTAAGCAGTTTAAAATTGCAGTTTCAACGCAGCTTCAAAGGACTCATAAGGGTCAATCCCAAACGAGGCATAAGGGTCTTATCTAGCGAAACGATTGTCATTTTTGACAAGAAAAATAAAAAATATGCACTTTTAAACCACAACTTCTCATCTTCCTCCGGTCCTGTGACGTTCCAGCACGACCTCACGCAATTGCTTAATGATGTCGAAAGGTCACGTGTTACATATATAAAACGCACATTTGCGGACCATTTTAAACAATAAACTGACACTAAGACATTAATTAGTGTCATTACACATACAGCAACGTCAGAACGGTCTTCTTTCTCCATGCTTGTAAACACTGGGGCGTAGTTTCAATATGTCATCAGTGACCTCTTGATGTGATGACATATAATGTGAGGTCGCGCTGGCACGTCACACGACCGGAGGAAGATGAGAAGTTGTGGTATAAAAGTGCATATTTTTTATTTTTCTTGCCAAAAATGACAATCGTTTCACTAGATAAGACCCTTATGCCTCATTTGAGATCGTTTAGAGTCCTTTGAAACTGCAATTTCAAACTGTATTAAAACTGTTAAGTGTTGGGGTCCATTAAAGTCCATTAAAATGAGAAAAATCCTGGAATGTTTTCCTCGAAAAACATAATTTCTTCTTGACTGAACAAAGAAAGACATCAACATTTTGGATGACATGGTGGTGAGTAAATTATCTGGATTTTTTTAAGAAAATGGACTAATCCTTTAAGGTCAGACAAACCAAAATGTAAATGTTAAGATCTAGACTGCTATAATATGGCAGATCAAATTCAAGAAACCTTAATGTTGAGATGTTATGACGCTCATCTCACTCATCTTTTTTTAGGTTTGCTGCCCTGAATTGTTGGACTCTGTGTTTCCTTCAACATCAAAACCTGACAAACAAGCCACAGCTATTATAGCAAAAACAAATGAACTGGACAAAGGCAAACTTATCATGCTGGTTTCAGACTTCTATTATGGGAAGTGTGAAGGGGACTTCTCTCTGATGTCGAAAACTAAGACCCCCGCCACTACCTTCAAGTGTAACAGCTGTTTAAAAATGCTCAAGAACAATATCAGGTATTCAAAACAATGTGCAACACTCCAGACTACAGGTTATGCGGTTTATGTTCTGTGAGATTTTGTTCTGCACAGAAACAACATCCAAAGTGCGCAGCCAAGTATGTGTGCAGCTTAGAGGGAACATTGCTCATGAGAGCCATTAGCTACAGGAGCCCAGAGATGGAGAGAACATGATTTAAAAAAAGAGACAAGAGAGAATCAGCCATTCTCAGACCCCATCACCCGATTCCCCCTCAGATGGATGACATTATCAGACCCCCGCTCCCTCTTGGGGCCCCGGATGAATAATGGAGGGTAGTTTGGCTGCTATAAGAACTGTTCCTGTGATTAAATAACTTTACTCAGCCACGGCGTGAGAAAAGCCTCAGTAAGCTTCTTTTAATGGGGAGGAGCGTTCGCTGCGCACCCCAAGTTCTGGCAACGGGGGTCACAGTTCAGCCGCATAAAAATCCCTATTAGGGGAGCTGAGGTTGCAGAATGTGCTGACTGAAAAATGGGCCGCTTCATGTCAGGGCGCCAGTGGCAGACGAGGCAAAGCGGCTAGAGGCAGTCTGCGAATCACATCATTAAACAAAATAAAAAGGCCAGTATAATTGCTGGCATTATAATGCCTATTATGCACAGTTAGAATGTGAACTTTAAGTAGACTGTTTGCTAATTTGTCTCCCCAAAGCCCATGGGAGCACAAGTGCTTCAGGAGTACACACAAACACAGACCCTGAACTGCTAAAAGGTGACACTTAACAGGAAGTGTTTGAAATTCAGCTAATTACATTAAACCGTACGTACGTTTTATGTCATATTCCCAGAGGACATTGCACATTAGCAAGTTTGGCATTTTACTCTTCCTTCAGACGTCTTTGAAGAATTAAGGTTTGTGAATAGATAGTTAAAGCCACTTCTCATCCCTCTGATTCCCGTGTAATTTATAGACGAAGCTGGAGTTTGTTAAAATAGGGCATGAACTTTGGCTGCATCCTCTAAAACGGCATGATTCACGATGCTCTGGGGATGCTGCCTGTCTTTTTTTAGTTGCCTTTTGAAGGGCAAACGGCAACTCCGCTCCTCCGAGAGCAGACACCTTGTAGTGGTTTACCTGTTTGAATGTTATACATCTGTTTGAGATTCACTTCCTCGCACATGAAAGGATTCTTGTTTAGTTCTCACATCTTTGTCAGAGGCGAAGTGTCAGACTGATTCTCCCCAGACAGCAGGTGTCTGTTGGGAGAGCCATTTAAGTCACAGTGTCATTAATGTCACAGGTTGCAGGTGTCCCCTGTGACGTTTGACTTTTTGTGTGTTGTGGTGGTGTCCCACTAGCCGATTTAACTAAACTTTGTTCGGGGGCGTCATACAGGGTTCCCACGGGTTCTTGAATCCTTGAAAGTTTGTGAATCTGGGGGAAATAATTCAAGGCCCTGGGAAAAAAAGGTTTAGAGTTTTATGGATAAAAATCCATATTATTTCCTGTGTAGTGTAGGATAGTATCATAAAATTTCTAGCATGTTAAGCACATGTGCTAAACTGTTTGCTTTAAATGCTTTTATCTTCTGTATGCGAATGTTGATTCATACCAAAATGCTTTTTTGCATAGTTGTGTTTGACATGTGAAAACATCTCGGGTTACGTATGTAACTGTTGTTCCCTGAGAAGGGAACGAGATGCTGCGTCCCCTTGCCATACTTCCTGTGTCCCTGTAACTCCGTCTTTATATTTCAGATAGTGATATACTTCCTGGCTCCCGCGTCACCCTGTCTTTGTCATTTAGCCTCACTATTGGTTGAATTTGATTTACACATTCAGACGCACTTACCCCTGGAAGCTTTCCCAAAGTGTCACCGCAGTGACGCAGCACGAGTTCCCTTAAAAGGAAATTGTAACAATGTATCCTAAAGGGTAACATGATGTAGCCTTGTTCTCACTTGAAATGTGTCCCCTTTAGTCATTAAATTTAAGGGTATTGGACCTGGAAAGTCCTTGAAAGGTCCTTGAATTTGAAGTTACCTAAGGTGTGGGAACCCTGGACATACACAGCAACTGTTTTTGCTACAGTTTCTTTTGTTGCATTCACTAATTAATGACGCTTTTCCATTACATAGTACCCCATGGGTTGGGTTGGCTTATTTTTGGGGGCTTTTCTACTGGGTAAAGTACGTAGTACCCGATACCTTTTTAGTACCACCTCTGTTGAGGTTCTAAGCGAGCTGAGCTGATACTAAAATGTGAAAAAGCTGTAGATCACTGATTGAGAAAATCGTCACTACCAGCGTCATTGCTAGGGCTGGGCAAAAAAATAGATTTTCCGATTAAACATTTTTTTTTAAACGTGGTCGAATCAGAATCGATTCTCAAAGGGCAGAATCGGTTTTTTTCCATATTTTTTCTGCAAACATTGAACGTAAGATTAACGTTATCTAATTACTTATCTTCTTCACTAGATGTCACCCTCTTTTTTGCCTTGTGCGATGTTACCAAGGAGCGAGAGGGCGAGTCTGTCATTCAATCATTCAGTGCTTAAAATGGTGGTTTTAGGTGCTTCAACGACGTTGATGGCACCTTCACATAAAAAGTAAGCAGTATGGAAGCATTTTAGATTTCGCAAGCAAGACGACTACGGTAGTGTTGTGGCTTTTAATTTCTTTTTATTAATTACCCACTTGTAAACTTATGTTGACTGTTATTTTTTATTAATATAGTATTTGTATTAAATCTATATTCATTGAGTTGAATCGAGAATCGAGTATATAAACCGTCCCGAGAACCGGAATCGAACATTTAATCGAGAATCGAAAACGAATCGATTTGGTAGCTTGTGAATCGAAATTGAATCGATCTGGAACATTTGAATCGATACCCAGCCCTAGTCATTGCTAAGAGCAAGATTAGCTTTATCTTCGTGCTTGCGCTGTCTCGAGCAAGCCTGTTGTCATCTGTGCTTTGTTGTAAGTTACCAAACTCCTTTTTACCGGTGAAAAAACATCCACAGGCTAAGAATCAGGAACACCATACCAGTGTTTTCCTTGCGGTTTGTGGCGGCACATCCGCGATGTGCACGGCCGCATGTCGACTGACACCACAGAAACTGTCATGTGAGACAGATGTGGTGATAAACGCAATTTTGAATTAGTTGCAGAGTGACAAATAAATGAATGTATGGGAAACACTGCATTCCAACGATGCTCGCTCCCGCTTTTTGTATGATGTCACAGCAGTAGGCAGCGCAAATATAATGACACGCCTATATTCCCTCCAACTCTGAAGTGTTACTAGCTAACCAAGCCAAAGTGAGGCGAGCTCACCCAACCGGACCTGTGGGGTACTATGCAATGGAAAATCGCCATAAGAAACCCAGTGAAAGCATGCCATAGGAAAAAAATGTGCTGTAGGCATGCCAGAAAGGTTAATATTGTGACCCTGCCTGTGAAAATCCAGCTGAAGTAATTTTAGCGATTTACTGTTTTCCCCATAGTCATCCTATATCATGTAAAGAACGTTGTGAAAATATAACCTTGATATCTTTAATATTAACTGGGTAAGGTCGTGTCAGAGATATTAATAATTAAAATCTAAACCTTGATGGTCTAAATCTCTAAAAAAATTAGTTTAAAGGCGGAGTGCACAATGTTTGAAAGCCAATGTTGATATTTGAAATCACCTAAACAAACACGCCCCTACCCCAATAGAATCTGGACCTTCTTTTAAAAGACCCGCCCCACACATACGCAACCCTTCAAGGATGTTGATTAGTAGACACGCTCCTTACTGCTGATTGACTATAAGTGTGTTTTGGTAGTCGGCCCGTCTCCTTTTCCAAAGCGTTTTTCAAACATTGTGCACTCCGCCTTTAAGACTTTAGCCTGGATTTCACAGACGGGTCACAAATGCAAGCTGATCTTACTTCACTTTTTATAGTAAATTAAATGTAAGTAAAAACATGCATGATTAACATGGATATTTTTTATGTGTGGATCAAATCCATGTAGGAAAGTGGCTTTTCAGTTCTTCACCGTGAAAAGAAGCTCATTGATCTCTTGAGTCCACCTCACTAACTGACTCCCTCATCCTGCTGTCATCTTTCTTGCTCAGGTTCATGAATCACATGAAGCATCACCTGGAGTTGGAGAAGCAGAACAGTGAGAGCTGGGAAAGTCACACTACATGTCAACACTGTTACCGACAATACTCTACTCCCTTTCAACTCCAGTGTCATATAGAGAGTGCCCACAGTCCCTTTGAGTCCTCCAGTAAGTCAGCAAATCTCTACCAAAATTACAGCACATTGCTGCTTTTTAGTTACCGTTTATTACCTTAGAATGAGCGTTTTTACACACACTCCCCTTACATTGAAGTCCCCATTTTCTGCCACCATGTTTCTACAGTAGTCCTAAAGGGGCTTTTCTGCAGAGAGCATTTTGCCTCAGACGATGACATGTTTGTCCTGTGGCGGCTACCATAGCGTCTCTATGCGTTTTAAAAGGAAGTGAGATGTGGACTGAGCCGTTGGTTGCAATTCACAGTCTCGCCACTAGATGCCGCTAAGAAAGTACACGGTGGATCTTTAAATGAAACGTTGTGTTGTCTTTCCACAGCCAACTGTAAAATATGCGAATTGGCTTTTGAGACTGAACAAGTTCTTCTGGAGCACATGAGGGACAATCACAAACCTGGAGAGATGCCTTATGTCTGTCAGGTAAAGCTGCTGCTTTGCTCAGTATATTTGTCATTTCATATGCTTGTATCTCACTAGTTTTTCTTTTTTAAAGGTCTGTAACTACAGGTCGTCTTTCTTCTCTGATGTGGATACCCATTTCCGCACAGTTCACGAAAACACTAAAGACCTGCTTTGTCCCTTCTGCCTAAAAGTTCTTCGCAGTGGACATATGTTCATGCAACACTACATGAGGCATCAAGTAAGTGTAGGACTTCCTTTGTGGATTTTGTTTATAAAATTAGGATTTGCGTATTATAGTTGTGTGTAGGTCCTACGGCGTAGCCGAGACAGCGTAGGTTCCGCATCGGTTTTCATTTATACTTTTGCATCAATGTCTGCGTCGACGTGCAAACACGCGCACAACACTGGTAGGCAGTATCCACGCGTGTAACCACAGTAGCAGCGCGACCGTCAATGAGCTTGTTTACATGCACACCAATTATGCGATTATAATGGGATTTTGGCAATACTGCGATTATACCTTACCTCATGTAAACGCAATAATTCGATAAAAATAATGCGATTAAGCTCATAATCGCAGTAAGTATAATCGCATTAAAGGAGGTGGCGTACGTCGTTTATAATCGCAGTATGTATCCATGTAAATGCTTTAATCGCATTTATACCGCACTAACTGAAGTGCGCGTGTGTTTCAGTCACGCACCTTAACCACAAATTCGTTTTAAATTGACATTAGGAAGTTTTACATGAACTCTGACAACACGACTCGCTGTCAGCAGCCTGCCTTCATTCAGAAACAGCTCAAATAACATGACAGCAGTGTATAAAACCTTTAAGGGACATTATAACGATAATTATAACGATAAATATATTAGTGACCACATCATAATGACAACTTCATGCTAATTCGCTCAACGAGCGCTGCATTACCTAATATTGGATATTTCTTTTTTGTTTACATGTCACTGAATATGTACATATGCTGTTCTTGTTGCATTTACAAAGCGGGAAACCAGCAGATGTCCTCAACTCGCTGCGTTTCGCGTAACTAAACAATGAATGTTGTAGTTCGTGTAATAATATCTTACCTTTTGGCGTAGTCAGTGTAATAGAAAAATTCAGCAACTGCATCAGCGCTGGATACCTGAGGTAATTTTATGTTATAGACCTCACCTCAGCAATGAATGAGCTTTCTACTGCATTTTAAGTGCGTGTGCACTTCACGTTCAAATAGATTTGATTGGCTGTCAATGGTTTATCGTTCATCATGTGCCAAAATCGCTATCGTTATAGTTGTTGTGTGAGCTCTGCTATTATCTTTAATATAAAACGATTTTTAAAACTATATTTTTATATCGTTTTAATGTGAACGCCCTTTACAGGCACTGTCATATTTATATCTTCATCACGGCACCGGATAATGAAATACATCTATAACAACGTGTTTGTCATTTAACGTAAGTAAATTAAAACAGTGGACCATATATGTGAGTTCATCATTTGTGCTCTGCATTGGGTTATGTGAATAATCCGAAAATAAAAACTGCATGTAAACTGGAGTAAAGAGGTTAGCTCCAGTCATGTAAACATCTTACTGCGATTAAGACCTTACTCGCATTATTGGAAATAATCGCATTATTGGTGTGCATGTAAACGAGCTGAATGAAGAAGCAGCTTGGCAAGTTAACCCACAAACGAAGAAGAAACAGCAACTTGTTGTGTATGATTTGAGAAGACAAGCAATGATGGAAGTAAATTAACAGCGTTTTTTAACCTGACAGGAGGGGTTCTGGTGGACCAATGACAGCGCTTGTGGTCCATGTAGAACTGACGTGCTGTTAAAAATTTTGGGAGGTTACAGGCTACGGATAACCTACGGCGTAGAGCTTACGCACGACTATAAATCGGGCTTTACTATCTAGATTTACATTTATGCATTTGGCAGATGCTTTTAAATAAAGCCACTTACAGTGGATTCAAGGTATTCAACCAGTTTGTGTGTTCTCTGGAAATTGAACCATGACCTTGGAGCTGCAAGCGCTATACTCTACCAATTGAACAAGAAGAATACTGCTATAAACCTAAGACTGTATGTTATGTCTTTTTGACATGCTCTTGGACAGGGCTTCATCTGTTTCTTTGTCTATGGATTTGGGACTCGAGACTTTGCTGATATTAAGTCAGCACATTGGCTCTCACTCCAAGGTTGGATTGATTCACTTGTCTGCCGAACACCTTGGTGCAATATATAACAGTCTGACAGTGGCGGCCTACTCTCTTTGCTTTCCCTGGTTATTCCTTAAGGGCTTTTCCCTGGCAACAGCAAACCAGACCAACCATGAGTAGGGCAAGAGAGAAAAACTTAAGGTCTGGCTTGTATTTAAAAACAATAGGAGTGTACATACAGTATTGGTAAAATGATTGAATGTCTAGTAAGATAAATACGATATAGTTGAATGTGACTTGTTTAGTGCACTATACAAAGTGCTCAGATGCAAAACCCTCTAAGTGCATCTGACATTTTTTCTTGTAAATAAGCATTTTTATTAGACCCTTAAAGGAGCATTTCACCCGTAGAAACATTAATCTTTATTGAAAGTGCATCATATTTGTAGTTGAAATGTAACATACATTTTGAATTTGGTGCCTATTTGACCGAGAAAAGGAGTGTTTGTAGTCTCACCCGCTCAACAAAGATATTGGACTTCCTGCTTTCTATGATGCAAAATGATGCTTTTTACATCATTGAAAGAAGGAAGTGCAACACTGAAATCTGTATTTCTCCTGTCTCAGCGGCAACTGAGGAAATGATGCATGACTATTCAAAAACATGACTGGGGTTCTAACTATACAAAGCTCAATGCAAATGGGTGAAGTGTCCCTTTAAAGGGATAGTTCGGCCAAAAATGATATTAAACCCATGATTTACTCACCTCCAAGCTGTCCGAGATTCATTTGTCCATCATTTTTCAGATGAACACGTTTTCAGTTATTTTAGAAAATGTTTTAGATCTTTCAGTTAATCAAATGTAAAGTTACAGGGTCCACATTCTTCAAGTCCAAAAAATGTGCATCCATCCTTCACAAAATAAATCCAAACGGCTCCAGGATTATAAACAGAGGCCTTCTTAAGGTAATCCGCGCTGTTTTGTTGTAGAAATATCCACATTTAAAACTTTATAAACAAAAATAACTAGCTTCCGGTAACACTGCCATCTTGGACTCCTTTTGTAAAGGATGGATGCACATTTTTTGGACTTGAAGGACGTAGACCCTATAACTTCACATTTAATTAACTGAAAGATCTAAAACATTTTCTAAAATAACTGAAGATGTGTTCATCTGAAAAATGATGGACATATGCATCTTGGACAGCTTGGGGGTGATTAAATCGTGGGTTTAATATAATTTTTGGCCAAACTATCCCTTTAATGGATTCTGCCAACAAAGAGGTATTTCTGAATGGCCTGAGGGTGGGATTACGCAGATTTAAAGCAAAAGTATGTGATGAATGTATAATATGGGCTGAGAGCATTCGGTTAATAACATTATCTGATTTTTGACTGAGGTGGTCGTTTAGGGGCTTTTGCATCTGAGCTTTTCATATGTACTCTCCTGTTGTGTTTTCTAGAAAAAGGGGATTCAAAGATGTGGAAAGTGCAGATTAAATTTTCTCACCTACAAAGAGAAAGTGGAACACAAAACAAACTTCCATCGAACTTATAGGAAGCCAAGGAGCCTTGAAGGGTTGCCCCCAGGAACCAAGGTCTTTTTAAAACAACACATTTTAAATTAAAACACTATTAGCATTGAAATTATATTTAAAAATATACATTTGTTTTGTTTTACAGGTGACGATTCGGGCCTCACTTTTCGGTACGCCTGTGTCTTCTGACAGTTTGAACAAGGCCTTCGTCATATCCACAAGTCCTGAAACAACCAAACAACAAAACAGATCGACAACAAAGACAACCAAATCCAGCCTCAATGGAGGAAAAACAAAACAATCCACAAACCACTTGGTTTTGAGTCGAAGTGTTCACAATAATGAGCTTAAACGATTAAAGTGAGTGTTTCTTATTAGTCACAAATTATGTGTTGTTTTAAGATGAAATATATTGACAGATTATATTCTACACAGACTTCCAAGAGGAGTATATAAGTGTGCGGAGTGTCTCGATGCAATTGTGGATCCCTACGTTCATTACCCTTTATTACTGAAGTGCACCGTATGCAAGTACAGAACAAGTTGCCAGAATGCATTTGGACAGCATATGGTCAGGTAATAAGAAGGGATAGATGAATTCGCAATTCTAAACAAAAGTGGTTGGTTAGATCGACAAACAATGTAATTTTTTTATCTGCAGGTTTCACAGCAGTAATGCAAAAGCACGATCTGGCAAAGTGAAGAAACCTCCGCATGGTATCAGGTAAGTTTGATGTATTATCGTTTTAACAGTGATAAATGGCTTGTTTGAATGTTACTGAACTGTTTTAAGTGAAAGATTTTTCTCTTCTCTTTTCAAGGAGTCTGACGCTGGTGTGTCTCAAGTGTGACTTTTTGGCAGATGCCTCTGGCACTGACCAAATGACTGAACATTTGCTCAACAGGCCAAACCACACCTGCCAGGTCATCTTGGAGCCAGGTATAATATTTGGCTGTGAAGTTTTTGTACTTTTTGTGTTGCAAAGTGCCTTACTTAATTTTTCATTTCTGGCTTTTTAAAGTTGCCAATGGAGGATCAGAAATCGATAGGTGAGAGATCCTTTTTGTATTTATTTATGACCCTGTCTGTAAAATCCTGGTTAAAGTCTCGTAATCTGATTATGAGATTCGGAGCATCAAAGTTTGAGTCTTTGACATGGCCTTACTCAGTCAATATTAAAGATATCAAGGTTATATTTTCAAAGAATGATTATGTAGGATGATTTTATGTAAAAGTAAATCACAAAAACAATGACTTTAGCTGGGGTTTTCACGTATGTGCATCGGCAGTGTTGTGGGTAATGCATTACAAGTAACGCGCATTACGTAATAATATTACTTTTCTGTAGTAACAAATAAAGTAACACATTACTTTATAAATGTACACATTAATATTTGAGTTATGTTTTAAAAAAGTAATGTGAGATACTTTTCAGTTTAATTTATTCAATTTAAAAATAAAATAATGTACTGAATTAAACTGAACATATTAACGTACAGTTATGCACTCTGTGCGCCTGAGCGGGAACAGTTTGAGTCAGAAACTAAGATGGCAAGCCAGAGCTTGACATTTTTGTGATCATAAAAAACGTCTGCAAGGCCTGAAAGAGATCAAGCTTACTTTTTCAAGTAAGGAAAAGTAACGCAAAAGTAACTTAAAAGTAACGTAAGCATTACTTTCCATGAAAAGTAACTAAGTAACGCAATTAGTTACTTTTTTTGGGGAGTAACTTAATATTGTAATGCATTACTTTTAAAAGTTACTTTCCCCAACACTGTGCATTGGTGGACTTTGATGCTATTTATTGGGAAGGAAAATAAAAATATCAGCTGGATTTTTGTATTTATTTGCCATATGTGTAAGCAAGTAGTCATTTTGTAATCAGGATTTTTTGTCTTGCTATTTTTGTTTTGATATTGTCGATTATGGGCAAAATCACAATCACAATTATTTTGGGGGAAACTCGCGATTATTTTACACGGTTACTCCCTGACTTTAAAAACATGCATTTATTTAACCTTCTAGTAAGTAAGTGTTACAATAGGCTACACGTGTCAAAGCAGTGATCCAGCAGCACACAATTTTTATTTTATTTACGCAATAATTGTTTTACCTCGATTATCCTGTTTTTGTAATTGTTTGAATCAAAAAATGAAATTGGAAATCAAAAACAATTAATTACAATGTATTAATTCATTTCACAGTATTGTCTGTCTCATTGAAGAAGCCTCAATGTTCTGGTTTAGCTTTTCTTTGCTCTCTTTGCATAGCACATGATGCATTGGTGTACAATGACACCATATGCTTATTTGTATTTTGTTAAATGTAGAGGTTAGGGCTTTGAAAAGAGTGGAAGTAAAAATAGACTGGGAAGTGTGGCTCGCTCGATTGAGACAAATTACCTTTTCTGATGAAATAGGGGTGTGAATGCAGAGCCCCTGACCTATGAATTGTTTGGAAACATCATTTATAGTGTGAAATGATCTCTATTTTTTCATTAGTGTAATTGGGATGCATATTAAGTGGTATTTGAGAAACCTTACTTAAATTAAGACATGAGTTTTGGCATTAATTAAAGCTGAAGAACAGAATCTTATTAATGTGGACCACAGAAAGGGGTCCTTATGAGTTACTGTGAGGGGGACATTGAAAAATATTTGTACTACTTACTGTTTCTTCCGTCTCTGTTTTAATTGGAAACCTAAAAACTGAACATTTTCTTATGTACCATTATTGTAACTATTGGTCAACCAATATTTATTTATTTATTTTTACCGATATTAAGACTGCTGTTTGGCAGAAATAACACACATGTAATTTCCGTAAGTAAGAGACAAACAGAAAATTTGTGAAACTAAAATTACACCTATTAAAGTACTTAAACATATTTACAAAACAAAATGAATGTGGATCTGAAGTCTCGCGATACAGTTTGAATAAGTGTGTTAAATTAGTTTCGTGATTTGTGTGACACAACATAACGTCATGTTAAAAAGTGAATAATTGTTAGTCATTTAACTGTCTGTCAGATTTTGGATTTACATTGAGTGATACTAAGTGTCTTTACATTAGACACAACAAATTTAAGTAATAGAGAAATTTACTGTTCAATTTCAAAGATTTATCGGCCGATGCAGAAAAAAATCAAAATATTGGCCAATATATTGGTTTATCACTAACTGTAACGTGGTTACAATGAAAAAACTTGCTTGCGTATTATTGTAGTATCATTTGTAGTAAGTTTGATTTATGCTAATTAAAGGGACACTCCACTTTTTTGAAAATATGCTCATTTTCCTGTGTCTGATCTCTGGGTCTGGCGCTACCACTTTTGGCATGGCTTGGCACGGTCCATTGAGTCTGATTATACCATTAGCATCACGCTAAAAAATAACCAAAGAGTTTCAATATTTTTCCTATTTAAAACTTGAATCTTCTGTAGTTACATTGTATACTTAAGAAACATTTTGAAGCTCTTTGGTTATTTTTTAGTGTGATGCTAATGGTCTAATCAGATTCAATGGATTGTGCTAAACTATGCTAGAAGTGGTACTGCCAGACCCGGCGATTAACTGAATGGATTTCAAAACCGTAAAAATCAAATGTTTAACTCTAGGGGGGCTGGAAAATGAGCATATTTTCAAAAGAAGTGAAGTGTCCCTTTAAATTTAGTTTTATGCCGTAATGGCAATTACACATGAGAATTGTGTGAATTACACAAAATAAATCCTAAAGTAACAAAGTAAAACAATTCTGTCATGACATAACAAATTGTCAAATTGCAAAAAGGTCCTAAAGATCATAAAAAAACTGGCTTTATTTTCCTAATTTCTTATATCTTCTAGGTATATATGGCCAAGTCATGTTTCAGTGATTATACCCAACATTGCACCTAACAAGCTTATATTAATATTTCATTTTATTATACTTTCCCCATAATTCAGCTCAATGGATGTCAGTGGAGTCAACAAAGATGACTCTGAACAACTCCTTTCCCTTAAGAACGATAGTGAGATCATAGCAGATGAGACTGAACCAATTCAAGGCACTGAAGAACAGTCTATACCAAACAAGGACGACATAACCACAGAGGATGGGTCACAGGTTCTTGAAACTGAAAATTGTGACCCAGATAAGTTAAAAGATGAGACCGTTGAGACCACACCCAATGTGTCAACAGAGGAATCACCCAGGAGCGTCTCCCCTCATTCACCCTCTGAGGCTCCCGTCAGCCCCCTTTGTCCCCCCACTGACGGAGGTGATGTAACTCCCTCTGACTTTATGTGTATAGCCGATGACTCGGAGTCTATGAACACAGACTCACAACTGGAACCTCTCACTCCATCTAAGGCCCTAGAGGATGACCTCACGGAGAACTCAAAAATGGAGATTGATGGGTAACTGTAACCCAACACAAACAGGAATGATGACTTTGGAGCATTGGAAAACTACAAGCAGCAGAGTTTATCTCAGCTTCTCCTCGTTTTATAAAAAAGCATTAATAGGAACTTTGTATCTGGATCAAGAATGAGATGGAAAGCATATTGTTTGTGTAAAAAGTCTTTACTGTATGAGTCCCATGATACTGTACTTATGTAAAGTTTTAAAACACGGCCTCTTAACCAGAGATGCAAGGGCAGCATTTGTGAATGTTCTTATACGTACAATTATGTTTTTGCCCCACAGTTTTGGTCTTTGATTGGATTCTACAAATGATCACGGTAACCAAATCAGTGCTGATTCAAACACCTCTCTTTACATTTGGTGGTTTAATAAGACCAAGCTCATTAGGTTCTCCGTGTACTGTACTTTGGAACAATACAAATCCTCCTTATTTGTTTATTATAGTTTTTAGAGATTTTTAGTTTTAATGTTTATGTACTACATCAGGCTAGGACCTGAGGGTCATTTCTCCTATTACTTGAGACTGAAAGCAATGTAGAGACTCATTTAATTGTCTTAATCAGAAATAAACTTTTGTAAAGTATGTGTTGTTGTTAAGCATTTGTACTCACAAAAGATATGTTTATTCACAAAATTAATATGTAGTAAGTAATGTTGTCTCAACCTTTATTCAGTTACCCAGATGTTCTCAAACTTTTTTGGCATGTGCCCTCCCTTGGGGTGCATCCTTGGCATTTATGATAAATGTATGTATTTCATAAAACTGGGGCCCCCAGTTTAAGAACGACTGAGGTAACCAATTTAAAGGGATAGTTCACTTTAAAATGAAAATTCTGTCATCCTCATGTTGTTCTAAACCTGTATGAATTTCTTTTTTCTGATGAACACAAAAGAAGATATTTTGAGAAATGATGGTAAACACAGCAGATAGTGACCATTGACTTCCATAGTAGGAAAAAAGATTTTGGAAGTATTGTGATAAATGATGAAGAAAAGATTTTGATAAATGACGGTAAGCACACAGTTGACGGTACCCATTAAATTCCATCAATTTTTTTATTCCTACTATAGAGGTCCATTACTGCTGTGTGTTTACCATCATTTCTCAAAATATCATCATTTGTGTTCGTCAGAAAAAAGAAATTCATACAAGTTTAGAACAACGCGAGGATGAGTAAATGATAAGAAGAATTTTCATTTTAAAGTGAACTATCCCTTTAAGGTTTCTTGTTCTTATTTTGTTAAAGAGCTCCCTCTTGTGGTGCCATACATGTCATAGACAGTACATTTATGGTAAAAACATATAAACGGAATTTATATGTATTTATTTAATTTTACGTTAAAAATTAAATGCATCGTCAGTTAATGAAAATGTCTAAATAGTTCGGGAATCGTATATAATATGCGATTAACCTGTTTTTATTTCCGTTACATTATAATCAGTGAACAAGATAATAATCACATATCAAATTTGTATATATTAATTTGTTAAACAAATATACCAAAAATTTAAACAACAAATAAATAAAAAAAGAGCAATGTGTGACGCGTCAAAGTAATAGCGGAAATGACATCAACGTCAACATGGCGGCGCACACATGCGACTGTTTGTGGACCTGTAATGCTTTACCGTAACCTTGCAGCAGTCCTCTTCTGGTTGTGTGCGAAAATGGATAAACACACACACAAACTGGACGTACAACTTTGCTAAATATCTGGATTGGATCGGCTGACGATGTCATGAAATGACTTTTCTGCACATTACTTTCTGATCTGTCTGTAAAGAAGCTATGTGCCTGCACATAATCTATAGCTGTTGTGTGGTTTATGAAACCTAACTTCATAGGATGTGGAATCTAAACTATTTAAAAGTAGCCCGTGGACGTTTGATCTCACATGGACTTTATGGTAACGGCATCGCACGTTGGATCGCTACATGCTTTTGTCAAAGTCATGGAAGAGACTTACTTTTGTTACGCGGAAACAAACTATATGTAACTCACACACAATCTGCTTCAAAACCTCCCTGGCGAATATTGTTCTTTGGAAGTGATGATTTCGCAGTGGAGTCATTGAAACGACTTCATGCGTCCCGGTAAAGAAATGCAGCTTATATAAATTACTGTCAATTATTTGGAATAGAATAAAATAGAGAAGATGTACCCAAACTCGGTTATGTAACCGCAAAGTTTAGCTCCAACTCTAATTAAACACAACTGAAGCTGCAAATGAAAGTCTTACTAAGCATACTAGAAACTTCCAGGCAGGTGTGCTGAGGACCGAGTTTGGGTATCTCTGGAATAGAGCATACACAGATGTGTTGCCTATATAGGGCCTTTATATAGTACACATTAACTGAAACAAGACACTAATACAAATATGATTCTAGAGAACTATACACATAGGACAGTTTAGTGCAGACCACACACCTTAACTACAAACAAGAACATGTTACTTACAGTCTAATACAACTAATAACAAATACTATGCAAACATAACACTGAATGATCAAGCATGCAGAACAGAAAAGTGGTTTAATGCAGTTATAGTGTAGCTATTGTCCTGATATTGCACATGACATGGGTATAATACTCATGTTATTGTTTTGGTTTTCACATAGGGATGATACAAAAGCTGGAGTAGTAGATTCCCTTGAGGTTGTGACGTTGTCCGGTGATGCTCCGGTAAGAAAGTATGCAGAGCAAAACAGCCTTCGACTTCATCAATGGCCAAATGTGGATTTAAGTACACGGTTTGATGTTGGTGTGGTGGTGTCCTTTGGCTGTTTAATAAAAGACAACATCATCAACAAAATGCCGTAGTAAGTAATAAGGGCTCAAAATGCATTATTGAATGTACTATGTAGCAGTCATATGCAATTGGTGTACAAGTTTTGTGGTTTGGTCTATGGTTTTCTTGTGTGGAAATCTTTTTAACACTGTTATTCATGAATTGTGTTTGTTTTTATCCCAGTGGCATCTTGAATGTCCACCCTAGTCTGCTACCACGGTGGCGAGGTTCAGCACCCGTCTTCCATACAATACTACATGGTGATAGTGTCACAGGAGTAACTATTATGCAGATAAGACCCAAGAGGTAAGATTTAGATAACCGTGTATATCAGGATAACATGCATGATAGATAAAAGATGCAGAATTTTTCTGCAAAGTATCAGGTGTGGTCTTATTTTTATGTCAGATTTGATGTGGGCCCCATTCTTCATCAAGAGCTCTATGAGATTCCAAAGAACTGTACCGCAGATGAACTGGGAGCTACTTTGGCAGTTGTGGGTGCCAGAATGGTAACTTCCTCTAACTTCTTTGAGATCTGTAGTTATGTCATTAGGTGTAATATAAAGTTTAAATCAACATATAGAGGCCCTGGACAGGGTTTAGATTAATCAAGGACACGGCCTTTTTTTGTTATTTTAAGTCAAGTTATTTAAGGACATTTAATTCGTTTTAACAAACAAACCTTACGAAAAACTATACTGGTATAGAGACAGAGCGCAGTTATGCAAATTTGAAAAACACGCCCACCAGGGGGGAAAGCAATCCAACCGTCTATATTGACTTTGTATTGCGAGAAGCCGCCTCCTTGTCATTTCTGGCTTATAACAAAAACAGAATTATGCCTAAAAGCTGCTGTGTGACAATATGTACAGCTAACAAGACAAATAACCCAGAAATAAGTTTTTATAAGCTGTCGAGCCGTAAAACCCAGTCTTTAAGGAGAATAAAGTGGATCGCCGACTACGTTTCCCCCTAGTGGACGCAGTTCTACTAATAGAAGTACTATGAAAAGTTTCCTGTATCCATTTTTGTGTCTAACGCTCGTTTTTTGGGGTCGACAGTTTATAAAAACTTATTTACAGATTAAACTTAAAAACAGAATAATACCTAAAAGCTGCTGTGTGACAAGGTGTACATCTAACAAGCCAAAAAAAACAAATACGTTTTTATAAGCTGTCGACTTCAAAAAACGAGCGTTTAAAGACACAGAAATGGAAACAGGCAACTTTTCATAGTACTACTATTAGTAAAACTGCGTCCACTGGGGGGAAACGTAGTCGGCGATCCACTTTATTCTCCTTAAAGGCTGGGTTTTACGGTGGGAGTGGTTTTCAGGTTATGACGCGCTGCGCTCTGTCTCTATGCATCTTGAGACCAAACAATGGTTCTGATATGTTAAAATATGTCAGTGCAAGGTGTTTTGAAATTAAAGCAGCTCAAACGTGCATTTTAGTCTTGGAATAGGATAAGCCCTGTCCGGGAAACCGCCCCATAGAGAGCTACATGATGACCCGTTTTTGTAGGCCAACTTGGAAGTTAGCCTCACTCTGGTTCCCTTTGAAAAAAGTCTGTAGGATTTTCCATAGGATTTTGTATTGTCACACAAAAAAGCTGTGTAATCAACAAAAGGTTATGGTGCTTGCACGTTTTGTCCATCAAGAACATCTTGGTAATTGAACACAACTTTTATGAGTTTCGTTGCCTAAATGCGTTTACAAGAAATGAATAGCTAACCTTAGGCTATAAGCAAACTACACCACAGTCGCCCGACTCCAACAGCATCACCACCAAGTTTCTGACAGCTCTTACAAATTTTATTAATGCATTTGAAAACATGTTTCCTGATAAGGAAATACTTTCTGAATTAACATTTTTTGGGGATTGTTCCACAAGTTTTTATTTTTACAATTTTTATTCCTGATAATGCTTAAAGTCCCTTACAACTTGATAGCAACCACACTTTTTAAGATACGTAAAATTTAAAAAAAATAGGTGCTGGTGTGTTGTATGTTTTAGAATAAAAAGTGAAAATATCTTGAGCTTGTGTTAACCCAGTGCTTCTCAATTATTTTCTGTCACGCCCCCCCTAGGAAGAGGTAAACATTTCGCGCCCCCCCCAACTCTCCGCCGCGACTGTAAATAGTATAATTTGTCTATAAAATTACACATCTGCAAATCATTGTATCCTTATTAACATTGAGAAAACACAAAAAGAAATATCGATCAACTTACAACAAAGAATAACTTTATTAACATTGTTTTTTAGTCTGTAACAGAAAAGACTTAAAATGCATCAATTTGCCTGAAATAAAAAAATCAATCCTTATTTAAAGTATAATATTTTTTGACCATTTGATACTGAAAAATTAAATATAATCAATAAATAATAATAAAAAACACAAGCGGCTTATCGGCGTCTTTAAAAATCACTTCCTGAAAAAGTATTTTTCCTGGGATCTCGCGCGCCCCCCCTGGTGTCGCTTCGAGCCCCCCCTGGGGGTCCCGCCCCACTATTTGAGAAGCACTGTGTTAACCCAAGATTTTATTAAAGGCATTTAACTCAAACCGCATTTAAACACACTGACTTCTAGATGAGAGAAACGGAAGTGCTAAAATGCTAACTAGTTTGTAGGTTTTGCCTAATCCCATTCCCTGCAGCTCTCCATTGGTTATGTCAGTAGGAATCAGATGGTAATCTAAAAATGTATGTATTTGTTTAGTAAGTGGGTTGGGCATACTGGTATTGTTCCATAAACATTTACATTACTGTAAGATATTTGACATTATTACACGGCACTCTCAAATGCTGGATTCTGGTTGGCCAGTCACAACATTCCAAGGTTCGTTCTTTTTAGATAACTACTGTTCAAAACTAATAACACACGTTAATCCGGATGCTGCAAATCATTTTGGCCGGTACAGTTTGATATTACACAGAAAATAAATATAAATGTCTTTTAAAAACATATATGACATTTATATTTACAAATGATTAAACCAAATAGTGTGTTTGTGACATATGAACGTCTTGTCTTATCTTAAACCAAAAGTAAACAGGTTGTCCTCGCGGAAGTCTGCATTCATTAAAAATTTGCAACTAAAATAATTTTAAGATCAACATTTAATATTCCTTACTTTACTTATGAGGGAAATATCCATGTAATAAGCGGGATAATGTACAGTCAGCAGATTGTTATCACGAAATAAGAGGCTGTGCGTCAGGTCCTGATCACACTGTCGGGGCTTATTTCTGCGATAACATCCTGCTGCCTAAACATTATCTCTTACTTTATCCATTTGTCAGATGCTTTTATCCAAAGCACCGTATTTATCAGTATGTGTGGTTTCTTAGGGATTAAACCCACAAACTTTTGCATTTCTAATGCAGTTGGGAGCTACAGGAACAGACTGATTCATGTTGTTTATGTTTTATTTTCTGTGTCATGGTTTAACAGTTAATGGACACTTTAGGACATCTTCCAGAAAGCATAGCAAACCAAAAAGAGCAACCTAAAGTGGGTGCAACTTTTGGTAAGTGTTTTCCTCGAATTAAAGTGCTGATAAAACCAACCATTCAACTTACCAACCATTGTAATAATCCCCAGCTCCCAAAATTAGTTCCCGAATGGCCTGGATAATATGGGAGGAGTACAGCTGTGATCACATTGACCGGTTGTATCGAGCTATTGGATCTCGGGTAAAAAATAAAGATTCTTAGATGCCATGTCAATTCCATAATTTGTTTTAATGAACAATAAACAAAGTTTTTTCTTCTTAAATCAGTTTCCTTTGAAAACCATGTGGATGGGCAATCCTGTCAAACTTCTGGATTTTGTTGGCAAGTGCAATCTGATATTTTCAGGTAACAGGAGTTAATTATGTACTAGGTGATGAAATAACCATGTCTACTAAAAATTAAAAGAAGCTTTACTTTCTTTGCAGGTGGCCCATATTTAGCTGCAGTGCCGGGGTCTGTCCTTTATCAGAAAGAATCAAATGCTTTACTTGTTCGCTGCAAGGTATGCCTATGAAGTTTTGAAATGGTACTAATAATGTATGTTGTTTTACAATATCACCTAAAACACCAGAAGCCTGATACTTTGGGGGTTTGTTTGTTAAATGCAGGTGTGATTGCCTTTATAAGTGTTTATAGGCCCTCCAGAAGCAGGGATGGATATCCCTGATGTACACACAGTGTTAATTTAATGCACTTTTTGTGTATCTAAATACTGCCTAGATAGATCCAGTGAAAGTGTGCACAATTTAAAATCCAATTAAAATATAGCACCCCAGGTCAGGGCAGATGGTGTAGTGGGCAGTTGTTGAATCCCAGCTTGAGGGCCTTTGCCGATCCTGTACTCCTCTCTCCACTCTATACTTTCCTGTCCTCTCCTTGCATAGTATCAAATAAAGGCAAAAATAGCCAAAAAAAAAAAAAAAACAGTCAGAATGCAGTCAATGAAATTCAATACACTTGAGGAATGCCCTAATAAATTAAACCGTGTTTCACGTTTCAGCTACAGCCTTGATTTCCACACTGCTTTTTTCTTAAATCCATTCCACTTGGGCCACTTAGTCCATATAATTTAAACTACATTTCGTGTTTTCTCTATTTTCACCTCATACTCGCACAACACGCCAAGGTAATGTTTATAAAACTTTTAGGCTATAAAAACAATTGTTTAATTTAAAGGCACCAGAATACAAGAAAATGGCATCTACTCCAGTAAATGTTTATTTCCCCACATTTTCGACCCATGCTGAGGTAGCATTTGTGCGCTGTTGGAAGCCTTGGAGGATTTTTGGGCACTTAGGCACGCAGTCTTAACTTCTTAAACAGCGTGTGAGCACTGCATTGAGATCTGTTCACCTCTTGTGCTTAAATATTTAAATTGTTATTTTCCCCCATAACTACTTAATCTTATAAACGTGTTAAATTAACAGTCCTAATATATGGGTCAGTGACAAAAATGGTTTGACAAGATGAGAAATTCAAAAATCTTTTTAAAGAACTTGATTTAAAAGCACGCATCAGGTTTATTTCAATGCACATAGTGTATTTATGTTAATTTTATGCAATAATTGCACCATTTTTATGAAAGTTAAGACTGAATGGATCCGAATATGTCAAATGGTGTAACGGCCAATTGCGCCAAAGAATGAGAAATATTAAATATTTTATACACCTTGATGGCATGTAAGCATAATCATCAAAACAAAAAAAAAAACATTTAAAATTTTTAAAATATTATTTTATTAGTTATTTCTAAATTTACATTTTAATGCATTTTTGTAGTATTTGTCCTGACTGAAAACAGCTCTGTTTTCTAAATAATCTTTGACAAATGATGTAAAAATGTATGTGAAAAAATCATATTACACTAAACTAGATGATTATATTTTATTCCACATTTTTTATGAATATATTTATATTTTCATAAAAAAATACTAGTTACACAAACGGACACAGACTGGTTAAACACCACATTCACACTTTTTGCAATTATCCTCCAAGTATTCTTTCAAAATGAAATAAAACAGAAATTTTAACCTTGGTCCTCAAAAAAGAAAATGTATGCAAGTAATCTGCAAATTTATTTTAAAATTTTAACCCTTTTACATTTAATTGAACCATACGGACACAAAATAATTAACGTCACATTATTGTTCCATATATTAGAATAAATACATATTCACTCCAGTCCATATTGTGTCTAAGAATTACCCCATGTGTGGTAAAATCATCGTAATGCAAGGTCTCACATGGCTTATTGCTTTAATATATAAATTAATAATGTTGAAACTTTAGCAGAAGATTGTAATTAATTTTGCACATCACAACCTCACCTTACAGTGATCGTGTGGCTGATCTTTGACTTCCCCTCACTTGGATTAGGTTAAGCTTTCCTTTTTTTTTAAGTTCTCATTGTTTAGCAGCTAACAGCTACGTTTTATTACGTTACATGTACTTAGTATAGTAATAACCATAAATTATGTGTAATTATCTGAAACTAACCCTAAACCAAATCCTCACCCAGTAGATAGCTGCCTTAAATAGCTATGAAAGTATGTAAGTCATTTTAAATTGCTATTTAAAGTCTAAAAGACGTTGAAATTGCATAACTTTATTACAGTATTGTAAAACGTATGTTGCAATGACTTATTAACCACAGTTTTTTTTAAATCCCACAATCCCCTACGTGAGCCTGAACCTAGCTCTTAATTCATTTATAAAATACATTGGAAAGTGCCGACTCTGCAGCCGTGGACACAAAGATTGAATTTCAGGATAAATGACACTGTACTATTAATGTGTGCTTGTGTGTGTGAAACTTAATAGATGACGTACTGTATTACACTGTATTAGATTAGATTGATGGTTCAAAAGGGTACAATCCATTGATATTGTGTTAAAATAATACATGGTGTAACATTTACATGGTACAAATAAACTGTCTTGTCTACTTTCCCATTTCATTTCTCTATAAGGATGGCTGGGTTGGATTCGGAAGTGTGATGTTCAAGAAAAAACTCTCTGCGGCAGATTTCTTTAATGGATATCTCCACCAGAGTGTGCTGAAAAAATCTCCATCACCAGACACCTGTCTCTTTCAAAGTTATAAAGAAAGAACTCATTTGCCTAAAGGGCAGGACAATAGCATGCTACTGCAGAATAAGACTTCATTTTGAAGCTTCACAAAGTTTTCAATTGCATATTAAACAATTCAAGTTTAATACTAGTCTGTTTTAAGACAATCTTGTGTATAGTCATGGACTGTATATTTGCAGAAATCTGCACATTTTTACAGGAAATAGATAAATGATTGTGAATATAATAAAGATGATTTGAGTTTATTTAAATGAGTGCTTTATTTTAAATTAAAATCATTGGTCAGAACTTGCCCATTATATTATCACACAATTATATGTTTTTCCAATTTATGTCTTTTCTCTTGATTGATGTTTTTATGGTTATGTTGTATAAAGCATAAAAACTGATATTCAAATTATTTAAAAATAAAATGCAGCAGGATAGATAGGCTACGTAACGGTAAACGTCTGTCGCAGAAGTCCCGCCTTCTTGTCGCCTTGCACATAAAGTTAGGGTGTCTCATCATATGGCGCCCTCTGATTGGCTATACCCCCTTGTTTATTTTCTGAGTCCGAAGTAAAGTTCGGTATCGTTAACAACCTGTCAAATCCGAGGACAGCTGTGAAACCGTCAACTTCACGTCCTATTTCACGAAGTAAGTATTGAAATATTTACGGTTTAGCTCTGAATTACTGCATGAAAACCAAAAGCTGCACTTTCCGAAAAACGAAGTATAATTTACTTCGGTTGTCATTCAGTTGTTATAATAGCTAAAGAAAGTGTCCTGTTTACATTGAGCTAACGAATAGCCGTGTTGCTAGCTAGCGAGTCCACAAAGAATACGTGTACTCCTACACGTTTATAAATATCGTGCGGATTTTTTTTCTTTATAGATTTCAGGATTAGATGTACGCGTTGTTATGAAAGGGGAAATTATATGTTTGTTTCCACATGTTTATGATAGTGTTCAATTGAGTAGTGCTTTGGGACTGTTACCTAGTAACTTGATACGTACACCGTGTAACACGTTTATTCACGTAATTAACGTTGCTGTACTTATGTGTGATGTGAATTTTTGGAGACACTGACCAATATTTGTCAGCTCGATATCGGTAAATGTATGAAAAGTGTACAGTATGTGTTTAATAAGAATATAGATATTATAAATGTGCAGGGTGTAAGCCAGATTTTGTTAGTTTTCCATGACCATTTGAACAGGTGTTAATTGGGGATTTTAAGCGTCTAATGCTTCTAAATGTCTAATGCTTTTTGTAGCTGAGGGATAATCGTGTTAAGTATGGAGCTGGCTTTACCTAGAATAACGTGTGTGTGGTGTGTGCCAAGACCAGAGTGAAGTCATACAGTCAGTTGATAATAATTAAATACAATACATAGTTTATTTTGGGTTTGTACTAGTGGCAGGTGGAAGAAAATTGCTCACTTATATTTACTGTCTATTCCCATATATGTCTAAGTAATGCCTTTAATGAAAGCTTACCTTTAGGGTTTACTGTGGTTGGTAGTTTTTGTGATTCACTGTTTTTACTTAAAATCATTTTAAATAATATAAAAAATGTCTGTGGAAATATAGTTGTTTCTTGAAAATTGACTGAGTAAGACCATTAAAGGGGACGAATCATTAAAAGCTGACACTTTCCATGTTTAGGTGCTATAATTGTAACCCCAGTGCTTTTCATCAACCTAGAAAATATGAAAGAACAAACTCCAGCAAATTAGTTTTGGCAAACCATTTTCTGCAAGCATGTGAAAAAATAGGTCATTGAAATTTGGCTCCCCTTGTGATGTCAGAAGGGGATAATATTGTGCCTTAATCTGCACTATCCCACATCGGCACTGCCATTTAGTGCAGAGATCAGCTCATTTGCATTTAAAAGGACACACCCAAAATGGCACATTTTTGCTCACATTAACAAAGTGTAAATTTTAACATGTTATACTTATCTATATGGTATTTTGAGGTAAAACTTCACATACGCAATCTGGGATTTATTTGACATCTTAACAAAACTCTTGTGAAATCCTCTTTAAATTGAAAACAAAGTGTCACATGTTTGTCAAGTATGGAACCGAATACTCGAAATGTGACCACTGCATTTAACCCGTTCCAGTGCGTATTGAACACGGGCGCACACACACACACACTCAAATACAGAGCAGTGGGCAACTATCACAACACTTCAAAAAAATACTTTGCTTAGTATTTTTGTCTTGATTTCAGTACAAATATCAAAAAAATCAAGATGCATTTTCTTGAGGAGTATTTAAAAAAAGATATGTTAAAATTAAGTAAATTTGGGCTTAAAAATCTGCCAATGCAGTAAGAAAAAAAATCTTGAAATTTGTTTACTTTTTCTTAAACACTTAATTCAAGAAAAATCAAAGAAAGATTTTCTTACCCCATTGGCAGATGTTTTGCTTGTTTTAAGCACAAATTCCCTTAAATTTAATATTTTTATAAGATAATTTTGCTCATCAAGAAAATGCATCTTGATTTAAGATATTTTTAAAATTTGTACTGAAAACAAGACAAAAATACTAAGCAAGAAAGTCCTTTTTTGAAGTGTACAGCACCCGGGGAGCAATTGGGGAAACATGCCTTGCTCAGGGCCATCCCAGTCGCAACTGAGAATCAAAACCCTTCGGGTCAAATGGCTTGACTCTCTAACCATTAGGCTGTAACTGATCCATTATCTTATTAAATGTAGATGTAGATATATCAACTAAATTTAGGCCAAGATGGGGGTGGATTTATATTGCTTCATCTCGCAACTAAGTTGGTTGCCATGGCACACATCTGTGGCTTGTTGCCAGTCTGGAAAAATTGCTGACGTGAGGGCTGGAACTGTAACATAAGTGGAAGTATGAAAATGACAATCGTCTTGTTAATTCTGTCAGTTCACTGTGATTACAGTAGCCATCATCACACTTCTTTGAAATAAAAGAAACTCCAGTCATTTCATAAATATTAAATATCACAATTTATATGTGCACTGGATCACTCACTGATCAAGCATGTTTTGTTTTGTTTTGTTTTGTAGGAAATATGCTCCATTTCATCATTTACTTCATTCTATGAGGATCTTTTAAGACGGCTGGAGAAATATTCTTCAAAAAATACTGAAACAAATAACTTAAACAACAAAGAATGAGTCCGTGTTACCAGTGCCCTAATATTCATACATCCCAATAACTTGATCGTTCCTCATTTACTTTTCCTACTCACACACACACTCTTCGCCATTGAGCCCACTGCTGTTCCTGCAGGCT
Source organism: Misgurnus anguillicaudatus (assembly GCF_027580225.2). Lineage (NCBI taxonomy): Eukaryota > Metazoa > Chordata > Actinopteri > Cypriniformes > Cobitidae > Misgurnus > Misgurnus anguillicaudatus. Next base: position 46,114,362 of record NC_073357.2, on the reverse strand, counting down.
GGGTACGGAGCTGGTCTGGCCACGTGCCCCTCCAGCTCTGCGTGTTAGAGTGAGATGGGGCGGCAGGAAGCAGAGGGTCGCTGCCGCTGTGGACTGTAATGTCAGAGCCCAGCAGCCCCGGCGTGAGCCAGCGCGGCGCTCCCAGATTCTTCGTGGGCTGCGCGGAGGATGAGAGCGAGGGCCTGGACGACTACGCCAGCATGAGGACAGACGAGGAGCTGTACGAAGATGACCTGGAGGATGACTCGGTATGGACAGAGCGCAGATCTTTTCTAATGGAGGGGTGTTAATGCTTAATGTGTCTGGAGAGAGAGCAATAGCTGGTTATTTGCCCTGTACAAATGGTGCCCTTGATATGAACTTGGAGTCTTGTGGCCTTCTGTGTCTGTGAAGTCTATAGAGTGTCCCATTTGTCGTTTTAGGTTTTGGAAGGGTGCTTATAAGTGCTCCCTTTGAGGCCTTAATAAACCCTTCACCATCCTATTGCACTTTCCTATTCTTTCTGGGTTTTGGCTAGAAGGGATACACCAAATCTCACGAGATGTTGGGTTTAGGATAAAAACAGTGGTTCTGGCTAGATGGGATACAGCAATGGGAAATGCTGGGGTTAGGTTTAGGCGTAGGATTATGAAGAAAACAGCACTCGTCCGGAAAGATTTCGGCTCTTGCTGTATCCCTTCTGACCACAACCGTCTTTCTGCCTCTACTCATAAATGTTGAGTATTTGGTTTTGGTAGTGGTATGTTTTACTTAAATCTCTGCTATTTCCTTTAAGCCTCCAGAGCGTCAGATCGTGGTGGGGATTTGCTGTATGATGAAAAAATCAAAGTCTAAACCAATGACACAGATATTGGAGCGTCTGTGTAAGTTTGAGTACATCACTGTGGTCATCTTTCCTGAGGACGTCATACTGAATGAACCAGTGGAAAAATGGCCGCTCTGTGACTGCTTGATCTCTTTTCACTCTAAAGGTATGTCTTGTGCTTTGTGTAGGCTGGCCCTTTTGAGCTGGTCTTGGATCAGGTTTCTCTCTCCCAACCTTAAGAACTCATGAATCAGTCTGTAATGATCAACTCCATTAAAATCAAATCAGTCCGTTACTTGACTAATCCAAAACAAAGACTTGGTTTGTGTAAAAATATGCAGAATAGCTCGTATACACATTTGTTTATTATAGTATGTGTTTTATCTTTAAATTTACATTTGTAAATTATTATTCCATTCTATCAACAGCAATGCTTTGTCTTAAATCAGGTTTCCCTCTGGATAAGGCAGTAAGTTATGCAAAACTACGTAACCCGCTGCTCATCAATGATCTTAATATGCAGTATTACATACAGGACAGGTAATCCATTGTGGAATTCACCATATTCTTAACAAGCCAAACCACAGCTTTGCATATTACCTATCATGTTTACACACATTTCAACATCTACTATTTTTTTTTTTTTGTAGGAGGGAGGTATATCGTATCCTGCAGGAGGAAGGAATTGATCTGCCACGCTATGCCGTGTTAAACCGCGACCCTGACAAACCTGAAGGTGAGTTAGAGCTTTATTTGAAGTATTTTTAGTATCTAAAAAGTTAGTATAGTATAGTATCTAAAGTATCTAGTATCTATATATATTTATTATCTAAAAAGTTTCGAGATGAAAATGATGAAAACCACTATTTTCTGTTACAAACTTTCACATAGCGTCTTTAGGTTATAATAACATAAAAAAATTTAATCCATAATTTGATTTTCAAAGATTTATTATAAAAACTGATTATTTTTTGATTATCTATTGAATCATCAATATATAAATGTGCATTCATCCTTGCCATGTTATATTCATGTAGTTGACTAGTGGTAAAAATAAATAATAATTCATGGCATTAATCAACACTTATTTTGTCATATTAAGAACACTGTCATTGCTGCTGTCATCCTTGGGACGTCATCGCTGCACTTTTTTGACCCGATCAGCTGTAAAATGTTTTGGTCCTGCTCGATTTTCGTTGACTTTGAGTAAAATAATGGAAAGTTTTTCATAAGATCCCCTGGGGTCAGAGTGTTAGCATGACAGAAGCTTGATGCTGTCGTGTCAGAACAAGCAACAGCCGGCATTTTTCCGTCTCCTGAGTACCTCTCATGTAAATTATTCGATTTTGATGGCTTACGTTTCTCCCCGACACAGAAAACCACCACAGGTTTATCAATGCCATCAAAGTATTACTTTGTTTTTGTTTGTTTGTTGATCATGAAGCACAAAGTAGATGAGGAAAACTAGGATTTCGTGTGTATTCAACACGCTGCCATTTTTGTTTACAATGCGTGGAATGGTGCACTGGGATTTGTTGAGCGGATTTATTGCATTCTGCAGTGAACAGGACTGGTGTTTATTGCGTTTTGCGAAAAAATGAAGAAAAGATGACAGAATAACACGGCGGATATTGGATTTGGCATAAAATTAAGAATGTACTTTTTAATACTGACCTGGGCCAGGTTTCCCAAAAGCATCGTAAGGCTAAGTAGATCGTAAAAACGATCGTACGAATCATCTTAGAATTACGGGCTGTTTCCCAAAAGCGTCGTAACTTAAGTTGCACTTAAAAATCATCGTAGATCTACGAGTGGTCTGGAGTAATCGTTCATTCATAAGTGCATCGTAAGACAACAGAGTTACAAGGTCACCTACAGGACAACCAGCAAATTGCACTCCTGCAATGACGATAATGTAATGTTTTAAATGTTTATTTATTTATTGGGTTCTTCTTTGTTTATTTTATATTAAATATATAATATAATATATTTAAAATTCAAATGAGAAGTCAAATTTAAATGACTAAACATAAATTAATAAAGAAGGAAAACGTATTTTTGTTGGTTAAGTTGGTAAAAGTTTTTTGTATTTTGGTAAAAGTTGGTATAGCAAATTGATAAATGGTTCATAACGATTGCTGCTATAATTCATCTAAACATTGTTTTGAAGGGAAATGGCATCTGATTAAAGAAACCAAATAAATATTGTACAATGCAATAATCCATAATAACAAATAAACATAGATAATAAACAACAAATAATAATAATAATCTAAACTATAATAGAAACGCAGAAGGCATTTCGCAGTGGGACGAGTCCTAACTAAATACGGAAAAGAATATTTAATAAATTATTAAAACATTTAAAAAGTCATTGAACAATAATGAAAATATATTATTAAAAATATTAGTGCACATTGGCTGAAGATCATTAGCTTAAACAAGCTTCTGCTACAAATTCGAGTCATTCTATTGGTGACATTTCAGCACTTGACAAATGGATAGCGTAAGTAGCACTTAAAACCCAGCTGCGAGCGATCGTTTCACGTGCATCTTTGGGAAACGCACATAAATGAACAACGAATGTTCGTTAAGTAGCTCGTAGAAAGCGCTCTTAAGTGCTAAGTTCAATCATTATCGGGAAACCCAGCCCAGATACAATACTAATTTTGACGGTAACAATTAAAAAAATGGTTAACAATTTATCGCTTTTTGGAACCAAACTCTTCATATATATATATATATATTTCTTTTATTTGATGTCTTTATCAACCAGTAGTAAACAGTAGCTTTATCTTTGCTAAATGTACTGCCTGAATTATTTTAACCGCTTAGTAAATATAGCCCCTTCTGAAGAGCAATTTTAAGTGTTTTAGAGGCCAAAGTCACAAGTATTGCTCTACGGCCTGCGATGTGAACGCTCGGCATCCACTGAGGCATTATGATCTTGGCAACTGACAGTCCTCAGGGGTCCTCAGATTGCTAAACAAATTGACTCGCCTCTGAACAAATGACAATCAAAGTGTTATTGAACCTATAAATATAAATCCAGATCACAGTCATACCTTAAACAGGGAATCTGTTGCATCATTTATCTGCTCAGACATTGTTTCTAAGTGCTGTAATATCATATTCATTGACCTTTCTGTGTTTTGTCACAGAGTGCAACTTGGTTGAGGGAGAAGACCAAGTTGAAGTTAACGGCGAAGTCTTTCCAAAACCCTTTGTAGAGAAGCCAGTTTCTGCAGAGGACCATAATGTGTACATCTACTACCCATCCTCAGCTGGAGGAGGCAGCCAACGCCTCTTTAGAAAGGTCTTTGTTTTTGCAATAGCTTTATATTTTCCCACACATACAGCTTTACCTGCTGTTTCCTCATTTATACGGGCACATCATATGACGATGGATCCAAAATAGAGACTTTGATGCTGTGAAACAGAGAAGAACATGCTGACTTTTTGTTCTGGCTTCGTCTGTCAGCTGTTTTTAAAGATAAAGACATAATTGCAGAGTTTATACTACAATCAGTTTTGGGGAGTAACTATAATTAGATATGCTATAAGCTTAACTACATTTCTCAGGGGCATGACAGTGGCTCAGCTGTTTTTAAAATAGCAGAGCTTTTACAGTAGCTATTTTGTTACAAGTACCGTTACAGTGTGACCAATGGCTTCGTCACAGTTTTTATGTTCCCAAAAGTACCTCATTGGGAATTTATATATTTTATTTCGTTTGGGAACTTCTGCTGTTTATCACTGTGTATTCAATTTAGTTTTATAAGTATTAACGTTGTCATCAGACAACTGGGGTCCTTATTGTATTAGACCAGGTAAAAAAGTCTCACATTTTTGAATATTGTATTATTTGATATATAAATAATATATTGCCATATAAATGAAACATAATAATATGTAAGTATGTTATTACGGTATCATGGAATAATCACAGCTGCTGTTAAGAATAGTATTGTTAACCTCTTCATCTATGACTTATTCACGATACAGCACTAGCCTCGAGTTCCTCATTTCTTTTATTAAACTGTTACCACACAATACAAATATTAAAGGTGCAGTGTGTCATTTTTAGCATTTTTTGACAGCAATGCTAAATAATATACAAAACTATATTATCAGGTGTGTATAAAGCTTTTTTTATAATGAACCCTTATGTTTTTATTACCTTAAAATGAGACAGTCCCCATTTTGTGCCGCCATGTTTCTACCGAAGCCCTTAACGGACAAACTTTTTTTACGAAGCTGTCTCCGAAGATGACATGTTTGTCTGTTGGTGGCTACCGTAGCTTCTCTATGCATTTTAAATGCGATGGGTGAGCAGTTAACCAAGCCATTGGTTGCAATTCGCAACCTCACCACTAGATGCCACTAAAATTTACACACTGCACATTTAAAGCCAAAAAACTGTATCAATGCAACTTTCATAAAGTAAAATCACTTAAAGACTTCCGCTGGAAAAAATAGTGCCTGACCAATCGTGAACAGTACACTGCAAAAAATGATTTTCAAAAAAACATTTTCTTAGTATTTTTATCTTGTTTTTTTTTTCCAGTAAAAATATCTTACAATTCTTAAATTGAGATGCTTTTTCTTGATTAACATAACAATGCATGAAAATAAGTCTAGTTTTTATACCAAAAATATAAAATGTAAGTGATTTTGTGCATAAAACAAGCAAAAAATCTGCCAATGGGGTAAGCTAATGTTTCTTGAATTTTTCTTGAATTTAGTGTTTAAGAAAAATTTTCGAGATTTTTTGGCTTACCCCATTGGCAGATTTTTTTTTCTTGTTTTATGCACAAAATCAATTAAATTTGATATTTTTGGTCTAAAAACTAGACTTATTTTGTTGGGTAGTTTTGCTCATCAAGAAAAAGCATCTTAATTTAAGAATTTTTAAATATTTTTAGTGAAAACAAGACAAAAATACTAAGAATTTTTTCCTGAAAATCAGTTTTTGCAGTGTAATGCTTTGCATATGGTTGCTAAGGGTGCTGCGCAGTGATACGCAGAATCGTTGGGTGCAGTGGTAGCTATTGACCAATCAGAATCAAAGACTGAAACTGGCCATTTTGCACTGTTTCAGATTGGGAGCAGAAGTAGTGTTTACTCTCCAGAAAGCAGTGTGAGGAAAACTGGCTCTTATATTTATGAAGAGTTCATGCCAACTGATGGCACAGATGTGAAGGTACTAAATAATTCCCCCTTAGTTCTCTATTGGTCTTCTCTATTGCTTTTTTACATAAAAAAATGTAAAACTCTGAATTTTTTTAAACAAATGAGCAGCAACATTTTGTAGATATATAAATATATAAATGTTTCGATTTTGATTTAGACTTTTTGTCTAAACTGGTGTCAATTCTAAAGGTCTTTGCATTTCTTTTGCATTCCTTTTTCTTTTGCTTTGTCCTTTTGTGTTGATACAGGTGTACACAGTAGGGCCAGATTATGCTCACGCAGAGGCTCGTAAGTCCCCTGCTCTCGATGGGAAGGTTGAGCGAGACAGTGAAGGCAAAGAAATTCGCTACCCGGTCATGCTCACTGCCATGGAAAAACTTGTGGCCCGTAAAGTGTGTCTGGCATTTAAGGTGAGACAATCTGCTTAGTGACTTCTTAAATAAACTTTTCTCATTTCCCAGTGAATTGAGACCGTTCATGTTGGTTTTATTCTCAAAAAATCTTTGTAATTGTAGCAAACAGTGTGTGGATTCGATCTTCTCCGAGCGAACGGTCACTCATACGTCTGTGATGTCAACGGCTTCAGCTTTGTGAAAAATTCCATGAAGTACTATGATGACTGTGCCAAGATTCTAGGGTACAGCATAATGTTCATTAAATAAAGTTTAACATTATATAGTTCAATCCTTGTTTGTGTTGAGTTTTGCGTTGATGTACTTTCTTTCAGGAATATTGTGATGAGGGAGCTGGCTCCTCAGTTTCAGATCCCCTGGTCCATACCTACAGAGGCAGAGGACATTCCTATTGTTCCCACGACATCAGGCACTATGTACTTATCACATGACAGTCTGAGACTTTGACCTTTGACTAAAGTTCTCTATTCTATCCATTAGTGGTAGTAGGATTTAGGTTCCATCTTATATTACAGTCTCCTAATAAATCATCATCATTTTATTTCTGTCAAATACACAAGCAGCCTTTGTTAAATATAAATAAAGCAGTTATTACACTTGTTTCATATACATTTTTATTGATACTGTCAGGCCTGTGTAGATGACACATTATGAGTTTCGCAATGACTTTCTTTGTCCTTTTCCTTCTGTAAGGATGGAGCTACGCTGTGTGATAGCTGTGATACGCCATGGAGATCGAACACCAAAACAGAAAATGAAGATGGAAGTGAGAAATCCCATGTAAGCTCTTGTCACCTGATCAATCGCTCACTTGGAACATGACTGATGGATGCACAAAGAACACACAAACATTTGCACTTTTTCTTTCTACAGGTTTTTTGAGATTTTTGAAAAATATGGTGGGTATAAAACAGGCAAACTGAAGCTTAAGAAACCCAAACAACTGCAGGTAACAATCTTTGTGCATTTTTATATTTTTAAAACGTCGCTTTTAAATATGGAATGTATTGTTACAGTCTAATGTGGTGCTATTACATATCTGTGTGTGGGTTTTTTTCTACAGGAAGTTCTGGACATTACCAGAATTCTCTTAGCAGATATGGGACAACACACTGACTGTGAGATTGAAGAGAAGAAATCCAAACTTGAACAACTGAAGACCGTTTTAGAAATGTAAGCTATTGCATGATCTTAACTGGGTCATGCCAACTGGCACACTTGTTGTCCTTTTTTTAGTCTTGTCATATATTATGACATTTTCTAATGGAACATATAATAGCTCATCAGGACTGATAAAACCTGTTTACAGATTTGGATTTCACAGTTTATTATTGTACTAGAGTAACATTATTTTTATTGGCACGCTACAATTAGCATTTTTTGTTAGACATCTTTGTTGCACATGTTTTTAACAGGTGCATGTTTGCCAAACTTTGTATTACATATTTTAAAATGAATCTATATTAATATTTCTGGTGTATCTAATGGCCAATTCACAACGAACTAGTTTAGAATGAATGAGTTTGTTGGCATTTGTTAAATCAGTGTGAATAAGTTTGTTGGTGTTTGTTGGATGAGTGTGAACTGGCCTTAAAGGGGCAGTGTGTAAATTTTAGCGGTGATAGCGGTGTAATTTCTAGTGGTGAGGTTGCGAATTGCAACCAATGGCTCAGTTCACTGCTCACCCCTCGCTTTTGAAACGCATAAAGAAGCTACGGTAGCCACCACCGGACAAACATGTCATCCTCGGAGACAACTTAGTTAAAAAAAGTTTGTTCGTTAAGGGCTTCTGTAGATACTTGGTGGCACAAAATGGCGACTTCCATGTAAGGGGACCCTCGGTATGTAGATAAAAACGTCTCATTCTAAGGTAATAAAAACATAACAGTTCATTATAAAAGGTCTTTATACACCCCTGATAATATATTTTTGTATATTATTTTGCATTTCTGTCAAGAGATCCTTCCAAAAATTACACACTGCGCCTTTAAGATGATGCCTTCCAGAAGATTCAGTTTATGGATATGACAAAATGAACACTCCGTATGATGATGTTTCTGACATGTAGTATATTTAGAAACTCTTAGGGTAACTCTATGACACAATATAACAGGAGTGTAACATTTCGCCACCATCTTCGCTCTTCACACATCTCGCAGCAGACAGGAGTGGCATAGATGCACTGGATAAGTTTCAGAGCAGCTGTTATGTCAGCTCTGTGACATGTTAATATAGATATAAACAAGAACAATAACTTGCCTGTAATATTTCCCCTAGTCATGCTGTTGTTTTTTCAGGTATGGCCACTTCTCCGGAATCAATAGGAAAGTGCAGCTCACCTACCTTCCTTATGGACAACCCAAAACATCTAGTGAGGAAGAAGATATGTGGACTACACTTAGTCATAACCAGACTGAACTGTTTTAAACAGATTTAAACAATGAATATGATTTTCCTAGAATCATCACGGCACATAGGGCACAGCCACCTTAATGTTTAACTATGTCTCTGATGGGAAGCTTAATGCTATTTAGGTGGCACATGATTCTGGATCAACATTCTTTGTTGGTCCTGGAACAAAAAATTCTGTCATTCAGTCATATTTAATGGTTATTGTCAGGCTTGACATTAGGGTTAGGGACTTGAAGCACATAGGTTTGAGACTAAGGTTTTATTAGGGACTGCTGTTACAAGGCCAATAGAAAATGTTGTTGTCCAGGAACAAGTCCTTCTTGCCTAAATCATATCACGCCAGCTGGCACTCCTGTGTGTGTTTTGTGCAGATACCCGGAAGGAGGGCCCATCTATACTGCTGGTGCTGAAGTGGGGAGGAGAGCTGACTCCAGCTGGCAGAGTTCAGGCTGAAGAACTGGGCAGAGCCTTCCGCTGCATGTATCCTGGGGGCCAAGGTAGACTCTGTTTCCTTTCTCTTTATAATTCATCCTGTTTCTCTGTGAGCTTAAGGACCCAGACAATCATCATTGTGTGTGTCTGTTTCACACCTCAGATGTTTTGCTGTGTGGGTTTCTATGAACTAGAGCAGGGGTCGGCAACTGGCGGCCCGCGGGCCAAAAGTGGCCCGCCAGCAATATTTTCTGGCCCACCGGATTAATTTGAAGTCCGTTTTTTAATTTTTTTTTAATCAGACTTTTTTATTTTACAATAACAGTTTACAAAAATGTCCCCGTGTATCATTCCTTCATTCGTTTTTTCAAATCAAAACCAAAAAGAAAATAAAGAAAAACGACTTGTTTTTCTATTATTTATTTCCTGAACTAAAATTAAAAAAACGACTCGTTTTCTGAATGTGCGCTCAGATCAAAAATAAAAAAATGAATGAAAACGGGTTCGGACAAATTTTAATTGAACACCTTAGCAGACATATACCAATGAAATAAATTTAAACAGATCAGTTACTAACAGATTACATTTTAATAAGGGTTTTAATAAGGGTTTGAATAGCAACCATGCTTTCCTGTAAGTCTCATTCGCTTACAGTCCGACTTTTGAACTTTTTTCATTATTATTTATTCGCGTATATTATTATTATTATTATTATTTATTGCTACGCTGACAAATAGCAAGAATGTCCTGAAAAAAATGCGTATAATAGCTATCTTAACGGGCCGCTTTTTCTCGTTCTCTTTCTCTACCAGCGCATCCGCGATCATAACTGCATACTTCTAAAACACAATCGATCAAATAATTGCAGAGGTATGACTTCATGAATCATTTGCAAATTTACCTCGTAAATCATGTCAATTCATCACGCGTGAAGACGTTAAACTCCGTGACATTGCAAATTACTGAAAAGTAATTGCTGGCTTTTAGAAACAAAATATGATAAAAATAAACTCTTTTACTGCAATAATATTTTAACTAATACACTTTTAAAGTAGATTTGAAAGGAATACTGTTGTTTTCTGCTACTTGAACTTGGGGCTCGAGCACCCGACTGGTTCGACCTGCCTTCGAAAACAGCAAGTCAAGTTCGTTTACCGTTAATTATTAAGACTAAATGGGCAGGTAAATTCGTTAAAAAACTGAAAGTAATCCGCCAAAATATGGTTTTACATGTCTATTAAAATAAAGCCATTATTAATTTTCCTAACGCATAGTTCTTTGATCTTTACCTCCGTTTAAAACGTTATAAATTTGGCAAAGGAGGATGTTCAGCAATTTGAACAGCAACTCCGCAACCAACTCGGTTTATGATGGTGAGAAATTTGAGTGAGAGGCTTTGTCCTATTTAATTTATTATTTATATTTCATTATCAGGCACGTGCACACATAGACATCAAAGGGGGCTTGAGCACCTGCCCTTTTTATTCCTGGAGAAAAAGTGCCCTTTTTTCTGGGGTGCTTTTTTATTTTTTTTAAATAATATGATCTTTATTCATATAACAACTGATGTCTGTCTGTTTCTTGTGCTTTTACTTGTTACTTATTTAATTTAACATGAATTTATTCAGGAATCATTTAAATGAGATTTAAACTCTTCTAAAAAAAATAGCGCTATTTGTGGTACACAAACGGTTAACGATGAGTCCCGCCTCCAAAACTCACATCGCTAATATGATTGGCTTTACCTTTCCTAAGTCCCGCCTCTCTAACGTACTTCGCTTTATGATTGGTCTTGTCTTTACTCGTGCTGCATTCGCGCTTGTAGAAGCGCCAAAGCTCGGCCGAACGAGACGCGATATGCATGATTATGCAGGCAGGCGACCGGTAAGTGTGTGAGGAAGAAGGCATTCTTATATTAACAGTTTGATGCACAAAATATGGGACACGTTGTTACACATAACGATTCAGGGACATTGTTTTCCACGACAATCCCATATTAACCTGAAGAGTTGCAAACTTGCAACAGTGTAGTGTATGTATAAACAAACTGCTCATAAAATAAGAGAGGACAAACAATAAAATAATTGCTAACTAGTAAGCTTTTTTTGTTTGCGTTTTTTGTAATGGCTGTTAAATAAGTAGCCTATAATGTGTTTAACTGGAGTGATGTAGTAGATTGGGGAGAAATCTGATGTTTCAGTACTTTACTAACTTCTGAATTTTTACTGACCAACAAATAAAATATCACCAACAAGTAAAATATAAAATAGGCCTAATCTATATTTGTTGTTTCTGACATGTGTAACCCTAATAAATATGAAACCTAAGATTAAAGGTGCCAAAGGATGTGTTGCCATAATATGTTAAATTGTTCTTTGACAAAGAAGGCACTTTATTAAGTGCAAACATTATACAGAAACGTTTTTACATGTCTATTTACAAGCGTAGAATTTGTCATTTGAATGAAATGGTCTATTTTTGCCCTATTTGAAAGGGTCATGATGAATAATAATGTTGAGCTCTGCTCTGATTGGCTCTGCTCTGAGGCTCATGCCAGAAGCTCACATTAGTAAACAGACCTTATATTTGGAGCCCTTATCAGACAAAAATACAGATTTTGATTAACAACTAATTGCAAACTAATAGAACTTCAACGCTAGCATATAGCATTTATTGGCATGTAGCACTACTCAGCAGTCACAATTTTGTTTTTAGCATTTTAACAAATTTGTAATGAATCTGTAATTTAATGTTTTCAAAACATGAACATTGTGTAATGGTTTCCTTTGCTGCTCTATAAACCTAGAATACTAAGGAGAACATGGTTTCTGTGTGAACTGATTATTTTGTAGAAATCTTTTGAAAATGAAACAATTGCGTGAGTTTGAGGAAGATAAAATAAAAACTTTTTAAATAAATTTTAAGGAAGTCAGAATTGCGTTAATATATATGAAGAGTTTGGTTCCAAAACGCAATAAACGCCATTTTTGAAAAAAATGAGTTACTGCCAAAATCAGTATTATATCAGGTCAGTAGTTAAAAGTAAATAATTAATTTTACGCAAAATCCAATACCCGCCGTGATATTCTGTCATCTTTTCTCCCTTTTTCCCAAAATGCGATAAACGCCACTGCTCCTTTTTTACAGAATGCAATAAATCAATTTCTGATATTACAGCGGACCATTCACGCAATGTAAACAAACATGGCGGCACGCTGAGTACACGGAGTCCTAGTTTTCCTCATCTACTTTGTACTTCGTGATCAACAAACAAAACAAAATAATACTTTAATAGCATTGCTAAACCTGTGATGGTTTTCTGTGACGGGAAAGAAACGTAAGCCATCAACAGCTAATAATTTCCGCGAGAGGCACTCGGTTGCTTGCTCTCCAGACAGCATCAAGCTTCTCATGCTAAAACATTGTGTTCTTAATATAACAAAGTAAGTGTTTTGGTTAATGCCATTAATGTTTATTTTTTAATCATTGTATACCACTAGTCAACTAAATAAATATAAAATGGTAAAGATGAATGCACATTTATACATTGATTTAATAGATTTATAGCATTTTGAAATAAAAAACTGTCATGGATTTATTGCATTTTGTGGAAAAAAGAATTCGTTTTTATAATAAATCTTTGAAAATCAAGTTATGGATTTGAATTTTTTATGTTTTTATAACCTAAAGATGCTATGTGAAAGTTTGTAACAGAAAATACTGGTTTTCATCTTGTCACTTTCTTGGTATAGAAAACACGTTTTTACCGAAATTTGTCAAAATGGATTTATTGCGTTTTGGAACCAAACTCTTCATATACTTTTTTGTTTAAAAAAGGAAAAAAATACATAATTATGAGAAGTGCCCTTTATTTCACTTGAGCCCCTGCCCCTCAAAATGTCTGTGCACGTCCCTGTTCATTATAAATACAACGAATACAATGTTAAAATAATATTTTTATTGGCACGGACACAATTTTTGTATAACATTTAAAATTATCTGTCTCTTTTCGTTAGAGACATTTGAATGTGAGATTCTGGAAACGAAACGTGACGTTAAGTTTTGCGGACCCGTCAGGTCGGGAAATAAAGCGGGTGAACACAAATTAATCTATGAATAGAACCTTGTCGGAGCTGGACAAAAAACAATCCAGCGGAGACCTCCTTAAACCTTATGTGTGTATGTGTGTGTCCCGGATAAATATTAATAAAAAAAGGAATAGTTCAAAAGTCGGACTGTATTTCATGAGAGCATAAATGCCTGTAATATTACCACTATAGTACCTGATCTGTTTAAAATGATTTCATTGATATATTATGCCTATAAAGGAGTTAAATAAAAAAAATGTCTAATCCAGTAATTCATTTTTTTATCTGAGCACACAATCAGAAAACCCGTGGTGGTTAATTTTTTCATTTTTGTTTTTAATTTGAAAAAAAAAACGATTGAACGAATGATACACAGACCCATTACCATGTTTTTAGCAATTTTTAATGCCGTCTTTCGTCTTTTATATAGGAAATAAAGACAATGTTTCTTGACAAAAGATCAGATAGCCTATACTAGGCTAATTCAAAATAAGACGTAAGTGTGCCAACAACAGTTGGCCCGCCATCTACTGGCTAAAAAAAATATTGGCCCGCGGCCAAAGTTACTTGCCGACCCCTGAACTAGAGGAAAAGCAGGCCATACACTGCAAAAAGTTCCAAAAAAAGTCAAGATTCATTGTCTCGATGAGCAAAATGACCTAAGAAAATAAGTCTAGTTTTAAGACAAAAAAAATCTAATTTAAATGAATTTGTGCATAAAACAAGCAAAAAATCTGCCAATGGGGTAAGCAAAATAATCTTGAACTTTTTTCTTAAACACTTAATTCAACAAAAATTCAAGAAAAATTTGCTTATCCCATTGGCAGATTTATTTTGCTTGTTTTATGCACAAATTTACTTTTGTCTAAAAACTATACTTATTTTCTTAGGTCATTTTGCTCATCAAGCAAATGCGTCTTGATTTATGAATCTTTAGATATTTTAACTAAAACAAGACAAAAAGAAAGTAATTTTTGCTGTGTAGACATTAAAGTCCATAGACCTCATGCTTCAAATTATCTTCTCTAATCTTAACAGATCCAGTAAACATTACAAAACTGATTAATCATTAATTCATTAATAACACTATGAATTATGGGGCGGTTTCCCAGACAGGGCTTAAGTCTAGTCCAAGACTAAAATGCATGTTTGTGCTGTCTTAACTGAAAGCAGATTGCACTTACATGTCTTTAAATAGATCAATGACATTGTTTTGTCGCAAGATGCACACCAGTAATGCTTTTTGTAAGGTATGTTTTTGTAAAAAAACTACTTTAATGTCCCCAAATAACCAGGGCCTAGTGCTTGCTTAATCTAAACACTGTCCGGGAAACTACCCCAAAATATGTGATAAGGACTTAAGATACACGTTAACTAAAGATCTGTGGTAATAATCTTTGATTATGATGAACATTTTCTCAGATGTAAGGGTGTCATGATTTCGATTTTAAATCGAAATTGATCGAAATTAAGTCACAACCTTGAACTTTAAATAAAAAATGGAATCGTCAATGCTGCCACGCCCCCATGTTACATCTGGTCGGCTTGCCAAGCGGGAAAAATAACACATGTTGAGTGCTGCGAGTCAACCACCTCTAACTTAGCTAGCTACAGCCAATCAAAAGAGAGCATGGCAGATGCTGGAAACACTTCGCGAGCTGCTCTTTACCAGGGAAACAAAAAACAGCAAGCGCCTCTCGCCTTCAGCTGAACTCGATCAGAACAGAGCATGTACGCGTGCACAGCAGTTCATTTCTGTGTGTGCACCACAGTTCATTTCTCTGAATTGAGATCTTTTTAAGTTTCACAAGAACCTATTTCAGTTGCTTAAGAGTTATGAAAGCAGCATTTAAACATGACTTATTGGGGTATAGTCTCACAATCTCGTCTGACGGTAATAAAAGCACGTTTGTAAGATGCAAAGTACTGACAGGAATGTTCATCTCACAGGAAGTTTTGTTTTGATCAGGTTTGTGCGTGTACCATATTTTTCCACTGACCGCACGACTAACATGGTAGGGCATCTCTGGGTTCAAGATCAAATATTATATTTCATAAAAGTATCGTCTAAAAATGGCATAGCGTTTTTACGCTTTCACAATAAAAGGTAAAATTCGAGAATCCAATCGTGACCGTAGAATCGAAAATGTAATCGAATCGAGGATTTGGAGAATCGTGACACCCCTACTCAAATGTTGTTTAGATATCTGTAAAATCTTTGCATCTGTTAAGCCGCTATTCTTTTTCTTGTTTTTGTTAGAAATTAGGTCGGTTTAATGTGACTGAAAGTCTCACATGTTATTTGCATGTTGTTTGAATTTGAATATTGCATATTCAATACTTTGAATGTTTTATTCATGTACAGCTATAAAACGTATCCCCAAAACATAAAATATTACCAAACCTTATGTTCTTGTGATTAATTATCCATTGACATTTGTTAATATTTCAGTAAACTTATTCAGTTCACCCAAAAGTGACATACTTGATATCCTATATTTTTCTTTCTTCTGTGAAACACAAAGATCTTTGGCAGTATCTGATCTTTTTTCCATATATATGTGTATGGTGATTTTTGCGATGCTAAAATAATATAAAAGTGGTCCGTAGGACTGTGTTTCTGGGTGCATTATGTTATGTGTTTATCTTTTTATAGGGGATTATGCTGGATTTCCAGGCTGCGGCCTTCTCAGGCTACACAGCACCTACCGGCATGACCTCAAGATCTACGCCTCTGATGAGGGCAGGGTGCAAATGACTGCTGCTGCATTTGCTAAGATACACAGCCAAACCGTTCAATACATGCATGCAATCTAAGATTTAGATATATAATGAAAGAAAAGTACTGAGCCGGAATTGGTTGTCTGTAGGGTCTCTTGGCATTAGAAGGGGAACTAACACCCATCCTGGTCCAGATGGTGAAAAGTGCAAATATGAACGGCCTGTTGGATAATGATAGTGAATCCCTCAGCGGTTGTCAGCAAAGGGTTAAGGCCAGACTGCATGAGATCATGCAGAAAGATCAAACCTTCACAGAAGAAGACTTTGACAGGGTAAAACGGAGTGTCAAACTTCTTTTGAACTGTGGGCTGTATGTTTGCTGATTTTTATATGAAACACACATCTGTGTCCAATTCATCTCTTTGTTTCTTCAGCTGGCTCCAACGTGTAGCAGTTCTCTGGTGAACTCTATGAAGGCTGTGGAGAATCCAGTGAGTACGTGCGATAAAGTCTATGCCCTCATCCAGAGCCTCACATCACAGATCCGCAAAAGACTTGAAGACCCCAAATCAGCAGGTATTTGCTTGTTGCTTACATCAAAAGCACATAACACCCCCTGAGCAATAGTGGGAAGCCTTTGAAAGCATGACCCGGGTAATGAGTTCTTAGCCAAATTAACCAAGCTCAACCCTGTTGCTCTCTCAGATTTACAGCTGTACCACAGCGAGACACTGGAGATGATGTTGCAACGCTGGTCCAAATTGGAAAGGGACTTCCGCATGAAGAGCGGCCGCTATGACATTAGCAAGATTCCGGATATTTACGACTGTGTGAAGTATGACGTGCAGCACAACAGCTCCCTAGGACTGGAGGACACAGTGGAACTTTTCAAACTTTCTCGAGCACTAGCAGACACTGTTATACCACAGGTTTGTTTTAGAAAAATGCAACTGTATATCCTGTCCTTAAAGCCCCCCTAACCTAAAAAATGCACTTTTAAATGTATTTCTATCAGAAAATGAGTGGCCATAATGATTTTAGATTGATAAGGACTTCCTACTGACCAAATGCCGTAGTACCCGCACAAGCTGTGCATGAAACACAGAATCACAGCCTTGCGATTCAGAATCGATTTCAGATTCAGATGCATTTTTAATGGGACACACGATTACTCGTTACAGCCCTAGTGGTGTATTTTGAGCTGAAACTTTACAGACACATTCTGGGGATACCAGAGGCCATTTTAATATTGCTGAAAACACCTAGGTTAGGGGCCCTTTAAGGGCCAATCCCATTTCTCTGTCTTACCCCTTCCCCTTCCCCTACCACTTCGTCTTACCCCTAGCCCTTGTCCCTCAAAATCAAGTGTTAAGCGCTAGGGGTGAAAACATACCCCTATGAAATGAGACACCGCTTGGTTACGGTTACGTCATCATACATCGTCGTTTGCTGGCTGCCAGTTAAAACTGTAGACAAGCATGCAGTCCATTCATGGCTAGTTAGAGAAATACGGGAATGTTGTGCAAATCAGCAAATACGGGAATGTTGTGCAAATCAGCAACGTAACGTTAGCGTAGCAAACTAGCGAAATTTTAAAACATTTAAATTAAGAACATAATTCAAATATATATGAACAGGAATGTGTAGAGCACAAAACAAGACGTTAGTAATTTTTAAATTAATTATTAAGCCGAAAATACTTACATTTATGGGACTCTCTGGACGCTCTGTCCGCCATTTTTGCCGGTTGCGCAGTGTATTCTGGGTACCCCTTGGTTTCAAGTAAGCTCGTGGAAATTCTTGGTTTTAAGGGGTATCTACCACTTGCCCTTAGCCCTACCCCTTGATCAAAACGAGAATTGGGATAGCCCTTACTCTCACGTGAACGTGCAAAACTAAGGGGTAGGGGTAAAGGGAAGGGGTAAGACAGAGAAATGGGATTGGCCCCAAATCTTGGGTTTTGTTTATACAGCAGCTTTGGAAGCACTGTAGGGTTGTTGCAATATCCAAACATTTCAGTCTTTGATATCAGTGGGACACTCAGAGTTGATGCCATATTTAACGTTACACTAAAGAAAAAGCAGTGTGTTAAATGTGTTGTGTACCTCAGTGTTGCCACAACATTGAAAATGTGTTATGAACATGTTTCTTAGGAGTATGGCATTAATAAAGTGGAGAAGCTGGATATCGCATATGCCTACTGTCTACCTTTGGTGAAGAAGATTCAGCTGGACCTACAAAGGACGCATGAGGACGAATCTGTAAACAAGCTGCACCCATTGTGAGATTCTCTCATCTTTTTTTCTGTTTTCCTCTTCATATATTTTCTTTCCAACTTTGTTTAGTCTCTCCACACTGCAAAAAATAACTTTGTTACTTAGTATTTTTGTCTTGTTTTCAGTACAAATATCTAAAAACATAATATTTTAGACAAAAAACAATTTAAGTGAATTTGTGCTTAAAACAAGCAAAAAAAAAACTGCTAATGGGGGTAAGAAAAAAATGTTCTTGAAATAAGTTTACTTTTTAACTAGGGCCGGGACTTTAACGCGTTAATTAAGATTAATTAATTACACAAAAAATAACGCGTTAAACATTTTTACATATCTCATTGGATGAGTTTCGGCGGACCGATTATACTGGAGCACCAACTAGTGTTCATGACTTCAGACAACAACAAACCACAGTGAACATGAACGAAGAAGCTGATGAGTTCGCTTTGGTTGGCCCCTTGGATGGGAATTTTTTGTATAAAAAACGAATGGATGGAAGGTCGATAAGAGCATGGTTGAGTGTACGCTATGCAACAAGGAATTCACATATCACCGCAGCACATCGAGCCTCAAGTATCATCTCGATGCAAAACATATAGCAGCTAGCGTGGACATTAGCCCGACTCCGAGTACAACGACTTGGTTGAACAAAAATAAACAATATTTTGTTGCTTAAGCTTATGTATTCAGTCATTATTCATGGTATACTAAAAATCCATGTGAAAAAATAACTTCTCAATGTTCTCAGGTCAAATATTTATATGTGATTAATTTCGATTCATTAATTACAAAGCCTCTAATTAATTAGATTAATTTTTTTAATCGAGTCCCGGCCCTATTTTTAACACTTAATTCAAGAAAATTTTAATAAAAATTTCTTAACCCATTGGCAGATTTCTTTTTCTTGTTTTAAGCACAAATTCACCTAAATTTGATACTTTTGGTCTAAAAACTAGATTTTTTTTGTGATTTTGCTCTTTAAGAAAATGCATCTTCATTTAAGAATTTTTAGATATTTGTACTGAAAACAAGACAAAAATACTAAGTAAGAAAGTCATTTTTGCAGTACATCAATTGTCAGATCTCATACTTTTCTATTTGTGTCCCAGATATTCACGTGGAGTCCTGTCACCAGGCAGGCATGTTCGAACTCGGCTGTATTTCACAAGTGAGAGTCACGTCCACTCCCTACTCAGCATCTTTCGTTACGGTGGCCTATTAGATGTAAGTATGACAGGATAAAACAGGACAATTAAAGGGAGAATTAGATTGAACCACACATAAGCTCTGTTTAAAATCACATTGCTTTATACTGCCTACAGTACATTGGCACGATACCAAAATATGGTAGCTCTGAATGTTTTAAGACACAGACAGAAATTTCACTCTTTGAATCTGATTTGGTTTAAGGAGGAGAATGACCAGCAGTGGAAGAGAGCCATGGATTATCTAAGTGCAGTGTCTGAGCTGAACTACATGACACAGATTGTCATCATGCTGTATGAAGACAACAATAAGGTACATCCTGTTCTACTTACAGTGAATAAACAAAAAGTGAACTCGCAGTCTAATGTGTCATGTCTGAGACGTGACCGTCCAGTCTGAGTAGAGAATTGTGGCATTGTGTTAAATAAGGACCCGTCTTCTGAAGAGCGCTTTCATGTGGAGCTACATTTCAGCCCTGGGGTTAAAGTGTCAGAGGAGGAGAGCGCGCCAATGGGATTTGGTTTCCGACCAGCGTCTGCTGAAGTATTCAAAGTTTCACTTATTACATTTCTTAATGTGAATTGAATCTTTTTTCTACACTAGTCAACATTTGATCAATAGAGTTTATTAAAGACAAGAATGTGTATTGTTCAAAATTCCACTTCAAATGTTGACTAGTATTATAATAGCTACACTCTGCAAGTGTTTCCATATTTGTGCTGGTTTTACATTCATGTGTGTGTATTTGGCCCAGAATGACCAGAAGCAAACAGACCCCGGTAGTTTGGAAAACCTTTCACGAGATGAGCCCGACCGGGCCTTGCCCCTTTCTGATGCCATCAGCACCCAGAGGAAATCCCCGTTGATCCGGAATCGCAAGACTGGCTCCATGGAGGTATCGCAGTCTCCATCATACTTGACTGTGCCAGCCATTGTACATTGTCCTTTGGATGTAGTACGGAGCAATACTTTTAAAATCTCATTCGTTTCAGATTGACAGAATCAGGCTGAGTTTTATGTGCTGGCATTTAACAGCGCCATGTCTGTGTACGTAGGTCTTGTCAGAAAGCTCATCCTCTAAAGGGGGCAACTATCGCCTCTTCCCCTCCTGCTCACGCCAGTCTCCAGAGATGAAGCAGAGCGGATTAGGTTGGTATTGTGTGTCTGTCACTCGCTCAGCCTTTACGACTGCTGTTTATCTATAATCTATTAAAAGAAATCACCTTCCGCATCACAGGCGACTTTATATTACTATGTCAGGTGTAAAAGCCATTAGCTGACTGCTTAAAATAACATTACAAAGGAAATAGCGATGGATACAAAAACATTTTAGATGTAGATAGAGATGATATTGTGAGGGGTCGGGATGCATCATTTTTATTGTATATCTGTTCTGTTTAAGCCCGATAGTACCCTGATTTCGGATGAGAGCTTAGATTTGTCTTTATTTGTACATATGAAAGCGATAGCATTGAGGACTTTTTTGCAATATTGAATAGGAATAGTTCATATAGTAAATTCTGTTGTTATTTATTTATTTATTAACTATACGGCTATTAGCTTATAACTGCAGCATGTGGAGAGAACTGATGATGAATATATAATGACAGAATTTTTATGAAACTATTCCTTTGAAAACATAATTGAAACGGAGGTCCATAAACAAAATAATCTAGCATATATTTAGTTATACACCTAACCATTTGTTAAGTTTTCAAGTTTTTCATTTGTATAATTAGTTTGATTTACTGTCCATGAAATGTGAGCACTAATGTTCACTAAGAACGTATTCAAAAATTTGCTCGGCCAGCCTCTGCTATTGATGTCCACCAAGCCATAATGGTTTTTGGCATGAGTTATACGTTATGACATTATAATCCTCTCACTGCCCCTGCTCTGTTTTGATTAATAAGTGCATGTGGTTGGTGTGCACACTAAATCCATGATCTAACCCCCTCTGCAGGCTCACAGTGCGCTGGTCTCTTCAGCACCACCGTCCTGGGGGGCTCCTCTAGTGCCCCCAACCTTCAGGACTACGCACGTACACATCGCAAAAAATTCTCCTCGGGCAGTTTGACCTATAAAGACGGTATGTGCTCAGTCCCGTTCCTTCACACATAGAGTTAAGACAAGAGCTTAGACACTATAGGAGAAGAGCATGTGAGTTATGCCTAGTGTAGATGAAGAACAGTTGTTTCACATCTCGCTGTTATATTTAGCATTTCACGTCAGGCTCATTTCTACGGTTGTGAATGTCTAAAAGAAGTCTTCTGTGCCATTCACTGTGTTTGAGCAGTTATGTCTTTGTTTTGTGTCATTTTCATCATATTTTGTGATCAGTGTTTTGTTTTAGACATCATTAAATTGGCAACTCGAGTTATTCGAGAGGGTATTTATTGCCCTCAGCAGAACTGAAGAAAAACGTTGTATATACAGTACTGATCGTGTCAAATCTCTCCTTCAAGCAAACTGTGCGTAAACATTGGCCTTGCATTGTACTATATAGAGGATATTTTTATCAGATGTACAGTAATGTGTATTTTCAAGCAATTGCTGCTCTAAAAACACCACATTATTTAAAAAAGTACAGTCATTACTAAATTAAAATTATCTTAGTCTAATTTGGAACCTTGCTTAAAATTGCATCGATGTATCGGTCGAATATCTAGAAACCTTCCAGAATGTTCATGGTAAAAACCTTTGCCCACAAGGTGTCACTGTGACATTGTGCAGAGTTCTCCTCTTTCTGTTCCCATTTCCTGTGTCGTCTTGTGTTTAGTGTTGTTTTATGATAACAACTTTACACTCATTAATTTCTACCATGTTCGTGGTCTAATCCTAGCTCATTTAACTTTTAATAGATTAACTTCAATTCTCTTTATTTTGTGTGTGTGTGTGTGTAGATTTCACTGGCCGGTCATTGAACACAAATCTCAGTCTCTTTGTCTTCAATGTTGTGTGTGGTTGTGTCCTGTGAGGGAATAAGAGTTGCTAATGTTATTTGACAAGTGATTGGATGATATGGCCACCTTAGATTTACTTGAAAGGCTTTCGTCTATCAATTTGTTTGTGATAATGTCTAAAAATATTGCATCTTTATTTGTAGTAAAGAACCTTTATTTGTATAAACAAGCCAAAGCTAATATTTTATCACATAATTTTTCATTTTTTTATCTCTTGTCTCTACCATAGAGAAGGATAACCCCAGTAGACCCATTTCTATGATTAACATTTTATACAATCTTAGACTGGATTCTTAAGTCTCTCTCTTTTTATTATGTAGTGCACTATATGGGGTGTTGACCATTTTATTGTTTTGTATGGCGAAATTGAATTTCCAATATATTTATTTTATAAGCCATAATGCACTTTGTAATGTACAACTGATGTACACTTAGCAATGCTAAATTGCCCATTATCCAACACAATGATTTTGTTGCGCTCATTTTAAACCTCCTAAGACCTGGATGTCCACATACGTGGACATCACATTCTTTTGTTGTCTGCACCATAATACTTAAAGGAGTAGTCTACTATAGTTATACGAGCAAGTTTGGTGGTACAAAATAAAACTTAGCGCTTTTCTAAGCGGATTTAAAAGAGGAACTATATTTTATGGCGTAATAGCACTTTTGGGAGTACTTCGACTCGCCTGAAAAGTCCGCTCCCCTTCTCACTCTCATAATGGGAGAGGGAGGGTGTTACTGCGCCGAGTTGAAGTACTCCCAAAAGTGCCATTATGCCATAAAATATAGTTCCTCTTTTAAATCCGCTTAGAAAAGCGCTACGTTTTATTTTGTACCACCAAACTTGCTCGTATAACTACTCGTCTTAAATAGGAAAAACGTTGATGTGTTTGGTCACTTCTAACTTTATCTCTAAATGGTACCATTGAATGAATGGGGCTAAGCTAAATGCTATCGAAGCGTCGCAGCGCGCTCCAGCGCTTACGTGCACGCACACAGATGATAGAGGGATGTATCAACAATTCCTAGTCAAGGCAATAACATATTTTAATATTGAAAATGAGTAGACTATTCCTTTAATTCCGTGTAACTGGAACATGTTGTACACAAACGTGGACAAATACCTCGCTTCATGTTCAAAGAAAAATATTTGGTTATTATATGTATTGGTATAACCCCAAAATAGCTGGAAGAAATCTGAAAAAAGACAAACCAAATCTTGGGTCTTAGGAGGTTAAGTGAGCAATAGAATTAAAATCAAATAAAAATTAACAATTTAAATAGCAGGCCAACATTGTACAGATTTTAAATCTTTCTTTACTCATTTAGAGAGCCTAAGGCCCTGTTTACGCCTTGTAAGATGTGTTTTGGTTGATCGGATCACAAGTGGACGATGATAAACACAGATGTAAATGGGATGTAAAACATTTTGAGCTCCTCCACTTTTTACCACATTCAAATGTAGTCGAAAATGCATTCGACCGGATTGCTTTCATAGTGTAAACGCTCATGTGGTTGAATGTGTTCGAGCAGCCACAAAAGACTGCCTACTGTTTGCCTTCTGCTTTAATGTATAATGTAAAGAGCACAATGTTTTTCCATCAGTCCTGACTTTTAGAGCAAACCTTTAACCTGTGATTTTTCTCGCTCATGTTTTAATGAAAGCAGAGAGACTCGCCCATAGACCATCCCCTCTAAGTAATCAGGACAAACTGGTCCAAAGTGGACAAAAGAGATGGATTTAAAACACCAGGTGTGAATGGGCGTGTGTCTCTCTTGTGCACTTGTGATCCGAATGACCAAAACGCATCTTAATACCAGGTGTAAACAGGGCCTAAGAGAGTTTAAAGATGTTGATAGATAGGTTGTTTGAGATTGTAGTTTCATATGAAGCAAGTGGAGGCTTTGGACATGGAAATTATATTTTTATGTCATGACTTAAAGGGACACTCCACTTTTTTTGAGGGTATGCTCATTTTCCAGCTCCCCTGGATTTAGACGTTTGATTTTTGCCGTTTTGGGGTCCATTCGGCTGATCTCCGGGTCTGGCGCTGGCACTTTTAGCATGGCTTGGCACGGTCCATTAAATCTGATGAGACCATTAGCATCGTGCTAAAAGATAATAAAAGAGTTTGGATTTTTTTCTTATTTGGGGCTTGGCTCTTCTGTAGTTACATTGTGTACTCATGCTGAGTTTACACCAACCGCGGTAGACGCGATTTTGACGCCTGAACAGTTGAATGCATTCAAATGCAGTGGCAAAATCCGTTTCTTGTGGGAGGGGCAAGTGTTATGCGGTTGTCTGTTTGCAAGATGACTGATGTTGATTGTGCATTTATCGAGAGAGTTACCAGTTTGTATTTGGTAACCTTACTATAGGGGAAAAAAATGGCGCGGTCGATAAACGTCACGTGACTCAAAAGTGAAGTGTGTATTACAACTTACCAGGTTGCCCAATCTCCTCACTGACACTCTTCCAAGCAAGGTCCTTTTTATTCCTGTCTCCTCTATAGAAATAAGAACTTGTGTCGTATAGCTCCGGGTGACTGCTTATGGACAATATCAAGCGTTGGTTTAATGAGTGACTCCGGGCGGGCTGCCACCACAGCAGCAAGCAGGCTCCTGATTGGTTAACGCGGCGCGAAATTCTGCCAAAGTTCAATTTTCTACTCGGGCGTCAGCCGCAAATTCGCGTGAACCGCAAAATGCACAAAAAGCACCATTCGCGCGCACAACGTTCAATTCACGCCTTTTGTGCGAGCAAGACGTGGGAATGGGGCGGAAATGCGTCTTCCGCGCCGCGCCAAATGCCTCTTCCGCGCCGCGGGACCTCCAGACTTTTGGCGTAATGGTCAGGGGCTTTGCTGCTGTGGCATGGCTGCGGCAGACGTAGTGATGTTGCGCACTGCACAAAATGGTCCCCTGCCATTGAAAGTTACTAAGGGGACTATTTTCGGCTGCTGGGTGGTATCATTGTGTCTCCTGCGGCCATGTTGCGGCGGCAAAGTCCTTGATTGTTATGCCGGAATTAGAGTATAGTTCCTAGCCATATTTGCCTAGAAAATCGCAAATTTTAATTTTCTGTCGGTCTTAGTACACGATGTAACTACAGAAGAGTCAAGTTTTAAATAGGAAAAATATTCAAACTCTTTGGTTGTTTTTGGCGGGATGCTGATGGTCTGGTCGGAGTCAATGGATTGTGCTGGGATATGGTGGAGGTGCTGGCGCCGGACCCGGGGATCGGCTGAATGGATTCCAAAGATGTAAAAATCAAATGTTTAACTCTAAAGGCCGGGGTATACCTTTTTTCCCGCGTCCGCACAGCTTTCCGAGTATACTCCCCGCGGCTAAACGCGGATGGCCGCGTTTGACACTATACACAATACAAATGATTTCTTATTCAAATTATTAGTCTAACAGGCCGTCAGGGCAGCACTGATTTGGCGACATTTACAGTACATTAAAACATTAGGATAGGTGAAGAAAAGTAACGGATCCACCATTGCAAACACAGTTTAGAACAAACAACAAGACAACAAAGAACAGGAATCAAACATTATGGTAACAAACATGCTCCACAGCTTTCTGTTCTTTGAAGAAGTTAAAAGTTAAAGAAGATAAACGATAGTGTGTGTGCAAATGCTGTCTATTTCCTTTGTATAATTGTTTATAGTGGAGTGTCCTGTCTAAATATTTTCACGCGCATGCGCTGTTGTACGCGGACTGTACGTGCACTGTCCGCGCGGTCTCAAATTTGGGGCTGCACGCGGACGGTGCGCGGACCCTCCTGATGACGAAAATGACGGCATGCGGACGGCGCGCATACGCGGACGTCCCTAGTATACTTTCGGCTTCAGGGAGCTGGATAATTGGCATATTTTCAAAAAAAGTGGAGTGTCCCTTAAACAAGCGGATTGTCATACCACACATTAAACCACAAAGTGTATTTACAAAGTGAAATTATTAGGAAACGTGCATGTAATGACTGCTCTAGAGCGGCCTCTGCCGCACTTTATTTACATTAGTTTCTGAATAGGGTCACATAATTTGCTTGTATTTTAATCCCTCATATAGTGCACTATGTGTCATCCAATATTTAGGGAGAGAGCAATTTTGGGCACAGCACTAAGCGCTTCTCTTTCTGCTTGCTCTCTCAGTGTTTCTGAATCCACTCTAGGCACAGTAGCAGTATTAAAATCACACACCTTCAGCACTATAACACCATCCCCATCCTGTACAGGTGTAAAATATGGTAACTCTAGTGACCTTTTTTATTTCCTCAGAGTTGTTGTCTATGCCGGCAGTAAAACGATTTTCTGTGTCATTTGCAAAGCATCCGACTAATGGTACGTCTGCTTCTCTTCAAGTATATTTCCTATTTCCTACCTTCCGTATTTTGCATGTCAATTGAACCCTCTGTTCATTTTCTCTTTTTCTTTCAACGTGATTACTGCCATGTTTCCTTTAACCCCTCAAGTTTCATCCGCTTTTCTCCATTTGACCTCCACACTCTACTATCACAATCTGTGACTTCCCGCATACATCTCTCACTATCACCCAGTGACTCAATGTTGATCAGATTACTGATGGCAGTCGGTGTGGATAAATGTGAGCACGTGTTTGTGTTTCATGTGCCTGTATGCAAACGTGGGTAGGTGGGTGTATTACACAATGAATCTGAATCACTACTGGGCAACGCACCGGCGATCAAACCCTTCCCCTGTTAGCAATTGTCATGTCTCCAATGTTGAGAAGGGTTACACACATTATAACATTTACGGATGAGCAGCAGTGATTGTTTACAGGGAAATGGTTCACCTGTCACTCTTTACCCCATCACTCTTTCCTCCATTTCTATATCATGTGACTGCATACTGAAATTATGTTCAATGTTTTGAATGTCAATCTACAAGCCAGTGAATGTTTTACACAGATTTCTCTGATTCTAATTCTATTAGCTTTGAAAAAATGCCTTGGCAATATGAAACACTACAGACGACAAAGATTTTGGGAATTTGTGTGTTTATGTTGGTATGGCGTAATTGTGTTTGTGTGTTTTGCCGATGTTTGTGTGTTTATGTATGTATGCATACAGAAGAGTGAGAACAATGCAATGCAAAAATACGCAACAGATGTGAATTAATTGAGTATGTTATATGTTTATGTAGGTGTATTTGGACACAATATTGCAGATGGTCCTTCTTCCACCTACACAATCCCTGTCGAATCCCACACACTTCACCCACCACACATTCCCTGCCATTAATGTAGGAGCCTTTATGTCCCTGTATTTAAGAAATATTAACCAAAACGTAGTTTTATTTTATTTTGCGTAGTTACATTTTTGTGCATTCGTGGTGTGTGTGTGTGTGTGTGTGTGTGTGTGTTTCTGAATCAGTTATGGAGGTGATCCAGTTTCCCCCCAAGAATAGTAAAACCTTAAAATTCAAAAGGGGTTTGTAAGGGATGGTGTAGGGTTACATTATTATCCCAAATATAGTATGTGACTTTCCATCATGATAAAAAATGGTGTGTTTTGGAAACTAATACAATTTAGTGTGCATTTAGGCCATTGTCTCATATTTTATGGATAGATTTTATAGATAGATTTTTTAAATAGGTGTGTATTTGATGTGCATTTGCATGTTGAAAAAATAAGTATAAAAAATGTTAAGTTAATTATTTTTTGATAAACAAATAAAGCCCGACCGATATATCGGCAGGCCGATATTATCGGCCGATATTAGGCATTTTCCAAACTATCGGTATCGGCATTTATAATGGCCGATTAATAAATATTTAAAAAAAATTAAACGGATGAAACAGCCTTCAACCATGTCATGAATGTTGCCGTTGTATAGTTTGTCCACCATGGTGAGTTGGTCACGTGACAATAGACCCCTTCACGGTTCACGTCACAGGCGGTTCCCACTGCGCATGTTGGGGTCAGAAAAGCCATTACAGCAAATTGAGTTGCGTATTATTTGGTATCGTCAAAAATGTCTACTTACGTCGTGGGCTGTGAAAATTGCACCAGGTCTGCCGTTAAGTTTTCGCGATTCATGCAGAATCTTAAAAACAAAAAATACAACATCTGCGGCTGCAAGCAATTAACGTGCAGACTGGAACAATGCAAATATCAAAGAGGCTTGCGTTTGTAGTCCTCACTTCATTTGAGGTAAGTCATCATTTTTCAGCCCTGTTAGATTAAATTGTAAAGCCTGGATGGTATGAACAGTTTGACCCCATGCTGCGCGCGCACCCGATAGTCATTCAATGTTTACAAACCTTGAAGGGGTCTATAAAAGAAACAAGTTTTTTTTTTTAAATGCATTATCATATTATTTTAGTTAAAACTCATAAATAATTACAAATAACCAATTTTAGGGAAATCTGTTAATGTTTTGTTGCGCATTTCTGGAAAAAAAATATATCGTCCGATATATCGGAATATCGGATTTTAAAACCAACAAACATTTGTATCGACATCGGCCTTCAAAATCCTTTATCGGTTGGGCTCTATAAACAAATAATAAAAAATGAATAGCCTACAGGATTATTCTGTGTTAGAGACGTACACCAACAACAACCCTCGCATTTTCAGTGAATTGTATTGATATGGCCACCTTGTAGTGTACTGTATAATGTTTGACTCCACTAAGCGCTTTATTCACTTTAGGCACACAAGATGATACTTCTCCGGTGGCGGTTAAACCACCTCTGTTGTGGTTTGGCTCAGGTAAAGACAGATCCCTGTTCTGCCACAGCTTTAACCCAATCTTGTCGATTGAATGAATCGACTGGGCCTAGTAGTACCAACCGTAGTGTACATCTGCAGTGTGAACAGTAGCAGATTCAAATCAGTGTTGTCAGCATGTTAATTTATAGTTTAATGAGTTCCTTGAGTCCTTGTGGTCTCGTGCCTTAATCGATGGATGTGAGAAGAGTACGTACTTGTTGAAATTAAGGCAGTGGACTACAAACGACTTAAGTGTCGCTGTGTGTCTGCTTGGATTAGTAGCTGGTGAAAGGAGTCAGGAGTCACTCAGCTTTGTTTAAAATGTGAGATATGAAAGTGTGTCAGAGCCGCTGTGGGGAGTTTGCTCTGATAGCATGCTAAATATTGAAAGCATAATATCCAAATTATGTTTCCAACGTTGCCCCAATGGGTCGGTTTTGTAGACCTGCATCTACCCTCCAATCGGCCTCTTCTACTCCCCACTCTTCTCTTCCCTGCTCTGCCTCTTCTTCCTCAGAGCCCCTGGAGGAGCACCAGGTAGCCCAGCTGCTGAGGCGCTTTTCAACCGACCCCAATATTGGCCACCCGTTGTCTTTGGACAGTGCTTTTGCCCACCACCTCCATCAGTGCTCCTATCATCTCCGTCTCTTCCGCAACTGGTTAATCTCCGGCCAGGACCCGCTAGAGTACCTCTACGGTCAGCCCCGCGGAGGTCCCTCCATGCCCTGCTGTGCCGTGACTGCAGTAATGGCTTTGCTATAGCGTCTCTGCTGTCTGAAGCATGCTTGTGTCATTGGAAACGCAGCTTGCATTGACTCGGCTCTTCTTTTCTTTTTTAACTCTATTAACTTTAGGACAAGTGTAGCTTGTGCATCTTAGGGCTGTCAATCATTTACAATCATTCTAATTAGTCTCCTGTTTTTTTTTCAGCAGTAGTGTTCATCTTAAGTAGTGTTAAATTTATCTTTTTCCTTTCTAAGCATTCAGCTCTCCACTAACGAAAGAGAAAAAAATGACATTGTCACTGTCCGATTGAAACCTCTTAGCTCCCAAACCGCTTTGATTTTGTAAATATTTATACAATGGGTTTTCAAATTTTATATTGTGGTTTTTATATGGCCATACATATACACATTTCATTATATTAACATTAAGCGGAGAGGGAGATGCACTGTTTTAGACCAACAGATGGTGGTGATTCGTCTTATGTCCATCTTTAAAATGAGCACATCTGAAGCACCAGGTGCATCAAAACATTATAAAACACTTAAAGTTGCCTAATGCATTAACGTTGTGATAATAAAAGACCAAATTAAATACATCTCTTATGAAGCATAGGCTACTATGTACAGGAAAGCAGATGAGACCAGGATATATAAAAGTAACGTGCTTTCCTCATATAAAATGTTATATAAAAACTCAACTTAAACCCCACTGCTGTGCTCTCTTTGGTAGTTGCTCCCAAAAATCATTCATAATTTGCATAAAGTTGCTGGACACGCCCATTCGGTCGCCAATTGTCACTTTGCTCGTGTCGCTGAAAGTCGCCAAGCTTCCATTGACATAAATGAGATCGTGTCGCTCTGCTATTGCTAGTTGCTGGCGGTCTGAATGGGGCTTTACCCCTCGCTCAGACCGCCTAGCAACTTTCTTGCTGTTTGTCGCCATAGACTGTAAAAAAAGATGGACGTAGTGTGTCTGTGATGTCACCCGTAGGTTTCTGAAGATCGTTTTTGAAGCCAATAGTAGGCGTTGCCTGCCGTCGCCATCTTGGCCGCGCGTCTCCGAAAATGGGTAAAGGGGCGAGACGTGGATGAAGCTGAGGTGGCTGGTTGCTGAAACCACACGCCCCTAGCTCGACTCTAGTGACAGCAGTGGCTGTTCAACCATCACTTAGGTGGCCACGCCCTTAATTATGCAGAATTTTAAGGCTTAATATAATTTAAACGGATGAGTAACAAAAAATTATCTCCTCTCACAGTTGTCATGAAGGGCAAAATTGGCTTTACAGACCAAAAACAATTTTTTTAGCAGGCTTTAAACATATTTTAACATGTTTTAACATGGAGGTCAATAGGAATTAACTTCCGTTTGGGGCCAGCCTCTAGTGGCCAGTCGATGAATTGCAATTTATATCACAAGGTTACCACTTGTTTGTTGCCCTTATATTTCAATAAGGCGTTTCTAAATCTGGTTGGCTTAAAAAATGAGTACTGTCCACTACAGTAACTAACAAGAGAAGGATGACGTGAACTCCACTGCTTCGCTCTCATTGGTAGTCGCTCCCGAAAATTGCTCATCATTTGCATAAAGTTAAACTTTTCTTAACTTTATCACATCGCTGGCTATGACCATCGAGGCGACAGCGGTGACTTTCACTCGCGTCACCGGAAGTCTGCAAGCTTCCATTGAAATGAATGAGATTGCGTCCCTCTGATACTGCTAGTCACTGACGGTCTGAATGGGGTATTAGTGTTTGTTGAATAAAGAAAACATTGTAGATATTTATAGAAACAGTTCTTTATTTACTCTTGCATTACAAACATGCAAACACAAGATGTGTGTGGAGTTTCGAGGTTTCATCAAAGGCTGTTTTCTTTTGTTAAATATTTGCAAAACGCACAGGCAAAGTTGCCATGAAACGGAAGTAGCGATAGGCTTTGTGCCCAGCTGCACTACGTCCTGAACTTCATTGTTGGACGGGCTGATCGATCCAGGTGTGTCTGATTATTGTTGTTGTGACTACTGAGGTCGGGCACACCTGGATTGGTCAGTTTGTCCAGTAATGGCAGACAGGAAATAAGGAGCTGGCTGAAGTTCAGGAAGTTGTTCAGCTGGGCATAAAGCCTATTGCAGGGTTCCTCAAATCTTACCCTGGAGGTCCGGAGCACTACAGAGTTTTGCTCCAACACTGAAAAAAACAACTTGTAAAATTTACTTAAAAAAATCCTCGTAACAATTTGCACGAACTTTTTTAAAGTAAAATTTACTGCTTTTTTATAAGTAAAACTTACCTACTAAAATCAAATAAAATTTACTTAAAATTGCATGATAAAACACATGTTAAATAATTAATTAAATGTTACTTAATTATTTTATTTAGAAGTTAGATTTATTTTAATCGTTTAGTTAAAGTCTGTTAGTTTTTTTTTTGAAAATGGAAGCATTGCTGTCCTAATAATATTAAATAAATCGTATTTTCTGTTTGTTATTTTCTTTAACATATTCCTATGGACCTAGTTATTTTTGTTATAAATGGCATTATAACACAAAATTCATGACTGACAACAAGTCAGTCATTGAATAAACTTGATTCGGAACAGAAACGCACACAAACTGTGTTTCTGACATGCATTATCAGCACTGTGGAGAGAATTACAATATAATGTTCTGAACAGGGTTCATGTAAAGAAACACTGATCACCTGAACGGTGACTTCACAAAATTATTATTTACAACAAAACAACATGAATAATATAAGAGCTTAAACCTTTATGACATTTTGCTAACAATTATTTAAGTAGTTAAAGTTCTTATCAGTTCTTATTCTGTGTTAAAGCTTAAAAAATAAAAATATTCCGTCGCAAAGAATTGTGGGTATTCCTTACAACATGTGCAAATAAATGTAAGTAAATTTTACTTAGATTTTTTTAGTTTAATGAATTTAATATTTTTAAGTAAAATGAACTAAGATTTTTTACTTGAATCTGCTAAAGTTTTTGATTAAAATTTACTTAATTATTTTAGGACTATGTGCAGTGACTATAAAACAGTTAAATAATACAAGAAAATATCTAATAAGACTTACTATTCCCACACAGTTAATTTTTTACATGAATTAATTGTGTATTTATTATCATTTTACTTAGGAAAATCTAGTTCTCAATAAATGTTAATATTATTATGTAGAAATTATGAGAGTTAATCTAATAAATATTACTACACCAAAAAGTTCGTTTTTTCAGTGAACCCTATTCACCTGTGATTTTCTAGTGATCATGAAGACCTTGATTAGCTTGCGCAGGTGTGTTTGATCAAGGTTGGAACTAAACTCTGCAGGGCTCTGGACCTCCAGGGTAAGATTTGGAGAAGGGGGGCCTATTGCCTTATTTTCCCCGTGGTGACGTATATCCGAGTGAAACGGCTTCTGAAACGAAATAAGGCAGGGCTGGATTTGAATTTGTCCATCGAGATCTGATTGAATCATTTGACGTCATGTTGCTGCGACCTTCTCCCGGACCCTGCCCCACCTACCATACCATATGGCCAAAGTTAAAAGAGATTGTTTTGAGGAGGGGAGGAGATTTGCATTTTTGATTAAAGATTATGAGGGCACATGAATTTTTAAAAGAATAATAAAACTCACAGATAAGTCATGTGTAAAAAAACCCCACAATATTCCAAAACAAGTTACAGTTTTTCATTTTATTTTCATGGTGATTTTAAAGAGGAAAAATAGCAATGATTTATGCAATAAAGTGAAAATAACCAAAAATTGATATACGAGGTTTCCATCGGACAGCAGCAATATGCAATACTTTGGTTGTAGCCCAGCACAAGTTTGGTGATGTATTAAACAAGTCGAGCTTCAGTGACAAATGAATTCCACAATACAAAGAAAATTTTGTTATAAATTCTAACTATAGACACATGCTGATTTTCTTGCAGACAATTCAGACTATTCGTTGGAAAAAAGTTTTATTTTCAAATTAATCTTTTTTTAAATAAATGTAAACAATACACTTAAAGACATTTAATTAATCTTAAAAGTCAACGTGTTAGTTTTGGCAGCCCTAGTATCTTTTATTGACCAGTTCTCTGTATGGTTGAAGACTGAGTTAAGGTTGGATTAGCATGTTGAGTGTTTCCTCATCGCTGTGTGCTGGGGTGTGTGGTGTGGCAGATGCATGCCATTGGCATCTGATTGCAACCGCGTCAGCTTACAGCTCTGTGAACTCTTAAATAGTGACTGACGTGCATGATTGTGGCAAATGATTTGCATGCCACAGGCCTCGGGGATTTGAAACAGAAATATATAAATCTCTGTTCCAATGTCACATTGAGAAAATTGCGTTTTATAGGAGTATGACAATTTCTTGATCTCATCATATACTCTACATAATTTTTAAAATTATGTTATTGTTTGTTTTTTCTTACATTGTCCCCCTCCAGAATCATAATGTATTCCACATAATGTATTGCCATGAAATATACTGTATGTCCCCTAAAA
This sequence comes from Misgurnus anguillicaudatus, assembly GCF_027580225.2. Taxonomy (NCBI): domain Eukaryota; kingdom Metazoa; phylum Chordata; class Actinopteri; order Cypriniformes; family Cobitidae; genus Misgurnus; species Misgurnus anguillicaudatus. Next base: position 46,079,884 of record NC_073357.2, on the reverse strand, counting down.
TTCATATGCTGATTACATAGTGATGCTTTTCTTGCATTCATTCTTGTGTTTCAGTATTTCTGTTACTGTTTCTCAAGTATTTGACAGATATTACTTGATTGTTTACATGTGTTGCTTTAATCTACATTAAGAGGATTTGGATTTTCAACTAAATGAAGCATCTCTAACAACTAATTAACAATGGATTTGTTTGTTTTGCTTTTTGAATGGATTTAAAGTGAACAGTTGTGTGTATATGAGTGTGTTTGTCAGATCATAGTGGTTTCCTATGTAATGGTAAGAAAGTGAAGTGGGTGTCATGTTTCTGTGTGTGTGTGTGTGTGTGTGCTTGTGTGTCTTGTTTCTTGCACATGATTGTGGTTCTGTCACTAACAAAGGTGTATAGTAGGGTGAAATGGCTATTCGCATTGATACAGTGATTCAGTGTGGTTATAGACTGCTGTTGTAACCTGAGGCTATCTAGGTGCATGATGATGTCAGGACTGTCCGCTCTCATCACTTCTCTCATCTGCAGGTTTTGAAGGCTGCTCCATGGTGCCCTCCATCTACCCTCTGGAGACCCTCCACAACTCCCTCTCGCTCAAACAGGTGGACGAGTTTCTGACGACTGTCTGTGAGAATGCTGGAGATTCCCACACCAGGACAACCAGAGGTGATGTCTGTAGCACAATTCAGTCCCTTCAGAAAACGCGATTATGCGATTGCATGATTCAATGTATAATTAGACAAAGTCTGCATATGTATGCGGAGGCCGCATTTTTTTTAAATACGCCGCACTTTCGCAGCATAAATTGCAGATTTCCGTGTGCAAAATATGCAGGGCTTGCGTGATTTCATAATGCCAGCATTTTCGTAGCAAAAAACACATATATCTTAGCAGAAAGTTGTAAAATGTTGCATTTACTTCACACAAGTGCAGCCATGTCCCCTGCCATGTCCCCTGTTGACATGGGAACGTTATCAAGTGACGTGAACATCATTAAAAAGCTGCAGAAGCTGCAAACAGTTTTGCAAGTTCATGCAATTTTTTAAAGTTCTCACAATTTCATCGCCTAAAATTGCATAAATATCACGCATATTCCATCCCATTTTTGAGAAAACATGCCGCAAGATCAAGAATTTTTGCCTGCAACAATCACAAAAAAACTCAGCGTTTTTCTGGAAGGACTGACCATTGTACATTGTTTGTGTCAAATCTGATATTTCTTAGTAATATGTCTCATTGTTTAAAGCTCACGTAACACATGCTGTTTCTGATGTTAATCTGGAGTACCTATAGAGTAGTATTACATCCTTTATATCTCCGAAGTGTCTTTAGTTTAATCAGATTTATAAAAGAAAGATTAGCTTTACCGGTTCTTTCTGATAATGTACAAAAAAATGAAGGAGTTACTACCGCGGGTGGAGCGAGTATGAGTCATGCAACACTATACAACACTGTTTTAACTTATGATTCAATACATGTTCGCGTCATTTATATAATATGCACGCGCCTATTTCCAACATAAGAAAGAACTCTTATTTACCGCATGCAACTCATGACCCGGTTGGGAAAATCAAGAACATCAAACTTACAGGCAAAACTCCGCTGCTACCCCGGATAATAAACTATATCCATTGTTTTCATAAGGCTGGATTTCTTCTCCTTACATCCAAAAACACACTTCTTCATTCATGCCATTGTTGAGTTTTGAAATTAAACAAAGCTGTCGCGTGATGTGATGTTTGTAAGTTCTAGCGTCTCCCGATGATTGACAGGTGGGCGGGGTTTTCCGGGGGAAGTGCCCATAAAAAGAAGTGATACGTATAGAAACCCCTGAAACGTTAGTTGGACCTGTAATCGAAAAAAACTTTCCGAAACTTGTACAAACTCTGGCGAAGTGCATTCGGCACAGAAATACTCTGTAACACGCCCAAATGCTTTTTTGACACTTTGCCTACGTTTAGCATGAGGAAAGAACTCTATAACCGTGTTAATAAATCAGAATGCCTGAAATACCATTGAACCACCCCTTTAAATGAAATTTCTGATTTCCCAGCATATTTAACTCTTTCCCCGCCTGGTTTAAAAAAAGTTCCCAGTCAGCGGCAGCATTTTTTTAAATGATTTTCACAAAAGTTGAATGCCTTCCAGAAAATTTTCTTCTTTAAATATATAAACATACTAAATATTAAATGAAAGAACAGACCGTCTGCTCTCAAAAATTCATTTTATCTTTGTTTGATTTCTTTTTATCACCTCTTAAATATGGGTAGGATTCGAACTCGGGTCGCCGAAAGTGCGAAAGCACTACATCTCGGAGCGCTGCCCACTACACCATCGCTCTGACATGTAGTGCTTTCGCACTTTCGGCGACCAGAGTTCAATTCCCGGCTTGTGGTCATTTGCCGATCCCATACCCTCCCTGTACTTTCCTGTCTTCTCCTCTATCCTTGTTTAAATAAAGGCAAAAATGGCCAAAAAAATATACCTTTAATAAATATGGGTAGGTTTCTTCAAAAATTCAAATGTTTGAGCAAAAAGCTGAAATTATTGCATTTTTGTAAATGGCTTTTGTTAACTCTTTCCCCGCCATTAACGAGTTGTCTAGTCAAATAAGGGGAAACATTTGCCTGAAAAAAATGTGTTCCTGATGAGTTTTTATGTTCATCTGTAATACCGAGATTATCCACTAGATGGATAGAACTTAGCCAATTTATACAAAAATTTAAGCAAAAAATTATTTGTTAATTTTACACTCCGTGTGTGTTTTTTTGATAATCATTCTGAATATGATCTCTAACAAAATTCCTTCACAAAAATGCTATTATTTTAGCCTTTTGCTCAAAATTTTGTATTTTTGAAGATACCTACCTATATTTAAGGGTTTGTAAACAGAGCAAAAAATAAAGATATGATGAAACGTTTTCCCCATTTTGTTTGATTGTTTGTTTGAAAGCAGAGGTTCTGTTCTTTCATTTGATATATTTGTATGTTCATATACTTTTAGAAGAAAATGCTGGCGGACAACTTTTCAAAAAAGCATTGCGGGGAATGAGTTAAAGATCAGATTCAGAACGATGATCAAAACATAGTTGATGTTTTACTGTTTTTGGATCAGTGGATGCTTGGGTAAGAACACCATCTAGTCGATAATAGCGGAAATATGGATTGCCGTAAAAAGTCGTCATTGGCAGGGAAGCGTTTTCTCTTAGATGGCTGGAAAAGAATGAAAGGTCCCATTCTTTCTGTGTTTTTGCAGCTTTTATTGTGTTTACAGTGCGCAATTTAACATGTGTTCATGTTTCATGTGTAAAAACGCAGTATTTTTCACACAATTTACTGTATAGCGCTGTTTTCACTGTCCTAAAAACGGCTGATGTCTTCCTTGTTATGTGAAGTCCCTCCTTCAGAAATGCATAACGAGTTCTGATTGTGTAGTTTGTTTAGTGTGATTCGATAGCAGATTAGCTTGCGTTAGCTTAGCTAGCGACTGTCTTATTCTTGTGGGTGGAGTTTAGTCAAAAAACTGCTCTACTGACATAATTTAACCAGGAAGTAGAGGGCTGTAGTCCAAACTGGCGTTCGCTGAATTGAAAGGCGAATTCTGTAAAAGAAAATATATCGCCTTGCAGGGAACTTTGAGCTTTATCATTTTACATGTATTATTTATCCTCTAACAGCAACATTACACACTAACTAGGGTTTCAAAAATTGGATCAGAAAGAACGTGACCTTATAAAAGTTGCATAGGTTCACGTAAATGCTTTCAGTTCTTGTGATACTGCAATTCACTTAACTAAACAATATGTGCTCATATTCACATCTATAGCTCTGTCAGCCATGTTTGATACCCAGAACCAGCCCTCAGTGGACTCCTACATGCCTCAGAGGGTGCTCACCACATCTGTTTCAATGCGCCAGCGCTCTGATCGACCACCCTGGTGTGAGTACAGCTGCCCCCAACATTTTACCAAATATGTTTGCATGTTCTGCTCACACGCATCGGTGCTTGTCTTTCTCCATACAGACAGCAGCGGTCCATCCAGTACAGTGTCTAGCGCCGGTCCCTCGTCTCCCACCACGGCTGACACCTCCCCACGCTTCAGCTTCAGTGAGAAGATCCCCCTCACCCCTCAGAGCAGCGAGGAGATCCATCCAGCTCCGCACAACACAAGCCAGTGCGTGTCCTCCACATCTGCACTTAGCATTTCTGAATCCAACATCCCTTCCGAGGACACACACCCTTCAATACCATCTCCCATCATGGAGAGACCCAGCGAAATACCAGTGGACGGCACAGACTCTATGTGCCAGTGTGGTGGTGAAACCGAAGAAGCCTGCTCCCGCTCGCCTGATAGTCCACCAATGGAGACTTTCTGTGGGTTGCCTGGATCCCTGCCTGTGCTGCTGGAGCTCAGAGAAAGCAGTTCAGAAGCTGGCTCCAGCGCTCAGACTCCTCTCACTCCTGAAGAGCAAGATGAGTTCTTTGATACCCAAGAGACAGTCGAGATGTGGATGGGGAGTCCGGCGGCTTTGCCTCACCCCGGCACTCCTCTGGAGGTGGGATCTCCACATGTGCATGAGCCTTGAAAAGGCCGAAACTGTGCATCATTAAACCTGTAGTGATCTAGCATGCTCTTAAAAGACCTTCATTAAGTCTCATACGAGTCCAGACATAGAAAAGGAAAAGTGGGATTACCAGGGCTTACATACTGTACAGTAAGGAAATTCTGCTTGTGTGAGCACTATTTTATTCAATTTCTCTATGTGATACTGTGGTGATCATTTCAAGGTGCCTGCGATGTAACCGTTCATTCTTAGGGAATTAAATGCCAGTGATCCGACTTAAGCTGGTACAGTAGATGCACTGAAAATCCAGATTTCATGTTATTATGTTAACATATTATCTTCCTTGTTGTCATTTTTCATCACAGCCTGGTGCGAAAGATATTTTTCTAAGGGATGATGTTTGATACACGCTTGCGTTTAGTGAAGAACTATGACTGCATATATAATAACTTATACAGCTAGATGTATATTAAATAAACGCTAATGGTTTACTATATTTACTATTTGCCAAAGCCTGTTATACCACTGTAATTTATTAAATCATAATAAAATATATAGATATAATAATAATAATAATATACTACATATGTATGTATTTTATAATGAAATGTGGTATACAGTATATTTATGGACTAATAAGCAGCTTATGTTTAACAGTGAGACGGCAAATAAGTAAACGGTCTCATTTTTTATATTTTAGTTTTTATTTTTATAACATACACTGTACCGGCACGGTTTCCGATGATAATGAAGTAGTGGTAGTTATTTTATCAAAGTTATTTCTTTCTTGTAGCATTCACCTCTTCAGTGAAGTACTAATTTTGTATTGTGTCCTCCCCTTTTTGAGTGCAGACAAACGTTTTCTTTCCTGTTGTTTTTATGTCAAACAAGCACATGTTATTTAATAATGGTCAGAGAAATATGCTACTTTAATAAGAATACACTGTACGGTTTACTCTGTTATAAACAAACTGTTTGTGTTTTGGGGAAAAATCCATCGTTTTTGACCTTAATGGTGGATGTTGTTGTTTACTCGGCATGTAGAAGCTGAGGCTATAGATTTCTGACTCTAATCAGATTTTTGGTCATTTTTATGCTACATTTCAAATGTCAGACCTCTAGGATCTAGAGAGAAAAGCATTTCATTTTTACCCTCCGGCACAGTCTGTGATTCTTAGTGTTATGTATTGAACTGACTGAGAACTGTTTGTGTAATAGTTTCATTTGTAATCTGACATAAAGCATCGGCCTCTGCTAGAATCGACAACTCAAATACGTTGTGCTGTTCGGTGCTCTGTATGCAGTCGTAATTAATAGCACTTTGATTTACAGTGTTGAAAATAAAAGTGACTTTGTCTATAGAAAACAAGGTTTACGTTTTTCTTTTAAAGGGCCCATGGCATCAAAATCTGACTTTTTTCATGTTTAAGTGCTATGATTGGTTCCCCAGTGCTTCTATCAACCTAGAAAATGTGAAAAAGATTAACCCAGTAACTTAGTTTTGGTAAACCATTCTCTACAAGCACATGAAAAATAGGTTGTTATAATTCGGCTCTCCTTATGATGTCATAAGGAGCTCTTATTATAATAATACCACCTCTTAATCTGCACTATCCAACCACAGCACTGACATTTAGTGCAGAGAAAAGCACAATTGAGTTTTAATTGCAACAAACCACCATCATTGTGATCAGTCTTTGAATTTCATCATCTCATTTCCATTTTAAAGGACACACCCAAAACAGCACATTTTTGCACACACCTACAAAGTGGCAATTTTAACATGCTATAATAAATTATCTATATGGTATTTTGAGCGAAAACTTCACATATGTGCTCTGGGGACACCAAAGATTTATTTGACATCTTAAAAACGTCTTGTGCCATGGCCCCTTTAACTTTTCTGTATGTGTCTGTTCATGTTCCTGTTTTATTTATGGTGTTAACTATAGATGTCTTGTTCTGTACCTGGGTGTTTCTCACGAAAACTTGGTTTTAAAAATGTCAAGCATGAAAATGTAAAAATTGCTTAAATTTACTTTTTTTCCCACCAGACATTGAAAAACAAAGTCTGGAGTAAATGGGAACATTAATTTAAAAACTTTTACTTATCATTTAACACTTTTTGTAACATAATTTAAAAAATTAGTCCTAAAAAATCTCATTACCGCAACAGTCAGAAAACATCAACACTGACATATTTTCAAAATGACATGACAAACCTGAAAGAACATAATTTGGAGATTCTGCACATGCATTTAAAATCAAAGTATTATGCTTCTATTAATTAAATTAACATTTAATAAGCATCTGTTGTGGTAATGATAATCAAAATGTCGTGTAAGCATTCTGACAAGACAATATTTCAAATTAACTGTAAAAAAATGATCTTATCTGGTAGCCATCTTGAAGTAACTGTTCCATGTGCTTGGTCACTCAAAATCAAACTTTATTAAAATTCTGTATGTGTGCTTAAACTGTTCTCAAAAAGTGTTGCGGAGGATGAGAACATCAGGCATGGACACATCATTTTCCTAATTTTTCTTCATTATTATTATTCATGAATATTCAGTAAATATTTTTTCTGTCATCTAAAGTAGTCTAGCAAAACATCCATTTATTTTTTTCTTAATATTTTTGTGTTAATTTGATTAAATTACAAAATAACGCATGTTCAAACACAGCCGGACACATTGCGGTAATGAGAATTTCAGCAGAAAATGAGATAAAATTTACAATTATAAATTCTTATGTTGAAATCACACATTGTGCAAGGTAGAACACAGTATTGTGTTAATTCTGATGCTTTTTAATGTTACTATATTACACATTTTAAAGCTAAAATCATTAGTGCCGTGGTGTTTCAATGGTTTCGTGAGAATCACCCACCTCATTCTCCTTGTTTTGCATGTTCATTTGTACAAATATAATGTTTCTCTAAAATGGTCAGAATTATCTTCTTCCTTATAAATTTGGCATTTCCATTTGGAGAGTTCAGATGCAAACCGTGTATGTGCGTCTGACATGTTTTCTGGTAAATGACTGTTTATCAGGCTCTTATGATTAGATTCAGTCATTTCACTTTAATGGCAATGAAAAGGTTATTAGTCAGTTATTGAAGTGTCTTATTTTCACAAATGTCATTTTATTGCCATTTAAAGGAAAACACCATGTTTTTACCTCAACTTAGGGCGAATGAATACTTACTTTTTTCAATGCGTGCACTTTTAATCGTTGCGCAGCGCGTTGTGAATGTGTTGGAGTTTGGCCTAGCCCCATTCATTTCTTGGGATCCAGGCAGAGATGAGTTTGGAAGCCACCGAGCACTTCAGTGTTTTCCCTATTTGGATACTGTTACATGAGTAGTTACACGAGTAAGTATGGTGGCACAAAATAAAACATGACGATTTTTTAAGTGGATAAAAATGAGAACTATATTGTATGGCGGAAGAGCACTTAGTTTGCAGCACTTTGACTCTGACGCAGTAGCATCGTCACTCCTGTGAACTCATCTCATCTTGCTCAAACTTCCAAAGTTGGGAGTGATGATGTTGCTGCGCTGGAGCCAAACACTGAAAGGAGGGATTCATTCAATTTGCTCAATTTTTAAGGTAAGTGGTCGCAATCAATTTATTTAAGCTACATTTAAACAAAAGTTTTTTGTTTTGTTTTTTCAATTTTTTTTGTTTAAATGTAGCTTAAATAAATTCATTGTGACCACTTACCTTAAAAAAATTTGTAAATTGAATGAATCATTTTTTTCAGTAAAGTGCTGCAAACTAAGTGCTCTTCCGCCATTCAATATAGTTCTCATTTTATATCAGCTTAAAAAAAATCACTACATTATTTTTATTTTGTGCCACCATACTTAAAGCCGCTCTATGCAATTCGGCGTTTTTGTTAAATACTTGCAACTGTCGTAATTTCCCACTCTAGTACTCCAAAGATAATGACCAGGTAATGTTTCACAATTTCATACAAATATTAGGCTACTGCATAGTCTACTAAACTACAGATGATGGTAATAGGATAATAAGAAGTTTATTCCAAGTGTAGAGTGCATATAATAATAAAATACCACGTTTGCTAGCTTATAATGTTTTAACATGATTGCAGCTAAATCACAAGTAAACATTACAAAATGTCATGACAAAGTTAATTGTGGACGTTGCATTATCTCATAACATTGTTCGTTATAATGTCACTATACATGATTATTGCTATTTATCATAATAGTTTGCCTCTGGGCTTATTTATGTCCTGATAATTATGTGAGATATTGACAACTGTTGTTATGATAATCGCATGACATACTACAAGCATGCGCAACAACATACAACAAAGACCGCAAACAAGTTTACAAATGAGAGATTTACTTACTAGTCCATCAACAAGATCGCCAGATTAGCATCCCTCCAGTGCTGTCTTTTAGCTCACACCAACGAGTAAAAACCTGACCGAGTGGGAGTCGAACAAGCCTAACGTGTGTGACGTCGTTGCCGTAAAGCAAGTCGTGATTCTCGCGAGATTTGTCAGGGGTGGTTCTCTCAAGCTTGCATTGCTGGTTTTGGTAGCGGCGTTCTCCCCGAGCTTCTACAGGAGGATGATTCGCCTTACTATGACTTTGTTTACCACCGAAATAACTTTGAAGCTGTTATATTAAGGTAAAATAACTGCATAGTGTGTCTTTAACTACTCATGTAACAGTCTTTAAATAGGAAAACATGGAAGTGTTTGGTGGCTTCTGGAGTCATCTCTTTTTGGATCCTGGGGAATGAGTGGAGCTGGGCTAGGTGCTGGCCCATTTAGGACGCGCTGTGCAGCGATGGGGTGCACGCGTTGAAAAAAGTTATGTATGTGTTTATTTGTCTAAGTTGAGGTAAGAACATAGTAAAATATTGAAAAACTGTGGTGTTTTTCTTTAACAAATTGACTGTCGTTCACTGGAAAAAACTCTAAAGTACATTTAAGCTTTTTTGTCAAAAATCTCCACTTCTTTGAACAAGACATGGTAAACAGTTGCAAAATCACCAAAGATGCAACTAGAAACATTGCAAATGATGAAATTCAGATTTCAAAATGTAAAAATGACACATTAAAGCACACAATAGCGGGTCCAAGTACTCACAAGGGACCCAAGTTTGAATGTGATCTACGGACTACGGATGTGGCTAGAAGGGATACAGCAAATGCCAAAATCTTGTGAAATCTCACTGGATGAGCATTGTTTTTATCCTAATCCGAACCTATACTAGACCCAACATCTTGCAAGATTTCAGCCGTAGCTGTATCCCTTTTAGCCAAAACTGTGATCCACGGTCGTTTCACATCCATCTTCCATGCACTTTGAGGATTTTGGCTTTGGCCAACAAACCAGTATTTCTGAAGGGCCTGAGACCAGGATTAAGCAGAATTGAAGCGAAAGTATTTGATGAACGTAAAACGTGCCGAGAGCATTTGCTTAATTAATGTAATCGCATTTTCTTTTAAAAAGGTGGTGTTTGGATTTGAGCTCCTAATTACTAATTATTCATATATTAAATTATTCTTATATACCATTCACTGATTGTTGTTATATATGTGCACTGTAAAAAATTATTTGCTGCCCTAAATGTTTTTGTTTAATTAACTCAGATCTACAACTTGCTATTATTTATCATGCCAACAGATGAGTTGCTACAACGTATAAAATGTAGTTAAAATAAGTCAACTTCATTAAATAAGTAATAACAACTCATCTTTAGTCAAGACAAATAATAGTAAGGTAAATTGACTTGGAAAAAAATAGGCAGCAAAGAATTTTTTAGTGTGCATGCTTATACTTGCATATGCATAAGTAGCTCTTACAGTTGTTTGTTCTCATCTTCTGGTTTTGAAGTGTAAAAGGTTGGCATGACAACAAGGTTCTTATCATTTATCATGTTGAGAGCTGTCCTTTTGTCAATTACAACTGCCTAAAAATAAAAGCTGCTGCAGTACAGATTACACAGCTATCAAATATACATACATGTGCAGTTTATTTCCACAAGCAGCTGTTATACAAAATGTATATATTTCCATGTGACTGGTATCACAGGACAGTGGGGTATTGTGACAGTGGGGTATTGTTACCAAAGTCCACTGCTGTGCCAAGCACTGCATTTGGTTTTCTTAAACACAAGGACATTGTTAATTTCTGTTACTGTTCTCACAGAACAGACAGGGAGGAGAGAGAAGATGCAGGGCACAGATATCAAGCATGTGACCGAGACAGTGATGTCATAGGTCATGTGAATTCAGCTGTTTTTTTTTTACTGTCGAATCCCAACACTGGAGAAGTGCTGCAATACACTGCTGTTATTTTCTCAAATCTTTAAATAATCACACATTACCCATATTTATACAAATATATAAAACAATTTTTTCCTTAACAATTTAACTGTCCAAATGAATGATCTTTCCACTGCAGTTAATAAATCTTAAAGTCCCTGATTGTGAATGTTAATTGTAAATCTAATTCCTCTAGATTTTGTCAATTACATTTAAGTCTTCATCTCAGACTCTTGCAGATTACAGTATTATATAACTACTGTTAAAATGTTTGGCATATGAACAGATATAAATAAATATATTGTCCAAGAATACTCTGAAAATATTGGTTTGTTTTCAGCATCTAAAGGGACAAACCCAGCTTTTGGGTTAAATTAACATAGAATATTTTTGGATTTTTTTGTTAAGTTTTTTTAAAGGTGCAGTGTGTAGATTTTAGCAACATCTAGCAGTGAGACTATGAATTGCAACCAACGGCTCAGTCCACCATTCACCGAAACGCATAGAGAAGCTACGGTAGCCACCACCGGACAAACATGTTGTTGTTTAAGGGGCTGTCCACACGGAGATGCGTATCACTGTATATGTATAAATTTGTTATCGTATTGGCGTTTCATCCACACGGATCCGCTATTTTTTGAAACCGGGTTTTAAAGTGGATAAATCTGAAACCGACACCCTTGCGGTTTCGTCTGTACAGCCAATCCGTATATTTTGTGAAGCGAAAACGTCATCACATCACGTGTCGGAAGCGTCACAAATAACAGCAACAACAATAACGGCGGACTACGTGATTGTGTTCGTGCTACAGAAGCTACTAAAGCCTACTAGCTTTATTACAGCAAAATCTATTGCTTCTATGCAATTGTGGTGACCAACAAGCGATAATGGACAACACCATACGTTGGTTATGCGCATGCTCAAAGTCTTCTTCTCCGTGTATAGTGTATATCTGTGGCAGAATTACAGCGCCCCATACTGGTCCGGCATATATACTACACCGCTTTCAGTCGGTTTCAGTGGTTTCGTGTTTACGGATTATTTTTTTAGAGCAAGGAAAAAAATGATCGGATAGGGAATGCACCGGCTTCGTGTGGACATAGCCTAAGTCAAAGTACAGTAGTGACAAATCGCACTCTAAAGAGAAGTTTGTCCATTTAGGGCTATTGTAGAAACATGGCAGCACAAAATGGCATCATTCATGTAAAAGGACCCGCGGTGCATGTAGATAAAAATGACTCATTCTTAGGTAATAAACACATTAAGTAAGGTCTTTATTGCATTTCTGTCAAAAGATCCTTCTAAATGTAACACACTGCACCTTTAAACAACCAAGAACAGGTTGGGTTAGTCTCTTTTTGACACAACACTGGGTTGAAAATAACCCAGCATTTTTAGAGTATATGATGGCTGCCCCTTTCTAAGTTTAACTCTAATTAACATGCATTAAGTACATTTGATTTTTACTTGTAATTTTGTCAGAAATTATTGCAATTACAACGGAATCTTTAAAGCAACACCTTTTTACCTTAAAATAACGTTTCCAAAAAAAGTTCAGTCGTTCATCCACTCGAAACAGGGTGAATGGCACTTTCACATTCGCTTGGCAAAACCGCACTAAAGAAGTTTCCAACCGTCGGGTCGCGGCTCTGTAGTTCGAGTGAAAACTACAAAAACTTGCTTACGGCATACCTACAATCCAATCAGAGCCAGTTATGCTGCAGTATTTACGACAGTGGTAATGGACAATTCCGCTTTTAACCTTTAGGGGGTGCAAAGAGCAAAAACTCTTTAGTGTTGCTTTAATCTCAGCATTTAATGACTCATTGACCACTGACTCCGATCAAGTATGTTTTCCCTTACATATTTTATTAGTGATTATCATGTTAACTCTACAACATATCAGTAGACACTCATTTAGCCTAAAGAAAGATACAGAGTATTGCACATAAAAAAAAGAAAGCAATACAAATCAAAAGTCAATGAGAAAATGAGAAACCTGAAAAAGAAATCCAAGTACGTCATTTAACAACACCGCACGCTGGAAATGATAGCGCAGCCTGCTAATATGTGCCTTTCAGTACAACTGAGACAAATAGCATCTAAATAGATATGTTTAAAATAGTACTTTATTTAATTTAACTATGAACTATTACATACAAGTTTAAACTCAAGATCACATGCAGTACATTGCTAGGCTCAATGGAATGCTATATTTCAAAGATCTGATGCTATATTAAACTCATAGCTCATAACTAAGGGATGTTTTGCACAGCACATCATAATGAAGTTATCATATATATATATTTTTAAACATTTAGTCTTTAAAAAGAAAAGATAATCACAGAGACACATACAAATTTTGAATATAAAATGCGATCAGTGAACTAGTCACTTGATCTGGCAGTCTGCAGTCTGGTATTTGTTTGTTTATTTGTGTGTGTTTCATTCTGTGGTAATGCAAAGTCACATCTGGGTTTCACCATGACAGGCAGAACATCCAAATAACCAGTAGCTCAAAAGTTACTGCACCTTAAAATTATTCGAGGCAACTATTGACTGATCATCCTTGTACGTATTAACCTTATAGAAAGCAAAAAGGACAATGCTGAACCATTTGTGTATTTTGTAACCTTGTCTAGACATAAATACCATTTCCAAAGACATTCAATAAAACTGAACAATTAAATCAAATAAACAAGACTATGAATCAAGCAAAACTGAGGAAAAAATAAAACAATATATTTAATCAAGTGTGACAAATAAGATTGAGCTTTAATTTACAACCTTCCTTTCAAAATTAAGGAGTTGATTTTGAGCCGAGCACCTAAAAGCATAGCAGTACTTAAATGCATGTTCAGCATTTAGCTTATGGTAACATACATGCAGTGCATACTCTTCACAAATAGTCATCAATCAAGTATTCTTCATCCCTCACTATAATTGATATTGTGCACCCCGTCACTAATAATTATTTTATTCCTCTAATTGAAGCCTTTATTGTTATTCTTATATTGACTGAAACTACAATTAGTGAGAATTATGAGCGTTTGCAATAGCGTGAGCTTAAAACGAACAAAAAACTCTTTTGTATAAGCTTTAAGTGCAATTTTCATATAGCAGTTTACATCTGAAATACATCTTTCACCTCTTTCTAATACGTAACCCTATGCAAAATGTAAACATGGCAAGACGTCCGTACATACATTTCAAAGATTTTCAGAAAGTCAGTCATTCACTGAACACCATGCATTTCTATTGCCAGCAAATTTGGTTTGAATATCTCAGTCATTTCCATTATTTTACAGTCATCACTGTAAGGCTCTTACACTTAGTCATATATACATTGTTTAATCAACTAGGGATAATCTTAACAATTATTTCCATTTTGATGCTCAAAGTATAATAAAATCAGAGATCTCTTTGAACTTAAACAAACAAAAAATAATCAAACTTTCTCAACATACACTTTATACATTATTTCATGATAAAAATAAAATTTGACTCCAATACCTTTCCATCATTTCGCCCATTCTAAACGGGTATTTGTACAACAAAATGATTCCTCTTTAGTCCTTTTCAGCATTCAGATCTTAAAATTTCTAATGGTTTTGTGGATGCTGTTCTTATTCTGCTATACTTTTTCAAGTTCAAAGCATTAATCTCTGAGTGCAGGAATGTAATACAATTTTGTAAAATTATTTTAAATAATAAATTATTCTGGCACCCAGGTATTTGCTGATATCACTCATGAAGTATATAATCTCTGTGCCCTTAGCACATGTTTGGTAACTTGATTCATAGATCATTATAAAATGCACAAAGTGTTTGTGTGTGTGTCAGATAATGTTGTACGATGCATGTTAGTAACTGTAAAATAAAAAGAAAATTATAATTAAAAAAATTAGCAGTGGTCCTTTTGTTTAAAACGAAGTAAAGAGGTACACTTGTGCTTTTGTTAAATATCATTGTAAACAAGGATATATAGTTATGTTTGTATCGAAAAGTTTAATCCAAAAACCGAAATCTGAGGGTTAAGAATTCTAGTTTCTCCATTTGTTTGTTTATGTATGTGTTGTACAACTTAAAGGGAAAAGCCATCCTGAAAAGTATACAGAAAAAGGCACATCTTCCTTCTGTTCTCTTGTTCTAAACTATGAAACGATAATCAATGCTTATACCATTTAATTGGGTTTGAACATCAAAGGGTTAAAAATCTAAAAAAAACATTATTAAGGCTATAATGGACCTTTTGAGAGTAAAGATGTGAACCTGGGAGCCGTGTTGAATTTAGAACTCTATTTTGCAGGCTGGGAATGACTCGTCCTGCATCACTACTGTGCTGCTGCTGGCCAGGACCATGATGTTTAGCTCCTGTTGTTTCTCATGGGTCTGTTGGTACCACTCACGAGTCACTTCTGTGTCATGAGTAGGTATTAACGTTACCTAAAAATAAGACGGAGTCGAACATTTATACTAGTGTATAGTATGGTATGGCATAGCAAAGAGTTAACAGTTTAACAAATACCTGTAGATTGGTTCCCCATTGTGCCTTTCCTTCAAGCAAGGCATCTAGTACACTACGGCTTGGCTCTCCGCTGCTGGAGTCATTTCCACTCACGACATAATATGCAGAACGAATACGCTTGAAGAATTCCTGATCTACATTTTTAGCACTGCAGTGGTTGGGAATGTAGGCCAGATCCACATAGATAGGAGGGCCTGGTGGGACAGCGGCACTTGATTTAGCTGAAACTGATACAGAATACAAGATGTCAGTCAACTGTATTTCGTTTGAATTGGCTTACTCAAATATTTATGTTTATACCTGCACTGTTCTTTAGACCATTGACAAGGCCTTTGCCCGTGTTGTGGCTTGACCTTGACAGATCGTCCTCCATGTCCTTCTTCTTCAGTGAGGAAGAGGGGTCCTTGGACCTCCTAGCAGGAGATGAGGACTTTGTTTTACCTAATTTACGTAGACCCTTTGTTTTGGGTTCTTTCTTGGCTGATTTGTCTGTTAGGCTTGAGAGAGCGTCAGGATCTACCATACACACATCAGGACGAGGGGGGTAAGGGGCAGGGTCCATCATTGGTGATGGGAAGGGATCATTATCTTTGTCAGGTGACCTAGATGAGTACTGTTTTCCACCAAAGGCTCCAGATGATTTATCTACAGGGAGGTAGTCTGCATCTTCATCTGAGTCAACGTTCCCTTCTGCTGTGACTGAGGGACACTCTTCTGTTCCTGGAGGAACGTCTGAATCTGACTGGGAATGTAATGGTTCACTGATAGAGGTTGGAGGAGTGTCCTCCCCACTGGCACTAATCCCAGCGGCCATGGCTCCAGAGAGGTGCTGTAATTTGTTGTCTTCACCGTGATGACTGTGAGATTGTTGTTTATAAGATCTTATCTTCTCATAAGGCTGTTGTTGATCAGATCCTTGGCTTCTCTGATCTTCATTCTCCTCATCACTTGAAAGTTGACATAAGCTTGGATTGATGAAGGATGGTGATGTGTCTCCTCTCCTCTGCTTATACTCATTGGAGGAATAACCTGGTGAAGCTTTGGAGGAGTGTGGACGAATGCCAACATCCGAAGGATGGTCAAAATCATCTTCATGCCTGCTTGGGTTGTCTGTATAATAGGAGGATTGGAAAGGTTGGTCTGTAGATGAAAGAGAAATAGGACGTGGCGGGTGCTCTGGCTCTGTTTCTTCTTCTTCTTCATACTCATCTTCATGACGATAATGAGGCGGGGAGGCCCCTGGGCATACATCTCGTTGCTGCTGCTTTTCCCATTCATTGGGGCTTCTAATTGCTTTTATGTCAAATTCTTTGCTCTTCATCTCTGTTTTTGAGAGGCCTATTTCCATCTTGCTGATTCCACTAAAACTCTGTGGTGCACTCATGCTGACTTCTGCAGGCCCATTTGTTGTGTCTGGTTTTACAGGTTCAGGGAAAGAGGAAGTGTATGAGGTAAGCACATGTGAAGTAGGAGTTCCTCCTATACCAGAAGACGTGTCCAATGGCAGTTTCTCACTCAAGGAAAAGCTGGCATCTTTCTTATCTGCTTGGGATGTCAGTGGAGATCTTTGGTACTGTAGTTTGTCATGTTCAGTTTCATCCATATAATCATCCTCCTCTTCACTACTCTCAGTGTCTTCATAGTACTGCTTTTCAGGGGCCTCATAATGAAATGTTGATGAAGCACTATAAAGACCTTCAGGAATGGAGTCTTTCTTTGCTGCCTGAGGAAGAGAAGACAATCCAGTTGCCCCAAATTCAGCTTGTAATCTTGAGTCATCATCCCACTCTGGCTTGTAAAAGCACTGACCCTGTGGACCTTGATCTAAAGTAGTGCTTGTAGAGTCTTTCTTATCACCTATACAAGTACCAGTTTGTGGAGGGAAAGATTTGTTTTCCTCAAATGGTGATAATGGTGAGAACCTTGCAAGGCTAGAGGTGGATTCAGCTGTTGTGGTGGCAGGTGTCAACTTTTCGGAAACTTCTAAATATTCATCCTTAACCTGCCCACCAGAACTAGAGAACGGTGATTCCATTCCTGGTGAGTGTTCATCTTTGAAAGAGGAATACTCAAAGCCAGTACTGGCTGCAGTCTCTAACTCATCTCCAAACTGGCGACTGGTAGAAAGAGATGCTGAGGCTGAAGACGAATGACTGTAGGAAGAAGAAGAGGAGTATGCTGTTGCTGACATAGTAGTATAACTTAAACCCAATACAACAGAGTCATCTGTTTTCTTCTCTAGTGCATCTGGTGTCTTTTGCCTATCAAACTGAACCTCTTTGCTTTCATAGTGATATTTATCATCTACAGGCTTCTCTGACAAGGGCAAATATGACTGAACGTCTTCTCCAACAAAGCCATCTTTCTTCTCACTGGAGGAATGTGAAAATGTAGCAGAGTCCATAACATGACTTTCTGTAGGCAAAGATGAAGCGTCTCCTGTAGCAGCGTGCAGTGAATCCTTGGGACCCTCATGGCTTAAAGTGGATTCAAATGTTGATGAATCTAGATGCTTACCATAAGTGCCAGAGCCAAAGCTGTAGTCATGTGTAATGAAGTCTGTCTTTTCATCCTGGAATTGAGTAGGTACAGTGCAGGTGATACTACTCAGTGGGCTCTTGGGATCTTTCTCTGGTCTGTCTTTGGCTCCTTTCTCAGTGTCATTATCACTTACATGCTCGCCATACTCATAAACATCATCCTCATCCTCGTCGTCTTCCTCCTCATCTTCATCCTCTTCATCCTCATCTTCGTCTTCTCCATCAGCAAGCATCTTCAAGTCTTCAGCTATTGATTTTTTTGTGCAAACTGCAGATTGGCCAACTGCAGAACTGGTACTTTTATAATCAGAGATGAAGCTGTCATTTGCATAATGGCCCGATTGTTGTTCACCAGCTTCTACCACCACACCTGAATCAGGCTTTTCAAATTTAAATGAAAATGGGTCTCTATCCTCTGAAATAGAATAAGAGGTTTCCTCCTGTTCAGCTTTATTTATATTCTCAGAGAACGTTCCTTGAGGCATGTCCTTAAACATTGGTGGCTCAAAGATACCTTGCATTTCGCTATGTAATGCTGATGATATTTCCATTTCATGTGATGCTTTAATGTCTGGAATCTTCCCAGTGGACGTATCCATGCTATTGCCTTTCCCAGTTGTCTTTACAGCAACATCTGTATCCTCAAATGTGTTATCTGGTGGCAAATTAGGAGAGTATGAATCGACTGAACTTGATTTACTGTCGTATACATCAGAGTATGTAAAGCTCTTCCCAACATAGGGTGTATCTTGCCTAACCACTCTTTCAGAATCCCCTTTGAGGCCTTTGTCACAATCAGGGAGGGAATACAAGTTAAAGTGAACAGCTTTATCGCTCTCTTTAGAGATCACTTCTGGGTCATCTATCTCTGAGAATGAGACATCTTTTTTGCCTTGGTCTGCTGAAGTAGAATCTAACATGCTCTGAGGGGCTTTTACACTTGAGTAAGTACCATCCTCGGTTTCACTTTCATCTTCCTCTCCTGAGCTTAGCATCTGGGTTTTGTGCTCTTCACCCAAGTAGGTTGAAAATTGTGCATTATTTTCCATATCCACTGCTGTACAGGTGGGTTCTTCATCAAGAAAAGTGCTCTCTCTCTCCTCTTTGTATTTGGTTTTACTACACACTTTATACTTTTCCTCTTCTTCATCTGAGTCATATATTTGTTCCTTTGTGCTAAGGAATTCCTTTTTGAAAGGATCTACCTCTTCGTCAATTATTATTACAGGTTTGTTGTCAGCAGGAGCATCATGAGTCAAATACTTCTGAAATTCTGCAGATTCTTTGTCAGGTTTGTCTACTATGTCCACACTTAATGGCTTTTGTGTCCTTTCCTCAGTTGGAGAGTAGCTACTGCTGGTAGGTCCTGATTGTGTGGGTGAGGCTAATTTCATAGTGCTGTCATCTGGGCTGAGACATCTTTCTTCACTCTCTGAAACAACACTTTTCTCTGGGGTGTAAGGCAAATGTGGTGTGAAGGACAAACTTTGGTCGGATGCACCTAATTTAGGCTCATCTTTAGACAGTGAGACCTTTTCATCTTTGTCTTGTGTACCAGAATACATCACAGGGGAAGAAAGAGGCGCCACTGATGCTGGAGCTTTTTCAGGAACATTCTCCTTTTCTTGGAGCATGGCAGCACATGCATAACCCTCATGGAGCTTTCCAAGTGGCATGTCAACATTCGGTGTCTGATCCTCATCCTCTTCCTCATCATCTTCATCCTCATAATTTGTGTGAGTTGCTGTCTTCCCAGTAGTTTCCATTTCTGGCACAATGGGTAGACATTCCTCTGAAGGTGGAGATTTAAAACATTTGTCCTCCTCTAATGAAGAGGTTGGAGAAATAGTTCCAGCTGAGTGAAGGTACTCTTTTCCTTGGGTGGCATCTGTCTGTCTGGATGATGGTATGCTATTTACAGTGTCCAAAAATAAAGAGCTTTTTCCTGCTTCTTCAGTAGGTGGTGCTGTGACAGATGCTATAGACTGATCTTCAGTAACAGATGTTGCAAAAGATGATAGCTTGTCATATTCAGTGATTGATGTGGCTGATGATATATGTTCTTCTTCAGCTAACGGAGCTGCCACTATATTGGTTGCATAAGCAGACAAAACTGGCTCTT
Source organism: Misgurnus anguillicaudatus (assembly GCF_027580225.2). NCBI lineage: Eukaryota > Metazoa > Chordata > Actinopteri > Cypriniformes > Cobitidae > Misgurnus > Misgurnus anguillicaudatus. Next base: position 46,059,833 of record NC_073357.2, on the reverse strand, counting down.
GGTCTACTGCAAATCCTTTTGATGATAACTCAGAAGCAACAGATATGGTTGGTGGTTTCATACCATGGATGGTTTCAAAAGTTCCTGGTTCATCAGGAACAGAGATGTCACAAGAGCTGACGTCATATTGAAGATGTGGAATTCTGTCTTCTGGCTCCTCAATAATCTCCTCATCAGATATGGTCTGCTCGGTCTCAGAGTAACCTGGAATGGTCTCATCTTGGATGAAAGAAATGTGCTCTGCAGCACCTACGGATTTGGCAGATTTCATGTCAGTCTGTGTTGTCTCCCAGTCCTTCCCCAGTTTTTCTTTCTTGGCCTCATCTGATTTGTACTTGAGCTCCTCTTCATGTACTATACCCTCTGCGTCCTCTAGCTCTGCTTTCTCAATCACATCCTCATCCTCCTCACTGTCACTCTTTTTGGGTGTGATTTTAAATTCCTTTTCTTCATCTTTTGCTTTTTCTTGCCAGCTTTTGTCATCTACACTCTCCGTAGAGTCTGTTTTAGCACTTTTCAGTTTTGTGGTAAATTCATCTTCTATGTCATCTTCTGTAGCAGCACCTTCTTCCTCAAATCTATCAACAGTTTTAGAGGGGGGTTCACCTGTTGTTACTCCATACGATACCCTCTCTTCGTGAGGGGATTCTGTCTCAACATCCGTTGTGGTTAATCCCTCGTCAGGAGATTCAATGTGAGGGACAACAGCGTCAACTGAAGACTGAAGAGTTGAAAAAATTTTGCTCTCTGTGGGCTTGGAAAGCTCCTCTTCCAGTCGCAAGGCTTCAAAATCCTTGGTAAGATCCTCTGGGGAGGAGACTAAGGACCTTTCACTCCCTTGTTTCTCTAGTGAAGCTTGCTTGGCAGCCGGCCTGTTTTCTTGCTCTTTCACAGCTTTAGTTTTTTCTACTTTAGGCTTTACTTGAACCTTAGCTTTGTTCAGAGTCTTTCTGACCTCAGGGGTGAAAGGCTTTAAGTCAGGTTTAGTAATTTTTCTCAGTTCTGTCTTAGGTTTTTCTTTTTTCTTCTCCTCTTTAATTTTGGGTTCTTTTTTAACCAAGTTCTCTTTTTTGACATCTATCTTTTCTTTCTTTGGATCTTTCTTTTCTTGATCTTTCTTCTCCTCTTTGGCAACCTTCTCCTTGATATTTTTTTTAGGAGATTTTTCCTTCTGCAGTTTCTTTTTTTCTTGGTTAACTGAATCAGGAGACAATGTCTTGGGTTTCAGTGTTTTTGGAGCTTTAACATTCTCTTTAATTTTCTTCTCTTTCTTTTCAACTTTGCTCTCCTTCACTGAGTCGCTCTTTGACTCAATGTCTTCATTTGCCTCCTTCTTGCTTGCTTTTGTAGTGGGCGACATTTTAGGGGAGGATTTAAGACTTTCTTTGCTACTTGTACTCAGCCTCATCTTACTTTGTTTGATCAGTGGAGGTGGAGCTCCAGATGACATGTCCTTCTGAGTGGCTACTGGATATCGCAAGAAATCGAGATGCCTCAGCTTTTCCAGACCCTCAAATATCTTGTTTTGTGGGGCATTTCCCGGAAATAAGACCCTGACAATTTTTTCAGATGGACTGGCAGGTACCCACACAACCAGAGCCGTTACCGATGTGAGGTAAGGAACAGAAATCTCACCTTCTTTGCCATTGGCCAGAACAATCCCAGTCTTTGCTTTACTGTTACCAGCCCACTTTTGCATGAAGAATTGCATTTCTTTACTGTCCTTTAGAGGATTTAGAACATACATGTCTAGTTTGCCAACACCCAACTTGTGAAAAAGTGTTAAAGGCTCAATTGTGTTGCTCACAACTCTATATAAAGGTTCAGGTTTGATGCCCAGTTTCTGAAGGTATTGCAATGTGAGAGAGGCCTCCTCAATGCTCCTTTTTGCTTTTAGTGTGGTTTCAGGCATCTTTAGCTTCTCGGGAACATTAAAGAACACAACGCCAAGTTCTGGTGAGATCAGGTTTTTCATCCAGTCTCCAAAGGCAGTTGAACCATGGGTCTTCTCTTCTTCCTGCTCCGCAATTTTTCTCTGTAACAGTCCGTTGATGCCAGCAAGATTATCTGCTCCTATATGAGTAAGGAGAACAGAATCAATCCTATCCAAATGTCTGACTAGCTTCCAAAAGCAAGATTTTCTGTCCGATCCACCGTCAATCAAAATATTGAACCCATTAACTGCAAACAAAGCAGAGTCTCCCCGTCCTCCAGGAAAGATGTAGCAGCATGGCTTGGACAACTTGAGGAACCCTCCTGAGGTCGGTGGTTCCAGAAGCTCAAGAGGAGAGACAACGTCCACTGTCTCAGAGACATATTCTGTGAACTCGGTCACACCTTCCATCTCAGCCAGCACAGGCTCAGGGTTCACTCTATACACCAGTAGGCTCTGCTCCTGTTCACACCCTAGGGAGCTCCAGCCTCCCTCTTCTTTACAGGACACAGTCAAACAGGCTTTCTGAGTTTCAGATGGCTGGTTCAAGAGATCTTTAATCTATAAAAATATAAAAAAATCTCCTTTTAAATAAGAAATATGGCACTAAAAATACAATTTGGATCTGTTAAAAGTGCAGTAGTCACTTACCCTACGACTTGAGATAATGTCAGAGAATTGTTTCCAGCCAAACACTCCACTTTGCAAGATCACGTCTCCACCCTGATTAGTACTCTGTCCACTTATGACCAACAACTTATGTCCTGCTGAGTCACAGAGCAGTGATCTGATCTACAAAAATGAAAGAAGAGAGAGTGCATTTATAAAATTAAAACTGAATATCTTGCATAGTTATACTGTTAAATGCAAATAAAATTGACTTGATAGAAGCCGGGACAGTAGCAGAAAAATATTACCTCTATATTAATATTCTCCTCAGATGGATTCACTAATACGACAGTCTCAAGAACATCACTCTTGTACTGCAAAAGTCTTTGTCCTACAAAAGAAGTTTAGGATAGTTAAAAGACTATAAAATGATTGAAATGCACAAAAATGTCATCCAATTTTTTGTGCTATTAGTATATTTAGGGCATATTTGTTGAAAATACAACTCATTCATAAATTTTCTGTCCTATATTGAGAATAATTAAAGTGAAAAGGTTGCACCATATGTGAGATGGTGCCGTCACTGCCTCTTTGCATTGCCTTTGTTTTATCACTGTCTTTGTTACCTCCTGTTGCTGTGCAGGAGTACTCTAATCCTGTGAAAGCAGTCTTCTTAATTCCATGCAATCAAAACAATATTGCAAAGCTGCTGCAAGCAAATCTATTGGCTGTTGCCATGGGGACAGTGAGCTGGCGATTGCCGGCAGACGCGTTACACTGACCCAGTCTTGATTCTGCGCGACGCATTGCAGCATTTCTGAAAAGACTGAAAAAATCCCCCTAGCTGAAAATATAAATGCAAGCAGCTCCCAGTTATAACATACAAACCAATGTATGACCCAGTGGATTATTCGGCTATATTAAGCAGAAACCCCTCATTGGCTGGTTAAACAGCTGCAGATCTTTCTATAGTATCTATAGGAGCATCTTCACAGCAGTGAGAAAGGAACAAGGGTGTTCAGACTTAAAAAGCAGATTGATGATTTGCTTGTGGTTTTTACACACGTCACAGCTTCTTAACAAATGTGTGTGTTCAGGTTCTGAAAACCTTACATTATCAAATAATATTTTAATTCAAAGCAAACTGCTGGAAAAATAAAGATATGGTGAATAGAATAGGGGAAAGAATGAAAGAAATAATAAAAAATAAAAAGATTCCTAAACTGTATAACATATTATAGTTAATAACTGTACAGTCAGTCACTAACCCACAAACTCTTCTCATGGCATCACAGGAGATGAAAATCCACAACAACCTGGTAATATAATTTTTTATAAAAATTTGGCTCACAATATCATAATATTGTGATTCATTAGTTTTTTGTATAATTAATATGTATAATATTGCAGTCCAGTTTTTATCTTTCATGTGCACTGTAATTTAATATTTTAAGCATGTTCTGTGTTCATATTTTCTTTTTGGGCTGCATGATAAATCTCATGTGATTGTCATGCATATCTCGTCAGGAAAGCCGGTTCCTTGAATAGTAGTAAATCGCCATCACCTGCTTTCAGATGGAGAGGCACAAAGCTGTAGTTCACTGACAATCAGGGCAATTTCAGTTTCATTACCGGGGACGTATCACCTGTGATAATGAATGCAATACTTATTTTCGTTCTTTTAAAATAGACTACCCTTTACGATGTAAGTTAAGTAATTACTGGAAAAAAATAATGAGAAAAAAAATTAAAGACCTTGATACTTGTCAGAATATCAATATAATATCGCAAATTTTTTGTTGATAATGCATGTCTAGGTTAAAATCAGCAGAAAAAACTGCTCGTATAGGCTATTTAATTCCAAATAAATTAAGCTCTTTACTTGGTCAGGTTTGACCCTTCAGATAGTTGTCATCCTTTTGATATCCTTTCCTATTGAGTCAACAGTGGGACTAATCTTTGTGTACTGTTACAAGATGTTTTGGGACAGCTGTCAACATGACCTTCAGATTTGCATTCAATTCGTGATGGACAAGAGATAATATTGTGAAGCTAAACCAAGCGGCATGGTCTCCTGTGACATTGTGCATATGGATGATATGGGTGGCCATATTTTACACACCTTTACATTACTGCCATTAAAGTAATTCATTCTTATAAATTCATATTATGACAACAACCCAGAATTTTGAGTTCCCAACATCCCAACGTGTTGGGTTCATACCTTTTTGACCCAGTGCAGGGTGTACATTAAATCCTCCTCTAGGCATGGGCCGGTATAAGATTCTGGTGGTATAATAACCTTTCGCAAAAATACAACGGTTTCAAGGTGTTGCGGTATTGCCATTGCAATACTAAAATGTGTTATTTTCAAATGCCAGGGAAAAAAAGCCTTTAAATTATAATATGCTTTCAAAAAAACATATAATATTTTAATAATGTAAACATCAAATTAATCACATGACTTAATGATTCAATTAATTTTGTATAAACACAGCTCATACCTTGGAGACGGTATCACAGAACATTTTAGTGGTTTTGAAACCTTGACTGTTTAAAACCTCGGTATACCTTGAAACCGGTAACCAGCCCATGCCTATCCTCCTCCATAGTCATTAAGTCCAGAAGTAAACACTAAACAGTTAACCAACTTGGACCATTAAGAGTTTTGCTTCAAAGCAGATTTATAATTTGAGGTAAAGAAAAAAAAATGGCTGATACAGTACATGAATTCTGCTGAAGATATGCAGTAAATTAGGTTAAGAAAAGATACATTAATCAGGTCACTACAGTAAACATATGCTCTGCTTGTTCTGGGGTAATGAAAATAATGGCATTCTGTTATTTCAGAGCTAGAGAAAGATAAACAACATATTGCACAAAAATAACAAAGACAAATCCTTTTATTTCAGGGAAATTTAAATCCATTGAAGGTTTTATGTTTTTAAACCATGCACACACACATTTCCAATAGTAGCTCACCAGATGGTGTCTAAAATTAGCTAATTCACTATAACCAAGTCACCCGAGAATGTAAAACACTGACAAATGGAGTCAAATGTATTTTACACTTGCTGAGACTAAGTTGGTCACAGTCTAAGATCTTTAATCTATGCATTTTAAGCTTTACATTAAATTTTGACTTTTGGGATTACACTCTAAAAATATCAGATGGAGTTACTTTCGACCCAGAATTAGGTCAAAAGGAGACGAACCCATGCTGGGTTGTTTGATTTTATCCATTGTTGGGTCAAATATAAACATTTTCTGGGTTATTTTAAACCAACAGCTGGGTTCGTACCTTTTTGATCCAACGCTGGGTTGAAAATAACCCTGTGTTGTAGGCTACATATGATAACTACAGTACAAGTCTGCCAGGCAAGTGACAGATGCTTTCAGTGAGAACAAATGAGTGGAGTTGACTGACTGCCTCACAGGCTTAAACTACTTTAAGTTTTCTTAATGTCTGTCTTTGAACTCACTATGCCTCCAAAATCATTATTTCGAAGAGACTTATTGTACTTTGGAACAATGACACATGCCTTTGTGTAAAATAGTCATTATCTAAAAATTCAAGCTCCGATTTAACTTCCCAACAATTAAAAACTGTAATGGTGCTTGATTCTGACAATTGAAACTATACTTGCAAGGCTCATTTCTCACTCGTCGGAAAGATGAGGTGTAAATGCGATTATACCGTCTAATGGCTGACTGCCAACATCCAACACATCATTATTACTGAAGAGAATCAAAAACGCCCATACATTTAAAAATCTTCAGCTGTTGTTGGTTGATGGGAGCAATTACATTTCAAGTCCATTACAAGTACTTGAACAGATCATCACATTTAAGAACCATCACATCAGATACGTCTGTATGAAAAAAGTATTTCATAAAGCCAATGCTATCTCAGCTAGCTCTGAAACGGTGTGACAGAAACAGAAAGAGCGAGGAGGTGTGTCCCACTTTTAAATAGTTATCTAACGGTAGTGATTTAGTAAGTGGTAGACTTTTGTATTTAATCTTATTAAAGCCTCTTAATTGCATCCGTAGCAGTGAAATTCTGGACACTACTGGACCAGTGAGCTGTCTGTAAAACCATTGCATGTTTATGTCAATAAAATTGTTTGGTAACAAGTAGGGGTGAAATAAAGCCCCCTTATGGCAATAACAAGGGCTGAGCTCTCATTATATATGCTCTCTTGTTGTGTAATGGACCCATTATGCTATAAACAGCTAGGCTGCATGAATACGGAGAATGGGTACAGTTTATACAAATGGCACATTTAAATGCAACAAAATACTGAAAGGAACAAATAATACAAAACACAAAGGGACACTGGCACTTAAAATGTCCATTTTGGTACTTGTTAATATGTGCCCATACATGTAAATTAATGGAAAGCTTCGAGGCACCATAATACAGCAAATAAAGTGCATTCAAAATCTATTTTGAGGATTAATGACCAAGAAAAACCAAGTTCTCCTCACAAAAAACTGTTAAATTCACATTAACAGGTGTACAGGACTGCTATAAGAAAGCTACTACTTAAAAACAGTCAGTGGTGCTGAAGCAAAAAAATTTATTTTAACTACAATAACTCAAAAATTGAAAATATTGCCACAGGATGTTTTTGTACATTCTCTGCCCAATACTATGAGCGTGCCAAAGATAAACACTGAAGGCCTTCACACCATTTGCATAATCGATTGGCATGGCAAATATTTTTTTTAAACGCAAGGGTAGTGTACACTACATTATCCTGTGCCAACTTCACATACACAATTACTGATCTATGAGATTTATGTCTGGTTTGGGCAATGTCCGCACATTTCTCTTCGTCTGACAGAATGCGTGCGCGAGCACACAGGTCCCTGAAATCCTCGACTGCATTCCATAATCAAAGAGACACAATTACAATCTGGGTCACAGTGGAATATGTGATGAATCCAAATAAATACACTCACAATATGCCAACGAACAGGCTGTTAAATAAGATACGTATCAAATGGACATTCGCTATCTGTGGTAAATAGTGCACGTACTAAAATCATAGCAAAAATGCAAGTGTGAAAAATAAACTAAACGCATTTCTCCATCTTTCCTACTTATAAAGACATTTGCTGCTCACCTTGACATCTGTTTCTTGCCTACACCAAGGCATCACTAAACGACACACAAACATTGTAACCGATTAATCTTTACGGCTGATAGATGACTAAAACGTTAAGCATCTAGAAAGCGATGTCAAAACAAAAAATATCTGAGGTAAACACAACAGCAGATTATTATTATGACTGCAACGCGATGAATGAATAAACTCAGTCAGAAAGTAAGATATTTGAAGCATATACAAACATTTAAAAATATTAATGACCGGATTAGGCATACCGTTGCTGTTGCTGATGCTGAGCTGTGTGTATCGCGTGTCGAGCAGCTTGAAAGCGCGTCCACAGACGCGAGCGCGCGCTGGACAGAGAAGGTGTGGCCTGTGAGCTTGTAGTATGACTCTGGTAAAATGAGAAACGTGCAACAATGTGCATCACATTTCTATGGATGCCAATTTCTATAAATCTAAAATAAATAATTAGTCAAAAATATGAAAAGATGTTTGTTAAATGTTCATAAAGAGATTCTCAAGCACATAACCCAGTCCAAAATTATTCTGTTTTAATACAAACAATTATAAAAAATATTTATCAGGAAACAACAGTTGACATACTGTGACCAGATCAATTCTGATCAGTCTAAACAAAGACTTGAGCTGCAATACAATGAAAGCAGAGAGAAAGCCTCATACATATCATTACACAAAACTTAACCTCTTGACAAATATTTTAGCACATTGCCTTTAATTTTACCTATCAAGGTTAGATAAATAATGGATTTTTGATCAATAATGACATTAAGAGAAACTTAAGAGCAGACTCTTGTTTGTCAGGGCAAAGACACTAAAAACAGACTTTAGGTTGTCTTTGTTGTTCTAAATTCACATGAAATATTAACTGACATTCTCATCTAACATATACACCACTTTTAAAGGGGACAGATCATAAAAATCTTTTTCCATGTTTAAGTGCTAAAACTAGGTCCCCGGTGCTTCTATCAACTTACAAAATGTGATAAAGAACAACCCAGAGTAACTTAGTTTTGGTAAACTATTCTCTGCAAGCATGTGGAAAAAATAGGTTATTGAAATGTGGGTCCCCTTGTGATGTCAGATGGGGATAATACTGCCCCTTATTCTCAACTACCCAACCACGGCACTGTAATAATTAGGCGCAGAGATCAACCAATTTGCATTTAAAGGGTCACACCAAAAAATGGCACACTTCTGCTCACACCTACAAAGTGACAATTTTAACATGTTATAATAAACTATCTATATGGTATTTTGAACTAGAACTTCACATATGTACTCAACAAATATGTTCAGCTCTTCAGAAATTCAGATGCTTTTAAATAAAATCTACATTTAAAGGTCACATAACACACAGTGTTTCTGCAATCCACATGTCACTCTTGAGTACCTATAGAGAAGTACTACATCCTTCATATCTCTAAAAAAAACTTAAGTTTTATCAGATTTATAAAAGACAGATCAGCTTTGCCTCTACTTCCTCTTAAAATAAGTGTGTCTGCACACTGTCTGCACACTTGAATCCTTAAAGCAAATTTAATCACCAAGCTTTCGGTCAAGCGCTAGACTTGTTTGTCTGGCACCTTGGTGATCGTGAGTGCGGTGTAACTCCTTCAAAACTTCTACTTCCTCTTAAAAAAAATGAACTCCTGGAGGCGTACACAGACAAAACATTATCTCTGGATAACTTATGATTCCCTACATTTTCATGTCGTTTACACTATATGCACTTACGTGACGATTGCCAACAAAACACAGGCATTTGATGCATTTTTACTTACCACCTGTGACTAGGACCTGATTGGGACTGCCCTATTTGAACAAAAAGCAGCTTTAAACAAACACACACGTACAAATGCGCTTCTACCCTGGATAAACAAACTATATTCATTGTTTTCATAATGCTAGGTTCATTGTGTGTGCGTGCGTGTGTGCTATTCTGAGTGCCAACATAAGGACTTCGTCTGTACTTCCACCACTAAAATTGCTCATAAAAAAAAGGTTGTTACGTATGCATCTCTCATGTTGCAAAAAAAATGTTTACGAAACTTCTAAATACTCTATCATACGTCCAACTACTTTTTTGACACTTTGCCTATAGCATGAGGAGTCCAACTCTTAAACAGTGTTAATGAGTCAAAATGCATGAAACAGCTTTAAAATGTCTGACAGAATTTAAAGTCTTCAATAATGTAATAGGCCCATTGTTTGTCATACTGAAACTGTTCAACATGAAGATAAACAATTCTCTATATCAGTGGTTTTCAAACTGGGGGCTGCAACATGGTGCCAGGGGGGGCCCCCGTTTTATGACATTTTATGAAATACATTAATTTATCATGAATTCTGTGTAATTAAACCTAAAAAAATAACGCTACTAACCAAAAGCACTACACAAATGTTCATTGGGGGGCCACGAAGGAATGCACGCTGAAAAAGTTTGGGAACCACTGCTCTATATCACTGCCCCCAATTGGTAGAGTGATGGTCAAGAATGTCAACATTGGTCTGATTAGCAACTTATGTATATCTGATCCCAGATCGGCAGCTGCAAAGCAGGACTGCCAAATCTGCTATTAACTGCACTCTATCAGCATTTTCTTGCAGACACAGTCTGCATGTCTCAAACTTTCTGACACAGAGCCAGAGAGAAATTCAGTTTACAGTAACAAAGTGACAGTGCTGCAAAATCTGAAAAAATACCTATCAAACATATTAATATTGGAATAAACTATACAGATATGCTGCAAACATACTGAAATTAATGAATAAATGATGAAGAAAATCAAGACACTCAAAAATGAAAAAAAATACAGAAATTATATTGTAATATAATAAATGGATGGAAGCAAACATGTACAATTTGATTATTATCCTTCTTACAAATATTAAAAGCATTTTCACAGTCTATATTGATACTGGATCATGGAAATATGGTCTAATTGCGGGATTGTTTTTAATGTCCAAATGGAATGAATCCATTTATCTGCTACATTTGTTAAATCACATCAAAATTGATGCCATTACAAGATTATAAATAGACACTTCCAGACAAATCCTAAGCAACTGTTCAAAGCAGCAGGCTGGTTGCCACGCCCTTGCTGCTAGACAGGCTATGTCCATTTCTTGAGTTATTTTATCCTTTCATTATAGTCACATGATAACAGCTGGCTCATCTTACAAACCGGTGGTGCATTAGGACAGTACCACAAAGTTTTAGAATCATCTTCTGCATGTGCATAATATTCATACCATACAAATGCATAGACGATACATTTTACCAAATATTTTTTCTACAACTGTATTTGTACACTCCTCTGTGAGATCCGTAAACTGTGACCAGACACAATTCGCTATGCTCTAATCTCTAACAGCAGGGAATCACTGTTTTGCTTACTAAAACAATAACCTGCTGTCTTTCCTTAACCCCTTTGCTCCAGAGTCTGGGTGTGGTACTCAGGTTTCACTGTGGTGCAAGATCCAGCAATCAATGCCATCATCAGGCAGACTGGAGTCGCCTGAGCAGCATGCTGACGTTCTTGTGTTCGTGTGCAGACTGCAGGGGTATAAAAGACAAGAATCAATAACCCATCTTGAATTATTAATCAATGCTAACAACACATCCTTGGAAAGCCCTCTGCTATGGATAACAGCTTCATAGGTGGATAGATGTAGCTACGCTTTGCTGAAGAGATTTGCACTTTTTTTCTGTGCTAACATTAAGTTGAGAAAATCACAAATCAACACTTCACCTAACAGCTAAGTGTTAGGGTTGAGTGTGAAAACATGCTTCCTCTTATCTCCGAATTGAAATTTTACAGCACCTATGCAGCTACATATGTCTATAGTGGATCATATAGAGATAATCATATCATAAAGTATAAATAGCTTAAACTGTGAACTATAGGCCGAGCTAAACCACACTGCATGTTAAATAACAAGATTAAATCCTCCAAAACAAATGTAAAGGCTGTATTTAATTACAACAGAGGACTGCCTCTCCTTGTCTTTCTACTGGGCGGAGGGGGATGCAGTTACACATATGAACAGCTTTAATAAGCTCATTGCTAATTTTTCTGTGCCCTGTCAAATTTCAATGCTTATTGAGTTAATTATGCTCATAGGATCACACAGAATCTTATGCATGTAAGGCTCGACTGCATATTTGAAAGCTTTAATAAAGAAACTCGCTAATGTGAGGCTGGTTGCTGAAAAATCCAAATTAATTGATCGATGCATGAGACAGCTGGGGCTATGGTGACCATTCAAGCCTCCTGTCTCTAGGGAGGTAAAGGGATCTGTAATCATCATTTAAGCGCTGATCCATCTGTGTGTATTGTAAAGTCCCCGACTGAGGTTTCATGAAGGTGATTGCTATTCCCATCTGAACTGAGCAACATTCAAATGGGAATTGCAACACATGAATGTCTACACACCATCACCCTATTATTCATTACAAATTCAATGCATTAACCTTAATCTTTTTTTTATATACGTTTATTGCATTTGATTTAAAACATTCGTTTTAAATTGATGCTCAATTTTTTCCATTGTTTTTATGACATCAACATTTACCGGTCTGATAAAATGTTCTTATTCTGTGCCATAACCGCATGGACTTTATTTTTTGACCTTGACTGTCAGCATGCAGCACTAATCTCAAATCTCAGACATACAATAGGCTGACATGTTGCTAAAGGGTTCTTTTCATGTCTCATCTCCAATATTTTTCACTGTTAAGACAGAGGTCATATGGGGATTCAGTAGCAGCCGTTTGAAACACAAATCTAGCTCTCCTGCTAGGACCTTGCAAGCTTTCTTTTCAAAACATATGCATCATATCACTAACACCAGCTGTTTCGTACATGAGTCTATATTAATAGATTCAACGCCAGGATTAGATGTCTGCTATGTATTGCTTTGTGTAATTATATATCAAGAAATCCAACTATGAGCTAGGCCTTTAAAAACTATGAGCTCAAATAAAATGCTGAAATATAGAATGACAACATTACAACATTTGCCCAATACATCAAATCAACATGTTTATTTGCTTTCTACAAATAAAACTGCTTTAATTCATATGCTTTAAACCTAAGTAACCTAATCTAGCATTAAGATAAATTCAGTATAGTTTTTGCTCTGACATGTAGTAGCCAAGCAGCCATGATGACATTGCACTCACATCCTGATCAGTATTCCAAGCACAGATGCAGGAGTGGCAGAGCAGCCGTACTGAGCATGCTCATGCAGTCTCCCACCACCTTCATCCGTTGGTTAAAACAATGAAAGTGTCTCTGTCGAGAGCAGAACAGCAGTGACTGCCACCTGTCAGAGATAAAAGTGAAGCGACTGCCAGACTTCTTTTATTAAATAAAGATTTTCTAAACTTCTTTATTTCAAATGCAGTAAAAAGAAAATCTGCTAGTAAATGTGGGGATATGAAATGTGTAGCCTACTACATATACAGAATACTGTATGTACAAACACATTGCATTCACACCTCCCCTATAATTACATACTCATGTTTTTAATTAACTGAACATTATGCTGCACTGTATCTATGACATAACTTAATATTTGCTGCTTCAGGCAATATGTCTACCTTGTGTTCTGGTAATCTACAACTGAGTACATAGATGCTCATTTACATAATTAAATTACAAGCAATGAATCTGACTAAACATTCTCTCACCAGCATCTTAAAATGACATCACTCAGTATAGGCAGCCTTCATGGGACACGTAACGTTCCTGTTTTAAAGGTTCCCTCAACTGAATAAAGCAGCAGGCTTGACTGCAAGGCACAATTTGAGGTAACAATAAAAGACAGAAAGAGTTCGTATTGAGGCCATACACTTCTGCGCTAGGTCATGCTCGATAATAAAGCAATGCGGTGAGTAGTAAAAAAAATGTTTCTGTCTGGGGAGGTTTTCAATTGTGATACTGTAAAATATATTTAGGTCTACTAAATCCATAAGGCTATCCAGTCAAAAGGTACAGTAATAAGCTGTCTTAAATTATGTACTTTTCTATTTTAATAAGTCTAATAAGACTTCTAAAAAGACTTTAAAGTCCCAATTAAATTAAAAATGGCAATATTTTTGTATGTAATATTGGAGTGATTATTATGAAAAAAATTTTATTCATGTGCACTCAATAAAAATCTGAAAAATTGTATTTTGCCCTCTTGTGGCAATCATTGATGTCAGTCATTAACTCCACCCCTTTAACTGTCAGTCTGTTGCCAATCCCATTTCTTAATAAAACGCCTACTTTTCTATATCCAATCAAAACACAAGCCACGCCTACTAATTTCCTTGTGTAATATTCTGTTTCACTCAGAAATACGTCACAGCACAAAAGTCGTTTGTGACTTCCGGTTCATGGGGACTTTAATAAGTCTTCTTCAAGAAGCACAATAAAAGTACTTGACAACATCATAGAAATAATGATCATTTTTTTAACCAGTTAGAGATAACAGATGAGATAATAATGTTATTTATGCTCTGATTCTTGGTCTTCATGTGTACATGCATTGTCATAAGGAAAAATTAAAAAAGCTGTGTGCTAATCTCTCCTAACCACGTTTAAACAGCATTTAGAGCCACAAAGTCTCCTTGGTCCCAAAAGCTGTCTCTGGCTGAGTGTTGTTGATCTGTTAGAGATTGGTAAATGGCACCTGACTCTACAAATTCTGCCCTTTCTGTGTCACAATAGAGGTGGTACATTAACACTTTGGCTGATTTCCAAACGGAAGTGAGCATCACTATGCTACTCCTTTCGAAGGGCAGAGCCCTTGAAGTGAACTCTTTGAAGGGTGTAGGAGATTTATGGTCTCTTATGTATGCATTTGTATTTCATTTGGCTAAGTGACTGACCAATATGTTACCTTGACAATGCATATAAATATTATTTTGAATACTTCTTGTCAAATGTTGTTTATTTTTGTTTTATTTCAAACTGATTTGGTTTGCTCTGCTTGGTGTTTAAAGTAGATACAGAATGTTAATAAACACAGCAGCTACTATTGAACACTTTCCTACAATCTAGCCTTTTCTACCTTAAAACCTCAGATCAATAAACTATATAATTTAACCTGTATAATTCAACAAGATTTGTAATGTCAAATTCAAATGATTTACCAAATA